>NC_080539.1:80631452-80961452 GCF_028640845.1 Ahaetulla prasina | reverse complement strand
CGCACAAGCACAAAGCTGAAAGCACCAGCCTGAAGTTGATGAGTGAGACCTTGTCGAAACGTCGCCAAGATACTCTCAACCTTACATGGGAAAAGACCCCAGTATGCCAAGACTTACATACCAATACCTGTGAAAACCTACGAAAACAAATATATATGTATGTATGTATGTATGTATGTATGTATATCTGTTTGGAATATAAAAATGAGCTTATCAGAGGATGTTGGCAGCTACTAAACTTTACTGCTAGGTTGCTATAAAACAATGAAACAAAGTTTTATGTGCTTGAGATATCAGGTTTTTTTTAAAAAAAGAAAACAAATTGTTTAATTAAAGTTTTTAAACTCTTCTGTCTAATATGATTGCAATTCTGTACTTCAAATTCCTTTTAGCAAAAAATTCTTTCATCCTTTCCACCTGTTTTCAAATTGCCACTATCAGTCTTATATAATCATTTCCCAACTTCTGCCTCCACCACAATTTCTGACCGGTATTTGTTTGTGTCAGTATTGTTTCCACAAACCCAAGATAACATAATGATTTATATCTTCTTCATTAGTAATTTGATGATCATCTTAAAGCAAGACACTAGACTTGTAAATAAAGGAAACTTTATTCAGATGTTCCCATAATCTATTTTGCGTTGAAGACATATCTGTTCAAAACTAGTCAAATATGTCAAAAGGTTCACTGATTTTTTTTTCCTTTGACAAGTACTTGACTATATAAAATTCAATAGCTGCTTCCTTTAGATCATTTGTAATAAAATTTCCATAAGTTAAAAGAAGTTTGAGACAAAGTTTTCAATTTTCAAGTTCAGGCAAACCGGTAGTAAAAAAATGCTCTAAAAAGTAAAAAAAAAAAAAAGGTTCCGACAATCACAGCTGTGCCGCGTGATTGTCAGAACCTTTTTTTTAAAAAAAAAACACTTTTTAAAAGCATTTTTTTACTACCAGTTCGGGTGAATAGTTAGTAAAGAAATTCTGTAAAATAGTAAAAACAGGTTCTGATGATCATGTGGCACAGCTGTGATCGTTGGAACTTTTTTTTTTACTTTTTAAAAGCATTTTTTTTACTACCAGTTTGGGCGAATAGGTAGTAAAAAATGCTTTAAAAAGTAAAAAAAAAAAGTTGGCCTTGCCCACCCAGTCACATGACCCCCACCATGCCATGCCCACCATGCCACACCCACAGAACTGGTGGCAAAATTTTTTGCATTTTACCACTGTAGTAATCCCTTAAGATTTGAATTTGAACTCAAGTTACATGTTATTGTTTTAGGTCAGGAATGAGAAACCTGTGCTTATTGGCTGGTGTGCAATAGAACTTGTAATTGAGCAACAAGCTATTGTATTGCCATCATTCCTAAATTCTTTTGTAAGTGATTACCGAAAAGAATGCTTTAGAAGTAATCCTGTAAGTGTTTGTGGTGTGTGTGTGTGTGTGTGAAGTGTATATTATATTTGTTCATATGCCAGCCCCATGAAATGTAAATAATGCATCAAATATACCAACTTGATACTAAAAATTATATTCTGGAAATATATTATTTTTAATCAATTAAGGAAATGTTTTTATTTTCTCCCACTTTAGCTGGCTATTTTATTTCATAAGTTATGAAGTACACAAGCTATTCGATTATTTCATGTTTTAATATTGTTTCTACATTCCTATGGTACTGGAGGCAAAAACAAACCAACCTTTTTATCAGTGTGATGAAAAAACAAACAGCTGGAGTAGGTAATATTTTATATTTAAACATTGAAATCATACCATTGTCATAACTTTTTCTGCCAAACACACTGACTTGGCAATAAACATCCTTTTGTGAAAAGGATTGAATATATTTAAATATATTTTATATTTTAATACAAAGAGGTATATTTGCTTGCCATCATGGATGCTGAGGAAGACCCTATCCTACAGCAATCACTGAGTTCCACCATATGCTCAACAATATGTTGCTTCTCTCACTATCTGTTGGTCTCTAAGAAGGTGGCTCAGAGGCTAAGACACTGAGCTTGTCGATCAGAAAGGTCGGCAGTTCGAATCCATAGTACAGGTCTCTTGCGTGAGGAAGGGGTTGTACTAGATGGCCTCCATGGTCCCTTCCAACTCTGTTACTATTACTTTGGGTGGATGGCGGTGCAGAGTTGTGAAACCCAGAATATTGTCCCCCAGTTCCATTCCCAATTAGAAAACAAAATTTACATGCAACAACACAGCTGCTTTTCTTAATAGGAACATTAATAGCAACATACTCCTCATCGCTTCTCTCCACCAAAGTTGATAAAAGTGACTGAAAAATATAAAGCTAACGGTCAGCAGCCACAGCCAAGTTCAGCACATTTTTCAAGCAAAAGAAATACTCAGCCTTAAGATATATACCACACAGTGATCTAAACATTACACTTCATGCTTTTATAAGATTAATGCTGTGAACTTCTGTCAGCATAGCTGTCCTTGCCAGCAATTTTTAAACCTAAAAATATAGTTTTCATTTCTATACATATCTAGAAATGAAAAACCCTAGCCTCTGCGTGTTTAAGTCGTGCTTTGTGGTCTAATTTTACTGCATATGCAGCACCTAAAATGATTGGTTAACTTGCTGTCCCACTGCTAAAATTGCAAGGTGTGCAGGTCTTCTGGTGCAGAAGAAGAGAAGGAGAATTATTCATTGTTTGTAGTTAGTCCAAAATATGCTTAGTATGGAGTAAACTTCCTTTAATTCAGTGGGATGTTTTCCTGAGTACATGGTCAGTCTTGCTGTGTAAACCATCGTTTTTAAGAACAAGTATCACATAAAATAGATTATAAATGTAATGCGGGAAGTAATATTGAATCATTTTAGTAGAAGCAAAGCACTTCAAATGGTGCCTGTAGGTTCATATTAGATTTTTAACACAGGGGTTCTGTTTGTCATAACAATTTGTTCCCATAGTAGAACAGACTGAAAGGTAACAATGATGAGTTGGTGCAATATATTACATTAAATAAACTTGTCTGGTTAGCACTGCATGAAAAGCTTTGTTTACATTACTGTAAGATGTTTTCTGCTGTATTATAATTCTGCTGTGCAAATAAATTAAGAGAGGTTTTGACAGTTCATTTACTTTCTATATGCACACAAAAAATCAAGGGCTTTATTTATTGTATTGTATTTTGCCTTATTAGTGGAAAATATTTTTGTTTTATAAAAAAATTGTTGCACGGCATCATCAATCCTATAATCAGAAAAAGCAAGCAGATGAAAGATTGCCCTTATCTGCTTGTTGCCATATTGAAAAGAAGAACAAATAACAAATACTATATTTAGATAGTTAGTATTTCAAAGACATAGCAAATAATGTTGAATCACTGGGATGTGGGAAGGAGAGAAGTGGAAAGAGAGAATTTATTAATAGGAACTATATTTTTTGCTTTTCTTTTTTAACTACTGTATGGTTTTTCACTTTAGAATTTGTACATATATGAATGAATCTGGAATTATACCACTTAAGAGCCTTCCCTGTGATATATTAAGAGAGGTTGTGACAGTTCATTTTCTTTACATACATACATGCATACAAAAAAAAAAGGATGAAGGCTTTTACTTTATTGTGTTATATTTTATATAATAGCATTTTTTAAAAAAATCCTTCCAAATTGTTAGTTTACAAAATAATAGTCCTTGAACTTGTCTTATTAACGGAGATCTCTCAGCTGCTTTTAGTGCAAGTCGGTATATTTCTGCAAAACTAAGCCTCATTAAACTCCCAGATAAACATGCATAAGTGCTGTAACCTTTGTCACTTGGGTTGCAATTATAGTAAGCTTAGTTTCCTTTCAGTGTGCTCCGTTGAATTCTAAAAAACTACTTTTCAACAGATATGTATATGATTTTACAGGGCTCCCAGTGTCCATTTTATTATTTACTAGTACTTAAAATAGTACACCTAGACTTTGTTCTAAAATGTGACATAATTTTTAAAAAGTTTTAAAATTATTGGATGAGAAGGCTGATTCTCATAACAAGTGGCGTATACTTTTATTTTGGAAGATATACATTTTCACACTTAAATATGTTTAGCATTCCTGGGATATATCATCTATATATAGTGATTTGATAATTTTATTGATCTATAGCATGTAATGCCTTCTTTCTTCAGTTCCAGATGCCTTAGCAAGTCAATTATGGATCTATGACCAATACTTGAAGAAAAGTATATGTTAACTCGTCCCAAGATTTTTCCTATCCTTTTCTGTAATCCAATCACTTTGTTATATAATAATAGTTCAGACAATTCTTATTGACAATCAGAATTTACTCCAGGTTGTAGCTGGTTGAGATTCTTTCTATTTGTATCAAAATTCTCATCATCCTTAGCAGAACATGGCTTCTATCTAATAGTAAGGTTCCATGGATATTTAAGAATGACCAAAGTGCTTTTCTCAGATCCAGATCTTCTGATAAGGGTCTCTGTTACAAAAGCAAGGAAGTCCAATATTACTTTCATTCAATAAATTACACAATTAACTATGCCAAGGCATAGTCTTTCAGGCACTTTAAATATGCACATATCTTTTTAAAAGCATGCTTTTATATCTCTCTAATTAGATTCAATAATATATATGGCCTCTTCAGTTTTGTTTTTGTTTTTAATATCTTACCCAGTTTCGAGGATCTCAAGAAAGTCTACTGTACTATTACATTAGAATAGAATAGAATTTTATTGGCCAAGTGTGATTGGACACACAAGGAATTTGTCTTGGTGCATATGCTCTCAGTGTACATAAAAGAAAAGATACGTTCATCAAGGTACAACATTTACAAAACAATTGATGGTCAATATATCAATATAAATCATAAGGATTGCCAGCAACAAGTTATAGTCATACAGTCATAAGTGGAAAGAGATTGGTGATGGGAACTATGAAACGATTAATAGTAGTGCAGATTCAGTAAATAGTCTGACAGTGTTGAGGGAATTATTTGTTTAGCAGAGTGATGGCCTTCGGGAAAAAACTGTTCTTGTGTCTAGTTGTTCTGATGTGCAGTGCTCTATAGCATCATTTTGAGGGTAGGAGTTGAAACAGTTTCTCAGCGATGTCACAAAATAGGTTAATAATAGACTTATAAAAATAGATGATTTTAGTGTAGTTAATCTAAGTAAAATTATTGCATTCATAGATTAATATAATGTAAGCACATAACTATTACTGTTCAATACATGAGCATCCAAAAATATTAAACTTCCAATATCGTATTGTCCAGTACACAAATTAGAATAATATTGATAAAATACTTCTATATATCCATGTTAATATTAACACCATTAACACCATTAACACCATGTTAATATTCCCTCTTGTAATTTTAATTTCATTAGCTTTTATCTTTCTATTCATAGTTTATAAATCAAACATTTCACTGATTTATTTGCATTTCTTGTGTTACATAATTCAGTTTTAGTTCCTTTTCTCTTAACATTAACCTAGATAGCTGTTGCTCTAAGATCTTGATTTCTTGAGAATGTCAAGAGCTACTAAAATAAAAGTATCAAAACCTCAAAAAGACAAACAAATAAAGGAGACACTTGTTTTCTTACTTTGCCTTTTTGAGACAACTTCACTTTTGGCTTACTAAGAAAATGGCTACTAAAAATGGCAAGAGAGGACAAGCAATCTGCAAAAACATAGTTACATAAGATATACTTCAGAAATAACTTGAACAGATATGAAATAAAATGGATGCTTTTAAAAAAAGAATGGATGGAAGATTTATAAAGTTTAGAGAGGAAATGAGAGTAGATGTTAAAAAGATGGAAAGTACCATAAAACAAATATTTGGAGGTAAAACAAATAAATGATAAAGTAGAAATTTTAGAGAGTAAGAGAGATGTTCCAGGCAGAGAACTGGAAAGAGAACTGTATAATCTGGCTTTACTGGAACTGAGAAAGAATTCTATTTGAGATTCAGACCTCTTCTAGAAGTTTCAGATGACAATATTAGAGAACAGATTATTAACATTATGGCAATTTTTTACACTTGGAGGAGGAAGGAATGGGCACAGAACTTGATATTAATATAGAATAATTTGGTATAGAATAATTCCAGTTTTGCCAGAAAAAGGACTGTTTCTAAGAATGTTTTAATCCATTTTGTTAGAAAGAAGACAAGTAATCAGGTCCTGCAGCAGCATTTTAATACAGAATTCAAAATGGATAATAGAGATATAATTGTTCTGAAGGAGATTCCCATTAGAATTTTCTGTAAGAGAAAAGAATATGCCTTCTTGGTTGAAAAGTGAAAAGAGAGGCAAAAATTACTGATGCTGACCCTGACATTGATCAAAGTATGACCAATAAATAAAGAATAAAGAACTTAGAACAGATTGAGTCTTATAAGTGTTTTGACGATGAACCCTTACAACCTCTTCAAAGTATGATGAGCTCCGTTTTACAAGGAGGAAAGATGCCAGAGACTTGGAAAGATGTCAATATGATATTAACACCTATAGAGTGTCAAGGTTTGACTTTAGCAAGAAACTACAGAGCAATATTATTATTTTAAAAAGATTATTTTACAACCATTTTAGCTGCAAATATGAAATATTTTTGCAAGAATTTATTCATGATAATCAATATAAGGTTTTACCTAAAAGACAGTTAATTTGTATTATAACTGTGTAAAATATTCTGGAATATTTGGAACAACTTTATGAAAAACAAGCTGTGTTATAGATGCAGAGAAAACTTTTGGAATTTAATCTACATTTTCTTATTTAAGATTCTGGAAGATATGAATTTTGGAAGAAATTTTATAAAATGGGTAAAATACCTTCATACTCCATGGAAGGCACAAATAATTGTGAATAAAAATTCCACCAAACCACATGAGATACTAAAAGGAGCAAGGCAAAATTCTCCACTGTTCCCTCTCCTGTTTGTTTTAGTTCTTGAAATATTGAATAGGGACATAGGACAAGATGAGAAGACTGTGGGTATACAAATTTAAAAAGAGTCATACAAATTAAGACCTTTTTAGGATGATCTGGGTCTGGTTTTGGAAGACTCTTTAAAAGAAATTGATTTAATTAGTAAAAATAAAAGAATTTGGGGCATTAATATGTTTCAAAATTACTAAACAGAAGACAGAATATTTAAAGAAATGAAGATATAAAATCAAACAGATTGGATAAATAGAATGGGTTTTAAGATTGAGAAGAAGATAAAATACATGGGCATTACTATAACAAATGTATGTTATTTCAAAATATGTTAGACTTGGAATAAAATTAAAAAGTGTGTCAAGATGGGACAAAGTACAATTGTCACTGTTGAGAAGAATTAATCTGGGATTAAGATGAATGTTTTTATTTTGTTTTAGACAATACTTGGTGTTTTGACAACTGATGCATCATTTTAACATTGGCAGAAGGATGTATCTAAATTTGCATGGCAGGAAAAAAAACCTTATTAAATATAAGGTATTACAAGATACAAAGGAAAGAGGAGGATTGGATTTTCCAAATTTGAAATTATATTTTTCTGCTTGCTGTTTAGCTTGGATAAAAATATGGTTATTATTAAGAAATAGAAGTGTATTGGGGTTAAAAGGACTATCTAAGATTAGAGTGACTAGGCTATCTTGGGTATGGCAAAGCTAACATTAATGTAGATTTCAAAAATTATGTCAGCCAGGCCATTCTTAGAGTATGGAATAAATCTAGGTTTTGCCTGAAAATACTTTGGGGCTTTTAGCACAAGAAATGATGAGAAAGGATAAGTAAACATAAATGGTCAATTTATTGTGACGTACTAAAAGTAAGTCTTTCATTGGGAAACACTGTCATGGAGAAGCGATTGCAGAACTATGCTCAACAGTGTTTGAGAACTCTGGGACAACTTAAGCTTCTAGGAGACTGGAGAAGAGCAAACTTTGTCTCTATCTTCAAGAAGGTGAAGAAGAAAGAACATCTGAGAAATTATAGACCTATCAGTTCAAGATAATCAAAAGTCCTCAAATAGGGGCTCCAGTGACGTCACCCTCCTGCTGGGTGCTCTAACAGAGCACTCCGTGTTAGAAGATTGTAAAAGTCAGTGAAACAGAAAAAAAATCACTGTTCACTGAGCTTAGCATAACCTCTGGGTGAAAGAGGTTATCAGAGTTGTGGGAAAGTGGCAGGTCTGACAGGGGGTTTGCTCTCAAGAACGAATTTTCCTGGATTTATGACCCCACCGAATTCCACTCCCTCCAACTTCAGCACGCTCCTGTTTTTATCAGGAAAAAGGAGTGGGAATGTCGCTTCTGCTCTAAAGGACTTATTAAATTGATTGATATTCTAAGCAGACGGGAATTTCACAAGCGTTCGATCTTTGATGTAGAATCAGCACGGCAAGTACCGACTCCCTTTTGAAACTTGAAACCTTTCTTTGTCTTTGATTAATTGACTTTTAAAATGGCGTCTGAAAGTGAACGTAAAAATTTTTAGTACGATGAAGCAGCGTTATTTGTGGATTGTTACAAACGGAGTTTTTATACTGAAAGGAGGGAAGGAGAGTTATTAAGTTTGAATTCCTGATTCTTTTGAAGACAGAATGGCAGCTAAACCTTTAAAGCCTTCTGGAAGAAGGGGATCTGAACCAAGTCTTGAGGAAATATTGAAAGAACAATTAAAACTTTCTGAAGATAGGCAAAAAGAGATGATGGAGAATTTTAATGCAAAAATAAGAGAAGATATTCTTATGGCAGTTCAAGGACTGAGTAAAAAAATTGAAGGATTGGAAGTGGAAATGCAACAGATCTCTCAGTCAAATAAGCATTTAGAAGACAAAATGAAAGGTGTTCAGAAAAAAGTGGATCAAAATGAAGATCAGGTTGTGATATTACAATATAAACTTATGGAAGGAGCTCTTAGAATTCGTGGTATGCAAGAAGAGCGAGGAGAAGACTTAAGAAAAATTATATCAGAAGCATTGGCTGAATTTATTGAAGTGGACCCCAAGAGGTAGCTTACCAAATTGATAAAATATATAGAGTTAATTCCTGGATTGCAAGACAGAGAAAGCTTCCTCGGGACATTGTGGTTTATTTTGTGAAAAGGACTATGAGAAATCAGATTCTGCAAGTTTCATATCAGACAACTTTAAAAATTGGAGAACAGGAGTTGAAGGTGTTGAAAGAGATTCCTTCAAAGATGTTAAGAGACAGGAAGGAATTTGCTTTTTACACAAGAACTTAAAAAACATCAGATTCAATTCAGATGGGAGGTGCCAGTTGGACTGACAGTATTCTATCAAGGAAGGAGATATAGAATTGACACTGTTTTAAAGGCAAAGGATTTTCTTTCTACAGTTTTGAAAGTCGAAATAGAAGTGATAGAAAACTTCAAGAGACTCAAGAAGGCGTGGTGATCCAAGAGCCTTTATTGCTGCCAGTATTAGAGGAACCACAAGAGCAAAGGGTGACAAGAGGAGCCCTTAAGCGTAAAGAAGAGCAACAGTCTCAAAGTAAAAGTCAGGATCCCAGTATGGAAGCTGTGGGAGGAGCTAGACGGAAGATACCGGAGGAGGAGCTTCGTTGTCTGCTTCAAAGCTTCAGGAGGCCAGTAATGGCAAATAGAATCTTGTCATGGAATGTTAATGGCTTGAATTCAGCTCAGAAAAGAAGGAAAATATTTCACTACTTGAAACAATTTAAAAATGATGTGATTTGTTTGCAAGAGACACATATAAAATTATCAGACCAAAAATATTTAATTAATTCAAAATTGGGTAACCATTTTGTTGCATCAGCTTTGGAAAAGAAGCATGGAATTGTTGTATATATCAGGAAGGATATACCAGCTAAGTTAATTGAGGCAGATATTCAAGGAAGATTTATTGCTATTGAACTGGTGATAGATGCAAAAAAGACTTTGCTGATAGGTATTTATGCACCTAATCAGCAACAAGAAAAGTTTTACAAAATGTTACATGAGAGGTTGACCCTCTGGGATTATAGTTCGTTTATTTTATTAGGAGACTGGAATGGAGTAATTGATACAAGAAGGGATAAGAGAACCTCCTCCAAGAAGATACCTATACATGCAAAATTACCAAAATCCTTTTTTGAAGGATTATTCAAAATGTACTGAAGAAGAAGATAAAGTTCCTGCCACAATTTTTCCTTTTGGAAATTATAACGGATTGTACAGGGATTGAGACTAAATTGATTCTGAATTTAATAACAGCAGCAAGACTGTTGATTGGACAATACTGGAAGAAAGAAGAGATACCTACAATAGAAGAATGGATATTGAAAGTTATTAATTTGGCTGAGATGGCTAAAATCTCAGCGTTTTTAAAAGACAATACGCAGGAAAGATATTTAATTGAATGGAAAAAATGGATTGATTATCTACAAAACAGATATCAGATTAAGAAATATCAGATTGCCTTTGAATAATTAGAAAGTTATTTTATGTAATGGGGAGGGGGTTGGGAGATGAAAAGCTTTGGATGTGGTTATTTGGATTGGAAGGGAAAATTTTATTCTATGTTTGGTTTATGTATAACAATACCTTGTGATTGACCCGGGAAGCCGGGGTGGGGGGGGAGGGAGGGGGGAAGGGTTTTTTTGTTTTTTTTGGGAGGGAGGGCGAAAAAGGGGGAAAAATGTTTTTGTTTTTTAAAACTCTTTCAATAAAAAAAAAAAGTCCTCAAATAGATGATTACAATTATTTTGTATCTTTGGGTCAATGTTGATTGGCTTTTTGCCTAAGGCAGGAATAGATTTTGTGGTCTCCCAGTTTCCAGTTAATCATCTTTAATCTCTATACCAAACTGTATCTGAGTATGGGTAGATCATAATATCTCAAGCATCTGAAAAACTGAAGTATTGTCCACAAACATTAATTTTTAAGATACTATTAGAAAATTACCATTGTTTCCTGTTGATTATGTTTTTCGGATTTCAATAAAAGTATGGGATACAAACATTTTCTCAGCAAATTAATATGCAATTAATCTAAATGCCAAAGCCCACTGCAACTACATCGCCAAAAAGGCATTAAGAGTTGTAAACCTAATCTTGCGTAGCTTCTTCTTCAGAAAGATTACACTACTAACCAGAGCATACAAAACATTTGCTAGACCAATTCTTGATTACAGCTTGCCTGTCTGGAACCCACACCTCATTTCGGACATTAATATAATTGAGCGTGTCCAGAAATATTTTACAAGAAGAGTTCTCCACTCCTCTGATCACAACAAAATACCTTATGCCACCAGACTTGAAATCCTGGGTTTAGAAAATGTAGAACTCCACCGCCTTTGGCATGACCTGAGTATAAATCATCTGCTACAATGTCCTTCCTGTCGAAGACTATTTCAGCTTCAACCACAACAATACACGAGCACATAATAGATTTAAACTTAAAGTGAACCGCTCCAATCTTGATTGTAGAAAATATGACTTCAGTAATAGAATTAATGCCTGGAATGCACTACCTGTTGTGACCCAGGTTCCTGGACCCAGACTCCTGGACTCGGATGATTCAGAAAATGAGGGAGAAGACCTGGCAAGCCCTGCTTCTCTTGAGCCCTCTCCCTCCCTGGCACCCACTCAAAGGAGGCCGGCAAGGCCTGATTCTCCCGGCCTTCTTCTGATTTGCAGCCAAGAACAGTTTTGGAGGACGCAAGATTACGAAGGCTTGATCGTGCGCAGCAGCGGAAGAGTTGGGACAAAGCCAAGTCATAATTGTCATGCAGTGACATCTGCAGAGACTATAAATAGGAGGCGGGACTTCCTGGTTTTTGTCTTGGACAAAGCAATGAATTTGGCGTAAGCTAATTCATGGAGGGAAGAATATATTCGTGAGTAATTCTGGCCTTATCTATAATTTCCTCGTTATCTCCAGAAACTTGGCAGGCCCGTGGGTAGGCGTGCCAGGACATGTATCTATGTAAATAAAAGGAAAAAAGGAAGGCCTCTGACGGACTCTTTGCTGGGAGTATTGGGGAAGGAAACAGAACATTTTGTCCAAGACCTGACTAAAACATCTTCCACCAAAGATGGATCAGCAGCAGGTACAGCAGCAGTTAGAGCAGCTACAAGCGGCTAATCAACAGCTCCAGCAGCAAGTGGCTCACTTGGCAGGCCAACTTGCTGCCAGGAATGTGCCTGCAGCCCCCATCCTCCCACTCCTCCTCCTCGCCGCAGTGCCCGATAACCGTGCGGATAAGTTCTCTGGGCAGCCTGAGCTGTTCCCGACCTTCTTGGGACAGTGCCAGCTCTACATGGCTATGAGGCCAGAGGATTTCCCAGACGACCGGGCTAAGGTGGCCTTC
The DNA here is from genome assembly GCF_028640845.1 of Ahaetulla prasina. Classification (NCBI taxonomy): domain Eukaryota; kingdom Metazoa; phylum Chordata; class Lepidosauria; order Squamata; family Colubridae; genus Ahaetulla; species Ahaetulla prasina. The sequence continues at coordinate 80,949,140 of NC_080539.1, read as the reverse complement.
GTGATTAACCTTCTTTCCGGCTCGGGTGCTCGATGGGTCACGTCCCTCTTGCTCCAGGACAGCTCTCTGCTGGCGGACCAACAGCGTTTTTGGCAGCACCTACGCACCATGTATGAGGACCCCGTTCGAATGCTGACGGCAACCAGGCGCCTTAAGGAACTCCGTCAAGGGAAATGCCCCCTGCAGGAGTACATCGCCGAATTTCGTCTTTTGTGCCAGGACTCTGACTGGAATGATGCAGCGCTGGTGGACGCGTTCCAGGAGGGACTCTCAGAGGAACTGCAAGACGAGCTGGCCGCGGAGGCGCCATGGACCCTTGACAACTTGGTGCCCCTTTGTCTCCGCCTCGATGCCCGTCTGCAACGGCGACCGTCCCGTCGCACCCCCCGGGACCCTCCGTCGACATCTGCACCCCCACTTCCTGCACCACCAGCACCCAGGGTCGCCCCACGTTTTGTAACCGCCGCGGGAGGGCCCATGGAGGTGGGAGCAGCCAGACCTCGCCTAACAGCCCAGGAGCGGAACCGAGGCGCCAAGGGGATTGTGCCTGTACTGTGGGGAGCCCGCCACCGCGCTTCTTGCCCCAGAAAGCGGCGGGCACGCACGCCGTCCCCGAATCACAGCGTGACCAATCGAATGGAGCAGGCCCGACCGGGAAACCCTAGGTCGGGCACGCATTAAGCCCCACTGGACGTTGCGGAAGTAGACTCTGGGCCCCCTCGGCATCTGATTCTGGACACACGGATATGGTTGGGGAACCAGTCGGACGGGCTCCAGGCGCATGCGCTGGTGGACTCAGGGGCCACAACAAACTTTATGGACCAGGCCTTTGTGACCCAGTTTGCGGTCCCGTGGTTCCGTGGACCCTCCGATGCAGGTAGAGACAATTGATGGACGAGAACTGGTGTCCGGCCCCAATAAATTCGCCACCCAGCCTTTGCGCCTGGCTATTGGGGACCATGAGGAGGCGATCCAGTTTTATGTCACGGCGGACCTTCATTTTCCCTTGGTCCTTGGGTTGGCCTGGCCGGACCCACGATCCTCAGGTGGCCTGGTCGCGAACGCCATCTCTTTCCCGAGTCTGCAGTCGTCGATCACATCCGCCACACCTGTGCCGCCAGAATGCCCCCACCCCTCCCATCACCTTGCCACCTGAGCTGACAGACTTTGCCGACGTGTTCAGTGAGAAGGAGGCGAACCGACTACCCCCGCATCGGCCCTACGATTGCCCCGTGGACCTTCTGCCCAGCGCACCACTGCCTGTGGGACGCCTGTATTCCATGTCGGAGCCCGAGTTGGCCGCCCTCAGGGACTTCCTGGACAAAAACCTGGCCCGAGGGTTCATCCGGCCTTCAAAGTCCCCTCTCTCGGCCCCGGTCCTCTTTGTGAAGAAGAAGACAGGGGACTTGCGCCTATGCTGTGGTTACCGCCGGCTAAACGCCATTACGGTGCGGAATCGCTACCCCGCCGCGCTCATCCCGGAGCTACTGGAAAGGTTGCGGGAGGCCACGATCTTCACCAAGCTCGATCTCCGGGGGGCCTACAACCTGGTGCGGATACGAGAAGGAGACGAATGGAAGACGGCATTCGGCACCCGATACGGACACTACGAATACACTGTCATGCCATTTGGGTTGACCAATGCTCCCGCCGTTTTTCAGCACTTCATGAACGACGTGTTCCGAGACATGTTGGATCGGTTCGTGGTTATCTACCTCGACGACATCCTGATTTACTCCCGGTCCAGGGAAAGCCACCTTCGACACGTCAGTCTGGTTCTGCAACGCTATGGAGCAACAACTCAATGCGGCTGGAGAAATGCGTCTTCTTCCGAACTTCCATAGAATTCCTCGGCAATATCATCTCGCCCGAGGGCATAGCCATGGACCCATGTAAAGTAGAAGCTTTGTGTAGCTGGGAAGCCCCTCGTCGGGTGAAGGATGTTCAGCGCCTACTGGGCTTCGCCAACTACTACCGGACCTTCATCCCGGGCTTCGCCACACTGACAGCTCCACTTACCCAGCTCCTCAGGAAGAAGGTTGCATTCCGGTGGGGTCCCCCGCAGCAAGAAGCATTCACAGCCCTCAAGAAAGCCTTCGTCACGGAACCCGTCCTGAGGCATCCCGACCCGCTCCGGCCTTTGTGGTGGAAACGGACGCGTCAATGTGGCTCTGGGAGCGGTGCTGCTACAGGCTCCGACGAATGGTGGCACACTTTTCCTGCGCTTACTACTCCCGGAAACTCAACCTTCCGAGCGCAACTACACTATCTGGGAAAAGAGTTGCTGGCTATCAAGGCTGCATTCGAGGCTTGGCGACACCATCTGGAGGGGCCCGACATCAGGTGGAGGTCCGAGCGGACCATCGGAATCTCGAGCACCTCACCACAGCTCGGAAGTTGAACCAGCGGCAGATCCGGTGGTCGTTGTTTTGCCCGGTTCAACTTCCGCGTGACCTACATTCCCAGCGGTCACAACCGGAGGGCGGATGCCCTGTCCCAAGCCAGAGTACCTCTGCGCCAAGGACCCCTTCCTCCACGGACAGTGCTGCCGGCAGAAGCCTTGGCCGCAGCACGGGAGCCAGTGGACTTGGGCCCAGGTGCGAGAGGCGAGCGCCAGGACGCCTGGTCGCAGCAAAGGAGAGCGGAGGTGGGCCCCACGCCTTGGACCTTGGAGGAGGACTTACTCAAGTTTCGGGCGATTATATGTGCCCACAGGACCACTCCGAGCCCTCGTCATGACCCAGTGCCACGACAACCCTGCAGCAGGACATTTTGGGTTCTTCAAGACCTCCACCTGGTGACACGGACCTTTGGTGGCCCGAGTGCATGATATACATGCCTACGTGACATCCTGCGTACCGTGCCGGCAAGCCAAGACCGCCACGGGGCCCCTCCCGGCTCCTCCAGCCTTGCCGACACCCGACAGACCCTGGGGCGATCTCATGGATTTCCTGACAGACCTGCCGTCCTCTGGGTTCACCACGGTGCTGGTGGTGGTGGACATGCTCACCAAGATGGCACACTTCATCCCATGCCGCGGACTGCCCACAGCCGCAAAACGCCCGCCTCTTTCTGCAGCACATCTTCCGCCTCCATGGTCTACCGGACAGGGTGGTTTCGGACCGTGAGTTCAGTTCACAGCCCGCTTCTGGAAGAGCCTGATGGCCGCGTTGGAGGTGCAGGTATGTCTGTCGTCATCGCACCATCCGGAGACCGACGGGGTACAGAGAAGGTCATCGGTATACTGGAACAGTATCTCCGCTGTTTCATCAACCAGCAACAGGACAACTGGGCCGACTACCTGTCTCTGGCGGAGTTTGCTTTTAACAACTCTCAGCACACCTCTACTCAGATGACCCCGTTCTTTGCCAATGTGGGTACCATCCGCGGCTCTTCCTCTGGCACCACCGACTCTCCTGTTCCCGAACGCAGACCTTCCTGACGGAATTGCATGCGGTCCAACAGTTGGTACGCCAGCAGCTGAATCGGGCAAAGGAGGACTACAAGCGGTCGCCGACCGCTCCCGACGGGCAACGCCCGCTGGCAGTTGGAGACCGGTGTGGCTCTCCACCAAACACCTCCCGTCCGACCGCCGGTAAAGAAGTTGGACCACCGATTCATCGGCCCGTTCCCTGTCGAGGCAGTCATCAACCCGGTAGCCTACCGACTGACCCTGCCACGATCCATGCGGATCCACCCGTTTTCACGGTCCCTTCTGGTTCCTGAGGCCACACCGAGTCCCTTCGGTGCCCAACAGCACCCGTCACTGTCGCCGAGGACGGGTCGGAGGAATCTGAAGTCCACAGCGCACGAGACTCCCGCTGGCTGAAAGGGTCGTTTCCAATATTTGATCGCGTGGAAGGGATACGGGACTGATTTCTCCTGGGTAGATGCCTCCGACGCTCATGCCCCTGACCTGGTGCAGGCCTTCCATGAGCAGAACCCAGCCCGACCGCATCCCGATCGTCAGCCCGGGGAAGGGCCCTGCGGTGAGGATAGTGTTGTGACCCAGGTTCCTGGACCCAGACTCCTGGACTCGGATGATTCAGAAAATGAGGGAGAAGACCTGGCAAGCCCTGCTTCTCTTGAGCCCTCTCCTCCCTGGCACCCACTCAAAGGGAGGGGCCGCAAGGCCTGATTCTCCCGGCCTTCTTCTGATTTGGCAACGCCCAAGAACAGTTTTGGAGGATGCAAGATTAAGGCTTGATCGTGCGCAGCAGCAGGAAGAGTTGGGACAAAGCCAAGTCATAATTGTCATGCAGTGACATCTGCAGAGACTATAAATAGGAGGCGGACTTCCTGGTTTTTGTCTTGGACAAAGCAATGAATTTGCGGCAAACTAATTATCAATGGAGGGAAGAATATATTCGTGAGTAATTCTGGCCTTATCTATAATTTCCTCGTTATCTCCAGAAACTTGGCAGGCCCGTGGGTAGACGTGGCCAGGACATGTATCTATGTAAATAAAAGGAAAAAAAAAGGAAGGCCTCTGACGGACTCTTTGCTGGGAGTATTGGGGGAAGGGAAACAGAACACTACCTGACTTGTGGTCTCTTCCCAAAATCCCCAAAGCTTTAACCAAAGACTATCTACTGTTGACCTCACCCCATTCCTAAGAGGTCTGTAAGGGGTATGCATAAGAGCACTGGCGTACCTATCGTTCCTGTCCTAATGTTCCCTTTGGTTATATCCAATTCGTATGGTTATTTCATGCTTATATATATTGTTGTGTTTGACAAATAAATAAATAAATAAATAAATAAATAAATTTTAAATCAACAAAAGCAAAAACTGTATCTGTGGTGATGAACATAAGAGTTGATTAGATTACAGAGAAAATTCATATTCAATCCCTTCCCCGTGAATTAACACCCCAACTGCTATATTCTCCTATATGCAGAGCAAAGTCTCCAGGCACAACACAAACATATGTCTCAAATATTCGGGCAATGGCATTGTAGAATAAATAGTTTTCCTCTTTATATAGCACTACTTACTTAATTAAATTAGTATCTGCCCAATTGCACTCATGTTATTTTAAAAAGGAAAAGAAGAATAAACCAGAACTAATGAACCTGCTAGAATACTGTGGTAGTCAGTATCTTCTGGAAGACTCAAGAGGGGGTCAATGAAGTTATGTGTATCCTGATATCATAATGTAAATATGAAAATCATGCTAATATTACTGGTGCTCTTTTGGATACCTATTAATGTGGCTAACACCCTGATACACCCAACTTTCTCTTTCTTCATCTGTTCCAACCATATTTTCCAGGTGAACTGGGACTGTATATAATAATAATAATAATAATAATAATAATAATAATAATAATAATAATGATAATGATAATGATAATGATAATGATAATGATAATGATAATGATAATGATAATGATAATGATAATAATAATAATAATAATAATAATAATAATAATAATAATAATAATAATATTTTAATTTGTATACCGCCCTTCTCCTGAAGGACTTAGGGCGGTGAACAGCCAAAATAAAATACAAAAGGAACAATACATACAATACGAAGAACAGCCCTTAAAAAACTTATTCAAATGGCCAAATTTAAAATACAATAACACCCTATAAAATTGACAAAAATTTAAAACCCATAAAATCAAATTAAAAATTTTAAAAATCAAGCCAGTCCAGCAAGGCGGAATAAATAGGTTTTAAGTTCGCGGCGAAAGGTCCTAAGGTCAGATAGTTGTCGAAGTCCAGGGGGAAGTTCGTTCCACAGGGTAGGAGCCCCCACAGAGAAGGCCCTCCCCCTGGGGGCCGCCAGTCGACATTGTTTGGCTGACGGCACCCTAAGGAGTCCCTCTCTGTGAGAACGCACCGGTCGTTGGGAGATAGAGGACGGCAGTAGACGGTCCCGTAAGTATCCCGGTCCTAAGCCATGGAGCACTTTAAAGGTAATAACCAATACCTTGAAGTGCACCCAGAAGACAACAGGTAGCCAGTGCAGTCTGCGCAGGATAGGTGTTACATGGGAACTCCAAACTGTTCCCTCAATAACCCGCGCAGCCGCATTCTGGACTAACTGGAGTCTCCGGGTGCTCTTCAAGTGGACCCCCATGTAGAGAGCATTGCAATAGTCCAAGAGAGAGGTAATGAGAGCATGAGTGACCGTACATAGGGCATCCCGGTCCAGGAAGGGACGCAACTGGCGGATCAGGCGAACCTGATAAAAAGCTCTCCTGGAGACGGTCGTCAAATGGTCTTCAAAGGACAACCACCCATCCAGGAGCACGCCCAAGTTGCGCACCCTTTCCATTGGGGCCAATGACTCACCCCAACAGACAGCCGCATCTGCAGCTGACTGTACTGGGGTGCCGGCATCCACAGCCACTCCGTCTTGGAGGGATTAAGCTTGAGCCTGTTTCTCCCCATCCAGAGAATGGGGAGAAACGTACGGCTTCCAAACACCGGGACAGTACTTCGATAGTTTTGTTGGGGTGGTCTGGGGTGGAAAATTAAATGAAAAAATGTAGTTCACATTTTATTTGGTACATTCTTATAAATATATGTTTTAAAAGTTTATTCCATTACTTTCAGTATTTCGTACTCCCAGGTAAATGATAAACAACTACAATCATTGATGGAATGCAGTTTTATTTCCTCTGCTATCCACTTTTTTAGTTATTTATTTAGAAGTAAATGTAGCAAGATTTAGGATTATATTAAGATTATAAACATGAATGCTTTATCAGCAAGAAAGCAGTATTGTACTTAATAAATATAGGTAAACATTAAAAAATATACATAAAAATAAAAATTAATATCCAAGTGTACTTTCACATGGATTTTTTCATTGCTCCAGAATCATCTGTGCACTGAGTGATCTCATGCACTAGAGTTCCTTATTTCTAGCAAGACAATTTATTTTTAGCGCAACTGCAGTGTATTGGAATCCCCTCCCTAAATTAGTCATTTCCTTGAAATGCTGTATTGAGCTTGTGGCGATCCATTTTCCTATTTGCTGTCATGCTGGCAGGTCTTTCAAGAGGAAAAATGACAGTCTTCTTTCAAAAATAACTCATTTTTTCCTGATATAGCCGGAAAAATGAACACATTAAAAAAGTAAGATTTTAGAGAGGTTCAAGTAATATATTTCTATTTGTACAATGAAGGGATTATTGTTACATTAGGATCTCCCAGAGTGAGGATAGGGCAGTGATCATCTTCAACTTGCTTTTGTGTGTGAGTGCTGTGTGAGTGCTGTAATTTAATGCAATAATTCCTGTTAGCGTACTGAACACTCACCCCTTTAATTTCTTGTGACATTAAGAAAAAATAAATATATAAAACCAATTGTAAAAAATGGAAGAACCTACATACCGAAAATATCTAGCATCAGCCCACAAATGCCCCTCCAAAAAAGTTCAGTTTTAAGAAGCTTTCAATAGGCATCTAAAGTTGGGGCCGATAACATTCTAACAGGAGCTTCAAGTCCGGGGGACACTCAAGTCATAGGCTAAGAGAGCAGTGAAAACCTCAGAAAACAAATATATATATATATATATATATATTTCTGAGGTTTTCGCGGGTGTTTGTATGTAGGTCTTTGGTTATTTGGGTTTTCTCCCATGTAAAATTGGAAGTGTCTTGGTGACATTTCGACGAAGTCTCATTCGTCATCTTCAGGCTTCAGCTTTGTGCTTCTGGGAGCAATGTGTGATCGCAGCTGTTTCTTCCTTTTTAACTGCTAGTGGGGGTTTGAACTGATTGGGTGGGAGCTTGGCTGTGCTCTGATTGGATGGGGGGGGTTTTGTGCTCTGATTTAAAGTCAATATCATGTCCTGTGGCTTTAAGGTGTTGGACCAGGGAAGAAGTTGGTTCCTCTTTTTTGACTGAGTTCTCTGAGACCCCAAAGACAAAATTAAGTTAGAAAATCAAGGAGTATATGAAATCCCATGCACAGCCTGTCCCACCACATACATTGGACAAACCAACAGAAGAATAAGTGCACGCATTGAAGAACACAAGAACTCAGTCAAAAAAGAGGAACCAACTTCTTCCCTGGTCCAACACCTTAAAGCCACACGATATTGACTTTAAAAAGACCAGAACTATTGCCAAAATTGAACACTTTATCAACAGAATAATCAGAGAAGCCATCGAGATAGAAAAACGCCCACATAGCATGAACAAACGAGATGATACCTCCCGCCTACCAGCCATTTGGAAACCCGCCCTTATTGACAAACGAGTCCCTAACACGAGGAATGACACCAGACCCACACTCACGAGGTCCACACAGGATGTCACCATCACACATCCACCCAGAAAATAGACCCAAATCCACACTAATCATGAAGCACGACCAAGGACCAGAAGCCAGACTGCAGCTGCAACATTAGCCATTTCAAACCCCTCCAATCCATACATGCAGCAGACAGACACCCACTATGAAGATGTAGCACGACCACAAACACGAAGCCAAACAACAGTAATGCAGCTCACCAGCTCAAATCCCCCTGCAACTCAGACTAATCTGAGCACAACCAAGCCCCCACCCAAACAGGACACACCCCCAGCTAATCAGAGCACACAAAAAAACCCATCCAATCAGAGCACAGCCAAGCTCCACCCAATCAGTTCAAACCCCCACTAGCAGTTAAAAAGGAAGAAACAGCTGCAATCACACATTGCTCCCAGAAGCACAAAGCTGAAGCCTGAAGATGACGAATGAGACTTCGTCGAAACGTTGCCAAGACACTTCCAATTTTACGCGGGAGAAAACCCGAATAACCAAAGACCTACATACAAACACCCGCGAAAACCTCAGAAAACATATATATGTTGTATATATATATACATATGTTGTGTATATATATACATATATATATATACATATGGATTGTAAATGTTGTACCTTGATGAACGTATCTTTTCTTTTATGTACACTGAGAGTATATGCACCAAGACAAATTCCTTGTGTGTCCAATCACACTTGGCCAATAAAAATTCTATTCTATTCTATTCTATTCTATTCTTCTGACTATGTCAAATTGGGGAATCTTGAGATGAAGGGGGTTCAATTTTTCAAATGTTCAATGTTTTCACGGCAAAGGCGATGTTTATAATCTATCTATACTATAATATAAAGACAGTTCTAATATTACTGAGCTTCAAATTCTCTTTTGTATTGTGAATTTTCCAAAAGATATCACTACATTGAAGTGCTTTTCATTTTTTGTAGCTTTGCAATGAATGTATAAGCTACACAAGTTATAGAAACTAAAGCTCGTAGGACTATAGATACCTGTGATGTTTTATTTAATGTGGAAATTGAGAATGCTGACATTTCATATACTAAAATACAGCTCAGAATATGAACTGTCTATAGATTCCCTCCCCAAAATAATTGTCAGATCAGTCTTAATCTATTCTTTCATGGATTAGTTCAACACATTTCATAATAGGCTTAAAAATTATGAAATCATAATCTTGTCCTTTTTTAAAAATGCATTTATTATTCAAATAAGACAGGAGCACTGATTTTCAACACTGATTTTGTAGTTTTTCAAAGTTTCACTAAGAAAAATCAGTGAGACAATATAGTTTGTTTATTCTCAACATATGTTACCTCACACTTATAGGAGCCTTTTTGTTTTCTTATTTACTGTAATTGTATCTCTTCTCATGTCTTCCTTGAATCTCCTATTTGGTTTTTGGTGGTGGACAAGGGGAGTGCCACATAGAAAATATGGTTGCTATTATGAATGTACTGTAGAAAAACTGCAAAGTGGTGTGGAATTTACCACTGATGTTGCTGCTGAGTACTTGTTCCCTGGGATTAATATTTAGCCATTCTTTTATAAACAATGTTTAATAATACCTTCCACCAGAATCTGTTCTTGAATTCTAAACATTTCAGCAGCTCTGGATCCTACAAAATATCAATAGTGTTTGAGAGTTCTGAAATAGTCCTAGCATATTAAAACAATACAAAACCAGAATAGTATAATCTTCAGCAATTCATAATGCATTAATTTCTTGGTGTAATGAATTTATGGTCAATAGTTTGAGCTAATAGAGACTAAAGAATAGTTACAGTTAATAGAGAATAAATACCATTACAGTTAATGAAACCTCATTTTGAGTAGAGACACATGGGATTATGTTACAATGTTAAAAGAAAATGGCAGCTCCTAATAAGTACATGGACATGTATATGGATTTTTCATGAGAACAATATGATTTTGTTATTGTTTACTTTCAGGATTCTTTTTTCAACTTCCTAGTTTAGTTTATATACCTGGAATTCTCTGGTAGTTACTGTTGTAGCCAAAACCTGGCTCATCTAAAGCAACCAAATCACTCTGAAGATATAATTTAATTTTATTTGCTTGAATACAAACAATAACCAGTATATATTGGATCCTGAACAAAAGGGGGGCATGATGGCTCAGTGGTTAAAGATGCTAAACTTGTGAGCTGGAAAACTGACAGCTTGGACTTGGTACTCGTGTGCTGTGTGATGCAGCGAGCTCCCGTTATTTGTTCTATTCCCTTTAAACCTAGCAGTTCGAAAGTATGCAAATACAAGCAAATAAATAGGTACTAGTTTGGTGGGAAGGTAACAGTGTTCTGTGCACCTCAGCATATAGTTATGCTGGCCACATGACCATGATAATGCCCTTGGACACTATTTTACCTCAGCTAAGAAATGGAGATGAGCATCCCCTGGAACCTTTACCTTTACTAGATCACCAACAAAGCTTTGTTGCTTTTCTGAGCGGCTGTGAACAAAAGTAGAACCAGAGCTTATATTTATTTAGCTCACTGCATTGCAAAGGCAAAGCAAGTGAAAATTAACAATGTGACACTGCAATGTTTTGGATGACCTTAATATTATTTATCCCCTCCTACTAGATCAGCATGCTAGCCAAACCATCTTTGAGATACAGTTAGTGATTAGAAACAATCTGGTTTACTGTGCCACAGATTCCTCACTGAGTCTTCTTCCTGTTGCTGCTTAGGGTGAATTCAACTTACTGTGAATGTTGTCTTATAAGGGTTTTTTAAGGAGGTTCCATTTGTGTGCATATGCGGGTGTGTGTGTGTGATCTCATAGGTTTAGTAGTGAATGAAGCTGCTGTATGTATGAAGTGTACCTCCAAGTACTAAGAACAGTGACTCCTGTTTAGCTTTCTAACTCAAACAACATCAACCGAGTGTTACTACTATTCACCTGTTTATTCCATATCTTTATGGTAGAAAAAAAAATCTTGTACCTGTTTTTTACCTATCTTTTACCTATTTAAAATACTGTGAAGGATAGTTGATATTTGGATTAATATTTATGGCTCATTTACCAAAAAAGAAGGTTGTAATGCACCTCATAGAATCTGGTGAACTTACAATGGAAAGCAAAACTGTGTTACCAACAAGATCTTGCTTGGATCTTGCATGGGGTTAGATAGATTTAGTAATCCTGTACACTGCAAATGAAGCCAAATATATACAATTTGACATGGTAAAATTTTATTTTAAAAATCACGTTGTGGTTATAAAATCAAACCAATTTAACCTTTCTAAAATCAAAGGTCTTCTAATTGATCAGTTTCTTTAAAAAAACTATGCAGGCTTCACAGACCTGCTTGTTTTTGTTGAACAAGCCAACATATAGTTATGAAAGGAGTTATATATATTAAATTTTTATCATTTCTGAAAACCATAAACAAATCATTGACTAGAGTAGTTTGACCATATAAACAAATACCTAAATGAATATGGAAACTGACTCTGTAGCAGATTCTTTGGCTTTGTTCTTACTTCTCCATTGCACATGTTTAAAAAGAAAAAGATACATGTGATGAAGGAAAGGGGGAAAATATTCTCCAAACATGTTTGGTGATGGCCAGGACAAACTGGGGGGAAACTGCTATTGGTTTTGCAAAAGCTTTGAAGATGGAATGGGTGCTTGTATGCCAGATTTCATCAACCAAAAAATTTATTATGCTTGTTTTGCTTGAACGAGTTGGCTGCATCATACAGAGATGAGACTGAGGATTTTGATGAATGAGCTTGGATTCTAAATTTTATTTCATTGGGACTGGGAGTTGGGGCTATATTTAATTTTAGTTCAACTAAATAAAAATCAGTTTGATTTTGGATTGTTAGAGCAAGCTATAGTTTAAACTAACCATGTATGTTTTTGTCCAAATTAAACAAATCATAGGATTGAAGTAGAATAGATTGGAAATTTTTCTTTAGAATGATGATATATATCATTGCTTTATGTCACTTTTAAGTTAGCAATTCCTCACTGTTTGGAAAAAAAGAATCAGATTTAGCTCACTGTCTAGTCTGCCAGTGAGTGAATGCCATGGATATAGCCTTTTTTACTCTTTCAATCAGACTTTCTATAAATATTTAAAATCTGGTCATATGATGTAGCTATGCACACTAACTTTTGGAGTTTCGTGGCTCATTGTGTTTTAAGCACTTCATTATACAATCTAACATTGTTTCACTTGATTAAGCCATGGGATCCAAAAGGTCTCTGTCAAGTTTTGAAGTACTGGGGAAAAAATCATGATAAATCTAGCAGTAGAACATATATATAATGGATGATTGAAAAAAATTGTACTAGCATGGACCTTCCTAATTTTGGGCTTTGTCTCTTTGAATACCAGTGCTAGCTATACTTCCCATATACCCCATACCCCATTTTATGGAATAGAAACCTTTTTTTTTAAATCAGGAAAGGTGAAAAAATAAGAAATCAGTACTCTGCCTCTGCACTGCAAAGTACATGTAATGCAGACCTAACTTAACCAAAATTTTAGAAGAGAGACAGAGCAATTTACAAGATTCCACCTACAACTGTCATCTAGAAATCCTCTTTCATTAAACTGTTTGAAGAAAAAGATACGCAACAGCAGTACAATCCTGGAACACATACAAAACAAATTAACACTGGGATTGAAATAATTCATCTAGCCTAATAGTCTGTGGAAAAGGACTAGAGAGGAAAATCCTACAAATGAATGACTGGCTATGAAAAGATATTCCTGGGGTTTGATTTCTAAGGGAATGATCTGAGTGATATAGCTGATGGAGTTTTAGTAATAGATCAGTTACATCTCACAAAAATTGGCAAAAAATATACAGTATTGCCCAAACATTAGTGAGCTTGAAACCTGTCAGGGTTGGAGATAAAAAAAAAAACTTTTGCCAGATGGGTCATGTCTAGACTTTAAAATGAGGATTTTATTTCTGATATGAGCTATTTTTGTAATTGCAGATTGAAAAACTAAAAATTTATGAAATGGATAAACAAGATCTAGATTTAAAATTTAAGTGTTAATTCTTAAATGTATTCAGAAAGTATTTTGGAAGAACATAGCAACACAACTTTGACTCAGTTACATTTAAAGACTGCATGATGGGTGTATCTGTTTTTTTGTTCAGCTAAGCATCAAAGCCAATTCTTTGCTGTAAATTCATATTTTGAACTAGGTCCATCAGGAAGTCAAAACCCTTGAAGGTGATATTGCTTAACAAAATGTGTAGCTTGGTGTCAGTGTTGATAAAAATTGTAATAATTCCTATCTCATTATTTTCAGAAAACTAGGCAACAATATAAATGTGCAGATATTCCAGTTTATAGAGGGGTTAGAAGGAATTTTTCACATCAGTATTGCAGTTGTTGTTTTTTTGCCAGCTTTAATGTCTGTATGTACTTGTATCCTCTTGCTATCTTACTTTTATCTCTTGATCAGGGGTGGATTCTACTTATCTCCGCTACCGGTTAGCAATGGGAGCATACACGCGCACATGTGCAGAAGCTTTTGTACATGCACAGATCGTTCATGATGATGTCCAGGCGGGTGGACAGAGCCTCCCACTGCTGTTACTACCAGTTCACAAGAACTGGACTGAACTGGGAGCAACCCACCACTGCCCTTGATTTTATTTAATCTCTAAAAGGTAAAGGTAAAGGTCTCCCTCGCACATACCTGCTAGTCATTACCGACTCTAGGGGGCGGTGCTCATTTCCGTTTCAAAACCGAAGAGCCAGCGTGTCTGAAGACGTCTCCATGGTATGTGGCCGGCATGACTCAACGCCAAAGGTGCACGGAACGCTGTTACCTTCCCAGCAAAGGTGGTCCCTATTTTTTCTACTTGCATTTTTACATGCTTTCAAACCTGCTAGGTTGGCAGAAGCTGGGACAAGTAACGGGAGCTCACCCCATTACACAGCAGCACTAGGGATTCGAACTGCTGAGCTGCTGACCTTTAGATCGACAAGTTCAACGTCCTAGCCCCTGAGCCGCTATAATTTAATCTCTAGACAGATATAATTGAACGTTTTTCTTCTCATCAGACCTTGTTATTACCAAATGCCCTAGTAAATTTATTGATTTGATATGTTTAATAATTTTATATTTGAGCAAAAGAATACAGTAAATAGTTTTTACATTATGTACAATATTATTTTTATATTCTGGATAAGACTTCAAAAGCAATTCAAGCATTAAAGAGGAACAGTATATGTTACAACAGTAAGCTGTGCATACTCAGTTTTTTGCCTAACCCATAACTGCACGTTAAACAGTTGGAAGCAAGTAGATTAATTGGTTAGGAACATATTTATAATAACATATTTATATTACATCCTGAAATAAGAACTTTAGGTAAAGGCTTGTATAGTTTAGAAAAGTTGGAAGTGTTTTTTAAATGAGGCCTATTAAACCAATCAACTAAAAAATCAGGAAGTCTATAAAATTGTAAAGTTCATAGCCTTTATTGCCCATACTTTTTCCAATAAACAAAGCTTGAGTTTGAACAGTATCAAAAGCAAATAAGATGAAGACCTGGTTGGATGATTCCTATAATTGAAATACAATGAATGAAGGATGCAAAATGTTCAAAAGGAACAAGTGATAGAAGTGAGGCAGAGTTACAATTGAATGAAGTTGGTGATGCTTTAGAGAGTATAAAATTAAAATAAGAATGAACTCTCTGAATTAATAATTCCACCTTATTTTGAAATTGTTGCATCCTCATCTCAAGTGTTATATCTAGTTTTTTATTTTTATCCATTGCAGGGTCAAACAGCCTGGAACAGATTCAGAGAATGGTAATGAAGATGAGCAGGGGATTAGAAACTTAAGTGGAAATATTTAACTTTGAAAACAATACCGAAAATTGAATAACATCTTTCAACTAGCAGAAAGGATGTCTTCCATCCCACCCACCCCCTTTGGAGCTCTCTGAGCTTGGTGGTTTTCTTGCATGAAACCTCTTTCATTACCCAAAGTAAGTGGTGCTAGCACTGATGTTGTTACCTAGTTTGGGTAATAAGACATCTGCAAGAAAACAACCAAGCTCAAAAAGCATCAAAGGGATGTGGGAAAACATTTCAATCCTGTGCTACAAATATTATCCTGTATTGGAAAGGATGTCACAAAGCAGAATATCAAGCAGAGGTGGGTTTCAGCAGGTTCTGACCAGTTCTGGAGAACCGGTAGCGGAAATTTTGAGTAGTTTGGAGAACCGGTGGTAAAAGTTCTGACTGGCCCCGACCCCATCTATTCTCTGCCTCTCGAGTCCCAGCTGATCGGGAAGAAATGGGGATTTTGCACTAACCTTCCCCTGCCACGCCTACCAAGCCACACCCACCAAGCCATGCCATGCCTACCAAGCCACACCCACAGAACCGGTAGTAAAAAATTTTGAAACCCATCACTGATATCATGATCTGCTTATTATCATTCCAGAATACAGGACATAGAATAATGAATTTAACTTACAGAAAAGATAGTAATGCCAGTATGACATGATCTGTCAATTTCCTTTTGTCCTCTCTTCAAGCCTTCCAATCAACAGCAATGGTGTACATTTACAACTTTCCTTTTTAAAGAATAATCCAGATATTTGAAGCCTATAAAAGTTTATAGATTGATGTGATGAACAAGCTAATCATAAGGGTGCCACAAGACTCCTTGTAATAAATACTGTGCACTTTGACTTACTTGCTTTATAGTTACTTATATAATTGAATTCAAAAGTAATGGAAACTTGATAATTGGTCTAACAATTAGATCAAATTTTAGATGTAACCTTAAACTATATAGTTCTCCATGTAATCAGTAGTATTTTGGAATTAAAATTATGAGTATGGCTGATTTTGAACAATGGCTGCAATGGCAGACACAGTCTTTCATTCTCAAAATATTTGCTTTTTGGTAGCTAATCCTATTGTGCAAAGTTTCCTATTTCGTAGGAAATAACTTTCCTGTTTAGCCATGTTAAAAGATAACTCACCCAAATCTCTCTTTTGGAATAATGTTTTCTACTCGAACATCTGTTTAAGAAAAGGTGAACTGCATGTTATAAGGAAAAAGAACATGGACAAGTACCTGCTCATACCTCTGTCCCATTCTGTCCCATTTCTAGTTACAGAGAATAGACACAAGAACAACGGAGTAAGGAAACCAGCTAATCATACGTGGAATAGTCCCTTCACACAATGTACTTTTTATCTGATTCAGCCATTTTTATTTTAGGATTACGTCTTGCCCAAGTGCAGTATATAAGCATTGTTAGACATAAATGTAGTAACAATCTGAAGCTCTGCTTTAAAGAAATCTGGTCTTCCCCCAAATCATAGAAAGCAAAGATTCAATCTAGTGGATACCAAGGGAAATATTTGCAAAGGCTCCATCATGAACTTCAGGTTTCATTTTATATGGCTATATTCAAATGCAAGGATTCACATGGCATTCACATTTGTATCTAACATGTTGTAGCTGATTTGTGGTTCAGTGTACATAGCAAACTGAGAACTATAAAGCATAGTGAATAAATCACTATTAAGTTAACCATGGATAAGTGATAATGTGAACATAGTCATGCATTTATTTCTGCCTCTTTGTTCTGTGGAAGTACAGAAACACTGGCATTCTGATTAGAACTAAGCATTCTTATTTTGTCTAAAATATTTAGCCTGAAATGAAGATTAATCCAAACAAGCAGTGGTTGTACTGGTTTCCTATTCTTGCCTCCTATTGTTTATCAGATTAAATAGGAACTTCTTCATCATATTATATGATTATTATTGGCAATATTATTCACAAAGCAACAATTATAGTTTACTGTTACAACCAAATTGTTGTTATTGCTTAGATTTATAGCGCTATCTCCAGGTTCTCAGTGGCATGAGTAATGCCCATTCCTCTCATTCTATCCCACTATAATAATTCTTTAAATATCTTGAACAGATAGTATAACCAGCCTAAAATCTTCCAATGAGTTACTATGTTTTAATTGGTATTTTCCCAATCCTAGTTGCAGTTGGTTTGCAAATGATGGTTTGTACTAAACGCAATTTGTAGTTGTGTTTGATTTCATACAATTATAACGTCTGATATCATTTTGTTCATGGGACTCATGTAGACGAGAATGCATTTATGAAACTTTTTACTGAGCCTAGTGTATATGGGAGGAAGCAGATAGAACAGTGATCCCCAACATTTGTGGCTTGGTGACCCAGCTGGGGGGAAGAGACTTGTGTGTGGTGGGATGGTGCGCACACACACACATGCAGCTCAACTCACAGGCCAGTGTGCATGCGTGCTCAGCTCAACTTGTGCAAGTTGAATTGCACACGCCAGCCTACTGCTCACGCAGATCAAGCTACCACTCACATGGCCTGTTGCAAATAGGGCGTGGCCTGGTAGTGGGCTGTGAGCCAGAGTTTGGGGATCCCAGAAATAGAACTTGAAACTCCACTGTGACTTCTTAACAATAAGTTAAGTGATGCTGCAACTGCCCTTTCTGGTATATGGAGGCTGTTGAGATCTGAATGGGAAGCAATAGGCTAAAACTGCACTTGGAGGAACAGTACTGAATGCAGGTTTGATAATTTCCATCTTTGATTGTGAATGGGATTGCATTGCCCCAGATAGACCTGGTGTGAAATTTGGGGGTTCTCCTGGACGTATGTTTCTTACTAGAGGAGCTGTTAGCAAGCTTGCCCAGGAGTGTGTAGTGTACCAGTTATGTTCATTCCTGGACCAGATGGTTACCATACACCTGGGTCATCTCCCAGTTGGACTATTGTAATGCACTATACATGGGGCTGTCCAGGAAACTTCAGTTGATCCAAAATGCAGCAACTTGCATAGTTCTGCAGAAACCCAGATTTGCACATGTTTCACCTCTTCTGTGAGGCTAGGCTAGCTGCTGATTTGTTTCTGCATGAAATTCAAGATGCTATTTATCATCTTTAAAGCCCTATATGAGACTATTTGAGTATATAATCTCTCCCTGGTTATATCTACCTGATCCACCACAATAACAGCACTCTGTGATATCATGCTGGCCCCATGACCACAGAAGCATCCTCAGATAGCATTGGCACAATGGTCCTTGAAATGGAGATAAACATCCCCCTATAGTTGGCATTGAGTAAAACCTGCAGGGATTCTCCCCCTTACCCACCAGAGTGGGAAGGCAAGGTATATTGCTGGTCCCATCATTTAAGGAAGTGCATCTGATGTGGAAGAAGAACATTCTCTGTAATGGCTCCTTCCCTTTTGAAAAAGTCCCCTTCTTGTTACTTTTCTGGAAGGCCCTGAAGATAGGGTCTATCAGTGGGCCTGAGACCCAGGTTGATTTGAAGTCAGTCAAGTGGCTTGTATGATTGCATCTGTTGCCATCATTACTTTGGGTAGGGGATTTCTGGAATCCCCATTGGTTTTTAATGCTGTAAATTGCCTGGAATCACTGAATGTGAGTTGGACAGCCATATAAATCTATTAAATACATACATAAAAATCACAAATTCATATTACATCTGAATCCTGATGAATAGATCCTATTAATTTTTTTTCCAATACCCTTTTATTCCTTTTGCTCTAATTAAGGAATGGAGTTGATTGAGGTCAATCAAGTAGAATGAGGCTGTGTACTTTCATGCCTTTCTCACAGTAAACAGAATAAATATTTTTACAAATAATTAACAAAACCATAAACTTACAGATATTGCTTGGCAATGTGTTCCAAGATAGACATGCCACCTTTGTCAAACTTCTGTTAATAGTATCTTATGTTTATGGTCTACAGTAAAAATACATGTTAAATCTTTTTACGTGTTCTGGAGGTACAAAGCATTTTAAAGGGGAAGTTGTTTAAATAGTAAATCTGATGTAAATCAAATTCTAAAACAATGTTAGAGGCATAATTCTGATTTTGAAAAGTTTTTAATCCCCAACACTTAATATTTAAACAGTTAATCACTTTCTGGGAAGAAGCATTTGTTCTAGTTTAATTTTGTGCCATTTTTAATTTTAATTATTTTATTTTTACTGTAACATAGGGACAGGATTCTCGTTTCACCAGGCAAATATGCTCAGTAACAAGAGACAGCTGTTTTTATGGTGTTTCAGACAGGTGTTAAGTTTAAACTCCCATGCGGTCTGAGGCTCCTTTTGGAGACCAAAGCTTTGAAATACTGCTCACCTTTACTGAGTACACCCAATTCTTCTTAGCTTCTGTGCTCAAAAGAAAGTTAGTTAAACTGAGATACATCTGGAAACGGTGGCTTCAAACGAATGAATATCTCTTTTGAAGAAAGCAATATTGAAAATTGCAATAATAAAATCTGGGGAATAAAATTTAATTTGGACAAAAACAGTAGAACAAACATTTATTATTTCCTAAGCTGTAATAATGTGCCTGCATTTATCTGAATCTGAACCAGAACAAAAACAAGGCTGGGGGAGGAATAGGGAGAGATACAGTGTACTAGATCAGAATAATGTAATATCTTATGTGTTGATGCACTTGCTGGTTATATTAGAATGATGATTTAAGGAAAACATGCAGGAAAGGTCACGAAAGGTCAATTTGCTATCAACTTGTGTGTAAATCTAAATGAATCTAGAATATATTTGAATATTGGGACAGGAAAACTTAAAAATAACATAGTTGTATTAGCTATAGAACTATAGTTCTATACAAAAGAAATGTTGAAATAAATGTAAATCATGATGGAATGATATATATTTTAAGGGCTTGCAGTACACTACTTCAGGAAGGAAAGAGAAAAAAAATCCATTCTGTACACTACAATGTAAGCTATATCAAAAAGAGACATGCATACATGTGTACTGTTAAATTAAATTTATATGTACAAATTTCAATCATCAAAAGGCAGGACAAACAGTTCTTTAAAGAAGTATATTTCTTACTATCCTTTTTCTTTCTGATGTCCATTAGAGCAGCCATTGCTGTGGGTGCTATAATAGTTTTTTTATTTTTTATTTATTTATTTTGTCACAACAATATATGTAGGTATCATACAAAAGATTATATAGTATATAAACACATATATGAGTAAATATAAGGAGGCATAAGCATATATATATAGGAAGAAGAAAAGAAAAATAATAGGACAGGAACGGTAGGCACATTTGTGCACTTATGCACGCCCCTTATGGTCCTCTTAGGAATGGGGTGAGGTCAATAGTAGAAAGTTTTTGGATAAAACTTTTAGGATTATGGGAAGAGACCACAGAGTCAGGTAAAGTATTCCAAGCACTGATGATTCTGTTACAGAAGTCATATTTTCTGCAATCTAGATTAAAGCGGTTGACATTAAGTTTAAATCTATTAGTTGCTCTAGTATTATTGCAATTAAAGCTGAAGTAGTCTTTAACAGGAAGGACATTACAATAGATGATTCTGTGAGTTAAGCTTAGGTCTTGTCGAAGGCGACGGAGTTCCAAGTTTTCTAAGCCTAGGATTTCAAGTCTGGTGGGATAGGGTATTTTATTGTTTTCAGAGGAATGGAGAACTCTTCTTGTAAAATATTTCTGGACACGTTCAATTGTATTGATGTCAGAGATGTGGTGAGGGTTCCAAACAGGCGAGCTGTATTCTAGAATTGGTCTAGCAAATGTTTTATATGCTCTGGTTAGTAGTGTGGTGTTTTTGGAAAAGAAGCTACGCAAAATTAGGTTTACAACTCTTAGAGCTTTTTTTGCTATGTAGTTGCAGTGGGCTTTGGCACTTAGATCATTTGACATGAAAACTCCAAGGTCTTTAACGGGATGGGGGTCATCTGTAAGGTAATGTCCATCTAGTATGTACTTAGTTTTTGGGTTCTTTTTCCTATATGTAAGACTGAGCATTTGCTGGTTGAAATTTGGAGCTGCCAATTTTTAGACCAAGCGGTTAGATGATCAAGGTCATTTTGAATGATAGAAGTATTGTCTGTGGTGTTAAATAGTTTGACATCATCAGCAAAGAGAACACAATTACTTGAGATATGGTCACAAAGATCATTAATGTATAGTATAAAGAGTGTTGGTCCAAGGACGCTGCCTTGAGGAACGCCACTCTTGACAGGAACAGGATTTGATAAAGCATTGCCAATTTTGACCACTTGTTGTCTGTTAGACAGAAAAGCAGATATCCATTTGTGGAGGGGTCCTGAGATGCCATTGGATGTTAGTTTTAGGAGAAGTTTATCGTGTACTACTGAGTCCAAAGCTTTGCAGAAGTCTATGTAGATTGCATCTATTGATTTGCCTTGATCAAGATTTGAAGTCCACATGTTTTTGCAGTGGAGAAGTTGTAAGTTACATGATGATTTTTTCCTGAAACCAAATTGTTTGTTGGAGAGTAGGTTGTTAGTTTCTAAGTGTGAGGTAATGGATTGGTTGATGATAGATTCCATGACTTTGCAGGTGACGCAGTAAAGGGAGATCGGTCTGTAGTTTTCGACTAAGCTGGAGTCTCCTTTTTTGAAGATAGGGATGACTGTGGCTAGTGACCAAAGTTTGGGAAGAGAACTGGTAGTGAAAGCTTTATCAAAGATAATACTTAATATACTGCTATATTAATGGAAAGTTTTTTTAAGAAGTATGCACATAGTCCATCGGGTCCAATAGAAAGCGATGGTTTTAAGTTGTGAAGAGCTTTTCCAATGTTGTCTTCTGTGAAATCTATATGAGTTAAATCATCATAATCATTGCTGGTTCGTTTGTGGAATGTCGGATATGTGTTATCGGAGTTAACAAAAACTGAGCCAAAGAAAATGTTGAAGTGGTTTGCTTTAACTGTTTCGTCATTGCATTCTTTGTTGTTAGAATCTTTTAGTGGTGGGATGGATCTTGAATCTTTAAGTTTATTGTTGACAAAATTATAAAAGGCACGATTGGAATTTGTGCGCAGAAGGTTCTCTTCTTGCTTGGTGTGGTAATTTGTGCATTCAGTTTTTATTTGGTTGCATATGTTTCTGTAGCGGTTTTTGAAATTTGTAACATAGTGTAATAAACTTTGTAATAAAATTTGTAACATAGTGTAATAAACTCTTATTTTGCAAGCAGTATACTGCTTCTTTAAAACCCCACATAATATTTTGGCGTGTTTGTTTTCTTTTTAAAATAGATGGACAAGCAGGAAGCTCAGAGGGAAAAAACAACAACATTTTTAAAAAGTTTATCTCCAGATTTGAAATAGCAACCTTATATACACAAAGCAAATATTATAAACATTGTGTTAATTATAAAAGGCTGCTTTAAAATGTCTAGAGAATATGGTAAGAATAGGTTCATTTGGAGGGATAGTTCTTTCCACTGCAAATTTGCCAGTAAACTTCTGAGTTTATCTTGCTAGAAACTGGAGCATGCTATCTGAAATGAACAGGAGCACTAGAAAAATGTACTTTGGAAGCAGAGCAGAAAAATAACTTTTGAAGTTGTATTGATGGTAAGGGACTAATAGAGGACAATACCACTTGTTTCTGCCCTCCAGAAACAGTTACCGGACTTTCTGGTGATAGGTCAACTGAGAAGTGCAGAAATGTATTTTCTATTAATACTAAAATGTATTTTTCCCCTCAATTAAATTTCTTTATACCCTATGAAAGCACCCTCCTTGTTAAAATCTGTTTGATCCCCTTGCCTTGTTCACATCAAACATTGGTTGTCTTGAATAATGTCTGCATTTTTAAAAAAATTCTCCCAGTGAGCAATCTCACCTAATTTTGTTGTGAAATATTTTATAAAGCTGAATTTCAGTGTGGCAGCCCTCCCAGGGAAACCAGAACAGGAAACACAACCAGATGAACTAATTCAACTTTATTGTAAGGCTACATTAACAGAATCTTGCAAGTCTGAACATACAAATTTCCTGCAGTCATTTTTAACTGCCTGATCAATTAGGACAGGTCTTTCCTACGTTTTTCTGTCTGCTGAGTTCCTGGGGGCTCCTCTGTCTTTATTCTGATTGTTTCCTATGCAGCATCTCTTCTGCTCATCCCGCAAAGTCATTCCTGGGTACCATTACACCACCGTAATTTCATACAACTATCACCGTATTATCCAACCTTTTTTCTTTTGAGTTACAAATTTTAAATGCTATAGCTGAATTATCAACTATTTACTATAAAATGCAAAGTACACTAATACTTAATAAAATCATCTGCTACAATGCCCTTCCTGTCGAAGACTACGTCAGCTTCAATCGCAACAATACACGAGCACACAATAGATTTAAATTTAATGTGAACCGCTCCAATCTTGATTGTAGATAATATGACTTCAGTAACAGAATTGTTAATGCCTGGAATACACTACCTGACTCTGTGGTCTCTTCCCAAAATCCCCAAAGCTTTAACCAAAGACTATCTACTATTGACCTCACCCCATTCCTAAGAGGTCTGTAAGGGGCATGCATAAGAGCACCAGCGTGCCTACAGTTCCTGTCCTAATGTTCCCTTTGATTGTATCCAATTCGTATGATTATTTCATGCTTATACTTACATATACTGTTGTGTTTGACAAATTAATCAATTAATTAATTAATTAATTCCTGTGATGTTATTTCCCATCTTCCAGGCAAGAGTAGGGGCATTTGTCAAATGAGCTGTTCTTTTCTTGATATTTATAATCAGTCTAACACAGGGATGTTCAAACTTGGCCCCTTGAAGAGTGGTGGACTTCAACTCCCAGAATTCCCCAGCCAGCAACTTGCTCATATTTATAGCTCATGCTGGCTGGGGAATTCTGGGAGTTGAAATCCACCACTCTTCGAGGGGCCACGTTTGGACACCCCTGGTCTAACATCTGTATGCATCTCTTGCATGTATTATTATTCAAGACAGTGGAATACATTGGAGAGAAATTTATCTAGTTATATCATTACTATACCTAACTAGAATTGTTATACAATGATTATATTAGAGAAATGGAAGAGTTAATTAATATATTGATTAAAATGCCTATAACGTGTATGGCTAAAAGAAATTCAATATGTGTACATAGACTTAATTTGAAACAGGTTCTAATGCAGTGTTCAGAATTTTTTTTTTTACATTTTTTTAACAAGTTGCTTTAATTAACACTTCAGAATAAATTCATTAGGAAGTTACATTTCATAATAGAAAAGACATGATGTGTGCCTCTGAAAACCTTAGCTAAAGGAACTACTTTGAGAATTTATAAGTGTTCCTGGTTTCCTGCACCTGACAATATATAAAGAAAGCTACTTAGAAAACCAAATATTTATTAGAAGAGATAAAAATTTAATTAGATGTTGAAAAGGTGACTATAGTGCAGCTTTCCTGAAGGATGAAATATATACAGAAATACTAATGTAGAAAGTTAGCACCCACCCCTCTCCTAGAAGAATGAAATATTTTAGGAAATATTACAAAGGTAGAATATTTCCCCTAAAAGAGAAATAGAAATCTTAAGACAGAAATTCAGCCCCAGCTCCCTGCCCGCAGCAGATATTTTGGTTATCTACAAGACAAAAGACTGGGCCAGCTTATCTACAAAACAATAGACCTTCACTGTCAGGACATAATAGGATTAGCCTTCTATCCATCTAGCAACAGAACTCACCACATGGCATCTGGGGAGATTGCATCATCCAGCAAGGTTCAACCAAGCCTGGGACTCAAGACAGCCAAAAAAGTTACCCCCGCTTGGCCCCATGGGAGTCTGACAACCAATCAGAATACATTTCTTTCAAAGGAACAGGAAGCAAGTTCAGAGCCCAAGAGAAGGTATAAATCTCTCTCTCTCACCCACCCATGTGCTCGATTGCCCAGAACCTCAAACCATGTGGTCCTGTCCACCATTAAACCAGCTTTCCAAATAGTCTCCATGTTTCCAGTGTCTTTCTCCCCACATGGAACTGATCCCAGATGGACATTTCTTCCAACACTAATATATAGAAAAATATGCTATTATAGGGAAATCCTAATGGTATAAAGCTTCTACTTAAAAGACTTCATGGTCCCTTATACTTTACATGTTATAGTTCATTTGAGTGCAAAAAGATGTGCATAGATGGTCTATTTTTTTTTTAACCTGAGTTTTAGCCAAGCAGTAACAGAAAGAAATAGTGCCTATTTGGTCATGTGCAGTGGGTTTCTTGGATTGTACTGGTTGCTGAAAGTCAGACAAATGTGGATGTCTAAAAAAAAATATTTCAGTTCAGTATTAAAATTAGGGGGGTTTCCTGTTGGTCTGCTGCACAGTCACTTGGAATAGAAGGGCTGCCAAGGCTTTGGATCAGACTATGTCTATGCAACATCTTACTTCTCATGGGTACTGTCATTATCTGTAGTTCATAGATAAACTGAGGGAGATGAAACAAGAAAGGAGACATCCAGAGAACCACAAGTGCTATTAAGGCCTACTTTTTGGTGCTAAGGATAGCAAAGTGGCAAGACTTTTCTGCCATTATTGGATCCATAGATACCTGCCCTGCAACCTTTTCCAGGTGATTTGGGCCCTCTTGGGTGGGACAGGAATCAGACCCCTTTATAGAGGCCTGGTGGAGGAATTTGTTTGGCATCTGTCAGACAAAGTCACCTGAATTTGTTCTCAGCTGGTTTTATTGCAAGTTTTA
This sequence comes from Ahaetulla prasina, assembly GCF_028640845.1. Taxonomy (NCBI): domain Eukaryota; kingdom Metazoa; phylum Chordata; class Lepidosauria; order Squamata; family Colubridae; genus Ahaetulla; species Ahaetulla prasina. Next base: position 80,923,238 of record NC_080539.1, on the reverse strand, counting down.
AGGAGGCCCCAGGGGCAGCTGCCTGCTGTGTTATCTATGATGTAAAACTATTTAACACCACTGACAATGCTGCTACCCTTCAAAAAGACCCTGACTTTGTGTCAGAATGGTCAAACAATTGGCAACTCCAAATCTCAAACAGCAAATGCTCTGTCTTACACATTGGCAAAATAAATAAATAAATCAGAACACAAAATACAAGCTGAGTGGACATGTCCTTTTAGATGACCCTTACTCTGTCAAGGACGTTGGAGTACTCATATCTAATGATCTAAGTGCCAAAGCCCACTGTAACTACATCGCCAAAAACGCATTAAGAGTTGTAAACCTAATCTTGCATAGCTTCTTCTCCGGTAATATTACTCTACCAACCAGAGCATACAAAACATTTGCTAGACCAATTCTCGAATACAGCTCATCTGTCTGGAACCTGCACTGCACATTGGACATTAATACAATTGAGCGTGTCCAGAAATATTTCACAAGAAGAGTCCTCCACTCTTCTGCTCGCAAAAAAATACCTTATGCCACCAGACTTGAATTTCTGGGCTTAGAAAACTTAGAAATACACCGCCTTCAATCTGTCTAAGTGTAGCTCATAAAATTATTGTGTCAATGTCCTACCTGTCAATGAACAGCTTCAACCACAACAATATATGAGCACACAATAGATACAAACTTAAAGTGAACCACTCCAAACTCGATTGCATAAAATATGACTTCAGCAACAGAGTGGTCAGTGCCTGGAATGCATTACCTGACTCTGTGGTTTCATCCCAAAACCCTCAATATTTTAACCTAAGACTGTCTACTGTTGACCTCACCCCATTCCTAAGAGGTCTGTAAGGGGCATGCATAAGAGCACCAGTATGCCTACCATTCCTGTCCTAATGTTCCCTTTATTAGTACTCATTTTATATATTCAATTCATGCTTATACTTATATGTATTATCTAATACGTACTTGACTAAATAAACAAATAAAACCTAATATGCCTGAAGAAATGATAGGATCTTTAGTACTGTGAACTTGGCTAACTGCTCTTTAGAATGCTGCCCCTTCTGATTAGTTAAAGCTGCCCAGCCATTGTTATGTGGGTAGGATTTAACATTGGTGAACTATTATTTGAGCAAGAGATTGTTCTTCTGCTTCACCTCTTTTTTGGATTAAATTGATTGAGAAGGTGGTCATGCAATAGCTTCAGAGAGCTCTGGATGAAGTGGATTATCTAGAAACCTTTCAGTTAGGCTGAGGAATAGGACAGAAACAGCATTGGTTAATTTAATTAATCTCTGGTAGGCTAGGATGGAGGATGGAGGATGGAAGCGGCCTTTTAGTACCATTGACTCCTGTAAGCTTTAGGGCCAGCTCCAGGTATTGTAGGTGGATGGCACAGTATTTTATTAGTACTCTTCCTTTTTCTGGGATCAGTCTCAGATGATGATGATTCAGGAGGAGATATCCCACCCTTGGTCCCTACTTTGTATGATTCCATATGGTCAGTATTCTCACCTCTCTTTTTAAACATCTACATGAAGACACTGGGTGAGATCAGTGGTGGGTTGCTACCGGTTCCCCGGTTCTTGCGAACCGGTAGTAAACATTTTGAGTAGTTTGGAGGACCAGTAAATGCCACCTCTGCCTATCCAAGTCCCCAACAGTGGAGTGGGGAGGGAATGGGGATTTTAAGCTTGCTGTCAAACATCAGTCGTAATACTAATGACTGTTTTGAACAATATGCAGGTTGTATTACATGAATGGCTATTTTATATGTGAAATTATGACTGAAATATCTCTGCACCTCTATTGGTTCACACTGTCAGGAAGTTTCTCCTTAGTTTTAGGTTGCTTCTCTCTTTGTTCAGTTTCCATCCTTTGCTTCTTGTTTTGCCTTCTGGTGCTTTGAAAATACATTGCCTAGACTTTCTGTGGCTCCACTGGTGTTGAGGACAGTCTTTTTAGACCGCCAGTCCTGGATCACGTAGAGCCGCTAAGACAGCGAAAATCAGCTGTCTAGCGGCTTGGAAACCTTTCCCTCGGGTGAAAAGGGAAAGGTTAGCGATCGGGTGGAGGTAGAGCTTCCCTAAAAGCCCCAGGAATGATCCTGGAGGCTTGAAGGGGAGAGCTCCATTGGGAACCCGAATTTCTGAAGCCTCAAATTTCTTTTGGGATAAAAAAAATTAAGGAAATTGAGGAGAAAATATTGAAAATTAAATACTTTGTTGCAGCTGAGGATGAAGAGATAAGAGAAGAAGTGGTGGCAGCATTTAAGACTCTGGTTGAATACACAAAACAATTGGATGAAAAAGTGGAAGAGATGGATCAAGTTAATTCGAACTTACAAAGCAAAATAGAGGCGTTTCAGACCAAGGCGAAGAATATAAAGCAGTTGGATGATAGAATTGAAGAAATTAATCAAGTTAATTTGGACTTAAAAAATAAAATAGAGGTGCTCCAGATCAAGGCGGAGAGAGCAGAAGAAGAGCAGGTTCTATTGCAATACAGAGTTATGGAATTTGCATTGAGAGTAAGAGGTTTGAAAGAAAATAAACGAGAGAATTAAAAAAAGATTTTTGCAGAGGCTTTTGCACAGCTGATTGAACAGAAACCAGTGGACTTTGAAACCCAAATTGAAAAAAAATTACCATGTTAATTTATGGGTTGCAAAGCAGAGACATTTGCCAAGAGATGTAGTAATTTATTTTACATCTAGAAAGATTAGGAATGAAATTTCACAAGTTTCTTATAAAAATAAAATGCAAATATTTGGACAAGAGGTATTGGTATTGAAAGAAATTCCTCCTAAAATGTTAAGAAATAGAAAAGAATATGCTTTTTTGGTGGATCAGCTTAGAAATCTCCAGATACAGTACAGATGGAATGTACCAGCTGGATTAACAGTAAACTATAAGGGAGGGAAATATTGTCTTAATACAGTTTTTAAAGCAAGAGATTTTTATACTAAAGTATTAAAGGTTGGAAGTTTGCCATTGTTAGAAGTTAAGATGAAAAGAGAGGTGGGAATGCTTAAAAAAGGGGAAAAGGAAGCAAAGCAAATACAACCTAAAATTGGGGCTGTAAATACAGGAGAAGAAATACAGAAAGCTCTAGGGAAGGATCAAAGTATGATTGTAACTATTAAACATTGGAAGATGGGATACTGTTTGTTACAGAAAATTGGATTCTAAACTTAATGGACTTAGATGAGAAGGTAGAATTATCAGCATATTTGAAAAATTATTTTTGAAAGATATATATAATGGAGATTGAAATAACAAAATACTAAATAGCTTTTAAATGAATGGAAGGTAATTGTATTAGTATTAATATTTTCCTTTTTTTTCTTTTTTTATGGAAAAGGGGAGTTGAGGTTCAAGAAGAGGGATGGGATTTTATGTTAATTAGCATATTTTAGTTTATGATTGTTAGATACAATACCCTGTATTTGCTCTGGGAAGTTGGGGGGGGAGGGGATGGGAGAAGGAGGGAGGAGGGAGGGGAAGGCTTAGGGTTTGGGGGAGGGGGGATGTATGGGGGAAAAATCTTGTAAAACTTTTTCAATAAATAAAAAAATAAAAAAATAAAATACATTGCCTATACATTCTTTCTGGCAGCCCCTTAAAAGCCTGTTGCCTATCACACACTTGGGCAAAGCATGGGAGCCATTTCCTCCTTTCAGTGGTCCATGAAAATGCATCTATAGTATGTAGATAATAAAGTTGGAAAAAGGTGAACAACATTTTTGCAGATACGTTGAGGCTGAGTGTGACAAGGAATGGCTGAGAGGGGAGGGACCAGGCGAGGCACTCCTTGATGTGGATGACATTAAGTTGGCCATGCCTACCCAGTCACATGACCATCAAGCCATGCCCACAAAATAAGCCACACCCACAGAACCAGTAGTAAAAATATTTAGAACCCACCCCTGGGTGACATGATCTATCAGCATGGGATATAATGTCATCAGATGACATCCAATAATATCTTTCTGCCTCTAGTGAATTAAGCAGTGCTGTTGATGCCCTATCCTGATGCCTGGAGACTGTAGGGCAGAGGTGACATCCACTTACCTTCGCTACCGGTTTGCAAATGGAGCGTGCTCGCGCGTGACACCTCTGCACATGCACAGAAAATCAAAAATGGGATGTGATGATGTCCAGGTGGGTGGGCGGAGCCTCCCATCATCAGCGCTACTGGTTCGGCTGAGCAGGATAGAACCGGCTGCATTTCATCACTGCTGTAGGGGCTTGGACGGAGACCAACAGGCTTTTACTGAATCCTAGCAATATTAAGTAGACTTTGGATTTTGTGGCCTCCATTTTAGGATCATGCCATCTTTGCTACTACAGGGGTTGTATTGCCCCAGACAAACCCAATATTCATTCAGGGATTTCCTCCTAAACTCACGACTCTTTTCAAAGAGCAAGTGGCAGTCATGACTGCACAGCTTCGTGTTGTGTACCAGTTATGCCCGTTCCTGGAAACATGGTTTTTTTCTCTCTTCTGTAACTTTAAATCTCTAAAAAGGTTCAAGTCATCAAATTTGCTTTAATTATTCATAATTCGTTAGGGTGAGGAGAAGAGTAGCTAAGAGTAGAGAGATACGCCTATATTTGTTAGGGTTTTTCATAAACCTTATTTATGTATTAAATATATAAATATGTAAGGCTTTTTAGAAAAATATTTATATGAATATCTAATCAGTATTTATAATCTCCCAGGATTTGAATTTATAATCTCCCATGATTTGAAATGGATACCTAACATTAAATGTGTCATTAAAAAGGCACAACAAAGAATGTTGTCAAGTCAGAAAGTTCAGACTTCCCCAGGAGCTGTTGATACAGTTCTATAGCGGAATTATTGAGTGTGTAATTTGTACTTCTATAATAGCCTGGTTTGGTACAGCAACCAAACAGGTCAGGTACAGACTTCAGTGGATAGTTAGGATTGCAAAAAATAAAACAAAAAAACAATTGCACCATCCTGCCTTTCATTGAGGATCTGTACAGTATACTGCACAAGCCAGAAAGAGGGCTGAGAAAATATCTACAACTGTAGATAGAGATATATAGTGTGTAGATATGTAGGTTTGTAGATATACAGATCTACACAGGAGACAAATTTCTTGTGTTCCCAATTACACTTGTCCCCTATTCTATTCTATTCTATTCTATTCTATTCTATTCTATTCTATTCTATTCTATTCTATTCTATTCTATTCTATTCTATTCTATCCTGCAAACAATAAAATATTCATTAAATAGATAAGACTGGCACACAGGGATGAAGTTAGTGTCATTCCAATACATGATTCTATGGAAAATGACAATTACGACCGAGCTTTCCTCCTTGTGAAATTTTAATGATTGTCATTACTGATAGTAAATTATGTCATCCTTGAACATTTCACAACTGAAAATAGAGACAAACGTGCCATATGCTTGTTCTTGTACTGAAGACAGATGCCTAATTTTAGTCTTCCTGCCCTTTCATGTCACCTATACTCCTTCTGAAGGTTCTGCTGAATCTGCTCCATTTATTTAATTCTAGACTTAAGCACTGAGATGTAAAAGTAAGTGATGGGTAAGTCATCCAGTGTTGAAAGACTTAAGAGTCAGGGATTTTATAATTTTTATTCTCAAGGTCCTGTGTGCCTGGTTCTTGACTTTCAAATTCCTTATAATAGTTTAATCCTAAACTTTAAAGATTTTACTTGCACAAAGCTTTTGCACCTATGTCTTTGAAATGGAGGTCTTATCAACTTAAAGGGGGGGTGGGAATATTGCTGCAAATTCCATAGAGTTTTGCTAAAAGGGTTTTAAAATATATAGAGAAGTAATTTTATAAAAAGTTCAAACAGCAAATATATTTAAACAAAATTGTTGGCAGCTTTCATTCATCCAGAAATGACTTGCTGTAAATTTGATCCAATATTGTTTGTCACCTTCAGAAATGGACACAGTTGGCACTAGCATTAAGTGTGGAAATGCATTTTTGGCCACTGCAAAATCTTCTGATTTTTAAAAAGTGGAATATAATTAGAGGTTGGATTCTATAATACCCATAACCTTGGTTTTAAACTATTCAGGATGGAAGGGAAGCAACCTATAATTCTATTCAATAGGTGCTGCTTTATTTTTGTGCTTATGAATTATATATTTTAAGTCATACAGATGGTTTACCTGCAAGAGTTTTTCTTCCTATAGTGTAGTGATGGTGAACCTTTTCGGCACCAAGTGCCCAAACCTGAACACGCGTGCCAGAGCACCGGAAACTCAAAGACCAGCTGACTGGTGCTCATGCTGGCCAGCTGGTCTTTGGGTTTCCACCTGGTTTTCGCTGCATGCATATGCGGCTGCCAGCTGGTCTTCATGCGTGCCGGAAATTCAAAGACCAGCAGGCTGGCATGCGTATGCACACCCTAACCAGAAAAGCAGCTGGCAACTGCGTGCATGCCCACAGAAAGGGGTCTGTGTGCCACCTCTGGCACACACGTGCCATAGGTTCGCCATCACAGCTATGTAATGTAATGTGGAAATGACCTTGAGAGACAGGGCAGAGACAATACCTAGAGAACAATCAGATAAAAGGGGAAGGGGAGCCTGCAGCTGCATAACAGGCAGAGAAGGAAACTTAGAATTGATTCCCCCCCCCCAAAAAAATTATCAGCTTGTAAGAAGAAAGACAGGAGGTTTGTACTTTCATACATGGAAGATTCTGTTAATGTAGCCTTATAATAAAATAGAATTAATTCATTTGGTCTGCTTCCTGTCTGGTCTACTTGGGAAGAGTGACACATAATTAGCTGCAATTAGCTTATATTTGCTGGTTGGAATAGAAAATACTGTTTAAAATAAGAAATGAGCAAGGAAGGGGGCAACTTTATTGCAGACTATGGGTAACTATGAAGAATAGATTAAATTGCTCTTGTTGGCAGGTGCTGAGAAAGATCCTAATGGGTTTCACTAGTTTTATACAGCTGATGGCAGCAACTCTTTTATTTTAGGTAGGAGATCACCAGGAAATCATAGCACTTTAAATTTGACATGGGAAGTGAACAACACTCAGCAGAAATTTGGCTTAAATCAAAGAGGTGTTACCTTTTAAATAGGGCATTTGCCAGTCTTCTTTTCTTCACTCTTTCCCTTGCATCACTTCCATCCAGTTTCTCCGTTTCATTTTGGTCTTTTCCTTGTATCAATATCCATATTTTTTATCTTAACTCTGTTATGTTTTTCCCTCCTCCTCTTTTGCTCTTTCTTTAGAAGGAGGGATCCAGATGTGTTTGTCAATGTATGTAAGAAACCATGTTATACGAAGATGAAATTATTTTGTAAACTGGGTACCTTTTTTCCAGACTGGCTTGAGTTGGATTTGATATTGCTAACCTAAAAAGGACTGTCCTGTCCAAGTTCTTTTTTTCTGAATTGATGTTTGGATTCTTCCTTGAAAGGGTTTCAATTTTTTTCCTTAAAATCAGATTTCTCTTCCTTTATTATGGGTAAAACCCATAATAAGTGTTATAACCAAATATATTGCTACACAGGATTCAGATATACTGCTGAAATAGGATTCAGTTACTGAGACAATGCATTTATCTGGATTACTAACCAATCTCAATGCTTTGGGGGCAAAAAAGGCAGAATATAAATTGATTGAATAATAACAGTGATAAACCATATATTCCAACGTTTCATAGCTGAAAACTGACTTGTTATTTTAACTCCCTTGTACCATACACAGAGAAAACACAGAGACAAAAGTATGCATTACTGAAAGGTCTTCTCTGTTTGCTTACTGTAAAATTGTTAGGAACCGATTCAAAATACGACTTGAACAGTTAAAAATAAGCCTAATGAACATGTGAAATAATAATACGCTGCAATATGCTTTACTTACAATTGTATAAGTGCTTACAAATTAAGAACTGGTATGTTCAGTGGGGCTTACTCTCTAATAAAAAAGTCTTCAGTGTTTGGGGGTTCCTAACATGAACTGCACTAAAAAGAAAATGCCGCTGCTGCTATATTTGGAGATTTTGTTGTTTGAAAATGGAAGATGGTTGGTTAATATTAATAGCAATATAAGAATGTAAGGTACTGGATCTTAATTAGACATTCCCCACACTAAAAGCAGAAGAAACCCAGGGCTGCAATTGAGAGGGGGGAGGGAGAGGGAGGGGGGGTGGGGAGTGAGTACAGAAAGAGCAAAGTACTTATGTTAAACAATGCAATACTTTTAGAACTTGATCTTAAAAAATAATTTTAAGCATCGAAGAACATCAACAATTTTTAGGCACTTGTTTTAGAAAAGGAGTTTGGAGCAGTCATATTGTTCTACTACCAGAATGGAAAATCTGTGTACTGTATAATATAGCCTATGTATTTGTTTTCTCTTGCCTGGGATTCCTCAATGAATGCCATTAACTAATGAATGTGTAAAAAAATAGATTACCAATGAACAAATGGTAGCATAGAGAGGTTTATTTTAGATCAACAAAACCTAGTATACATCGATGTAAAGATCAGTAATTTTGTGTGATACAAAATCCATCCTGTTTTTATCCATCATTTCCTTCTAAAGAAAATAGATTTTAGTTCAGATGGAGAAATTTGTATCTGAACAATTCTATCAAACAAAAAATCTCTTTAGAAAAATTAGAGAAAAATCTGTCTCAGGTAATACTGGGATGTGATCTAAGAATGGAGCTGATATATTGAGATAGATCTAAAGAGTTAGCATCAATTGTATGATTGTAGGCAGTCATATCTATTCATAATCAAACATTGTTTGGGGCAAAATGCAATACCTTTTTTGGAAAATATTTCGATGAAAATGTTGATAGTATATTTAACTAATACCTAAAAATATATATTCCAACTGGTTTATTTTAGATTTGTTTTTCTGTTTTATGTAAAAGTCTATTGAAGCGTGAAGTTTCAGAGATGTTATTTTCTTATGTTTAACTGCATAAGCTGGAGAACATTAGTGGAAGAATGCAAAGAGATGTGAACATATATTGAGAACATATGTCTATTTCTTGAATTTTATTGAGATATATGATATATGATTTAGATCTGTTATAACATATTGAATAATGAAAACCATAACTAAAAGGAAAAAAGAGGAATAGGGTCAGAAACCAAACTGAACTTTTTATCATAATGTTCTCCTAATATTCTGTGAAATTATTTTTGACAAGTTAATTTATGGAATGAAAAAGCTATCATTATGCCATTAGGAGAGGGGGGAAATTGTAGGCTTACAAGAATAAGGAAAGAGTAAGAAAGAACATAGCTAACTTGGATAAATTCAAGTATCCGGGGTCAGATGAATTATATCCTAGGAAAGTATCACCTAAACTTTTCAACTCAGTGCTTCTATATAAACCCCTATGCCTTTGCACACTATCTACTTGCTAATGCTTCCTGCATGTAAAATATGAGTAAAATTTGACATAAGATTTTTTAATCATTGTACTGATTACTTTTATCATGCATTTTAATTGCATTTAGATTACATACTATTAGCATGCTCCATTAACATACACATATTTAGTAAAGTAAATAAAATGAGATCTATTATAAGATGCTAGTGTGATCCTTGAGCTTGGTAGTTTTCACTTAACTTCATAATATCTGGAGGAAACCTGGATAGTAGCATTCCTAAATCACTAAAATAACAACATCCAAATGATTTTGATGTTTCATTAGTACGGAATTCACTGAACTAATACTAATTCAAAGAGATAAGAAGATGAAAAACAAATATAAAGAAGCTTTGCTTTCCCCCATGGAGTGGAAATTTCACACTGCAGCTACGTAGTTTGATGTCTTCTGCCATAGAAGATTTGCCTTGATTCTTCATCATTCTGAAGCTCATTTGTTTCTTCTTGCAGATTAAATAATTGGCCTCCCATTGTGCAAATGAATAGATTTGCAACCCAAACAAGTATTTTCAAATCAATTCAAATCTCAAAGTCATTCCTTAGTGCCTACAGATGAAAGCAAAATTCTTCTGTCAAAATCTGAGTAGGATGTTTTTATGAAATTCATGCTGAGAAACTATGCAAAAACTCTTTTACCAGTATTATGTTTAAGTAACTCCTGCTTCACAATGGAATTAGATTAAATTGATTAAATTGTAATTATCAACTTGAAATTGCATATTTTGCATATTCATTATTCTCTATGCAAATATTGAATTTTATCATATAATTTAGGTCAGCACACAGCAGAAATGGAACCCAAATACTCCAATAAAAATTGTAGTCATATCAATATCTTCTGAAAATCTGTAGCACTTCAGTGTCAAACATTGCTCTAGAGTATTGAAGAAACTAGGAGAAATTATTGCCGAACCATGCTCAATAGTGTTTGAGTCCTCTTGGACAACTAGGAGGTTGTCCCAGAAAACTGGAGAAAAGTAATCAATTTGCCTACCTTCAAAAAGGTGAAGAAACACCTGAGAAATTATAGATGACAAAATCAAAGTCTTCAAACAGATGATAATGATGATATTATTTTTGTGCCTTTGAGTCAATGTAGATTTCTTGCCTGGACAAGTCATTGTAATTTTCTTCACAAGATTTCAGAAGTGGCTTTCCCAAATTCATCAGGCTTTGTGCCTATGATGGGACTAGAATTCAAGTTTCTTCTGGTTTCTAGCTTGATGCCTTAACCACTACACTAAACTGGGTCTAAAACAGAGTATCAAATGGATAACTTTTGAACATTTGGAAAGGAACACAATAGTTAATATGAGTCAAGATGGATATGTCAAACAAGTAATGCTAGATTATTTTTAAAAAATGGGGAAGAGGGAACTGCTTTGGATTTACTACACCTTGACCTCACCAAAGCTTTCAACAGTCTCTTAATATATTGTCGTTACTAAAATAGTAAAATATGGGCTAAATTATACAATTTTTAAAATGACTTCATAATTGGCTAAATTATCATATTCAGAAAGTACGGTATTCATAACTCGCTCCAAACCAGATTAGAAACTATCATTACATGGATCAACAATTGTATTAATTACGTGGCTGGAGATGGTGATTATCAAATCTGCAGAGGAACACTGCACTGCTGTTAAAAAAAAGGATTTAATAAAATAACTAGTCATAAACATTGGATTGAAATGAACAGGATCAGGTTTATTGGTTGGGAAATCTCTGGAATTTGGATAACAAAAATGGATAACAAAAATGAAAGGCATATGTATAGGTTAGAGAGGCCTCATGTGGGAGTAGTAAAAGTGAAAGGGGTGTTAATGTCTTTTCAGCCACAAGTTAAACATAAGCAAGTAGAGTGATGCAGCTGATAAAAAGGCAAGTGCTACATTGGGGAGAACATAAACAAAAAGCAGTGAGGTGGCATCATTATTGTTAAAGCAGCTTTTGGTTTTGATATTTCTATCCCATTTTTCATTTACTGCATACTTTTGCATTTAGATATCTAATGAACAATTGACTTCTCAGACTTCTCCCTTCAATATGGATACAGAACTTCTTTACAGGCCTGAATGATAAGGAGGAATTATTTCAATTCCTTTTAAATGTGGTATTCTTTATGCCAGGGGTCTCCAACCTTGGCAACTTTAAGCCTGGCGGACTTCAACTCCCAGAACCTTCAATTTAATTGAAGTCTCCAAATCTTCAGTTTGGAGACCCCTGGCCAATTTAGGCCAGGGGTCTTCAATTCTGGGAGTTGAAGTCTGCCAGGCTTAAAGTTGCCAAGGTTGGAGACCCCTGCTTTAGGCATCAGAGACCTGTGATTCAAATGAATTTGTTAATCAAATTCTGTAATCATCAATACTCTTGATTACAGCTGTGAAAAAAAAGGCCAAACATTACATTTATTGCATTGTTATGGATTTCACAATTAGATCTGTCATACAATTGAAATCTGTATGTTTCTTTTTTTATATAGGTGTACCAAGAAAAGAAAGAAAATGATTCAAAGAAAATGACTCCTCTGATCCTGATGATTCCAAGTTTTTGTTTCTTCATTCTCAGTCTTAAATACTTAGACGGCTTCTTGCAAAAATGATACAGTACTTAACTTGGCAGTGAAATTCTACAAACATTCATTCCTTGACTACCAGGTCTTCTTTTTACTTATGATGGTAAGTTGTTTTATTAAACTGTTAGAAGTAGTAGATTTCTCAGTTTCAGTGTGCGGATTCTGGAAAGAGCACCAAATGAATCAGAGTTGTTGCATGCTCTACTAGTGTATATAACATCCAAACTATTTTTTGACTGAACAGAGTTATTTCCTAAACAAAACTTTTTCAAATCACTCTAAAATACAAATAAAATAGGATTTATTGAGACCAATAATAATATGGCTTTGCTACTGTGGAATAATTAGTTTCCGACTTTCCTTCCTTTATCTTCATTATACTTTCATTCTTCTCCCTTCCATAAAACTGAATCATACTCAGATATTATATGCTTGTTTATTTGTATCATGTATCATGTATCATGTATCTACCCATCTCACATACATGCCTGTTCTTATTCAAGAAGCAAATTGTCAGAGATGGGCCATCTTGATCCTGGTTGCCTAGATGAATGAGAACTCTTTCTGAATGATGAGATCAAGCAAATATTTATACCAAATAAAAAATAATTTATGAGACTATATTTGGATTGTGCCTTTAAAATATTGCAGTACTGATCTTGCAAAACCACAAAATGAAAACCTTCATAATTTGCAGATGTGGCCCCCAAACTACAAAAGATGAAACAATAAACTGCCATGTCTGAAAAGCTTATTGAATTAGAGTTACCTGGAATTTGTTAAAAAAAAATGTTGGTGTATGGATTTATCATCAGTACAGGTAGTCCTCGATTTACGACCAATTGTTTGGCAACCATTCAAAGTTACAATGGACCCCATTCAAAACTACTTATAACTCTGTTCCAGAGTTCCAAAAAAATCTTCTCACAGTCACAGGACTCCATTTTGAGTGCTTGGCAATTGGCTAACCCAGGGGTCTGCAAACTTGGCTCTTTTAAGACTTGTGGACTTCAACTCCCAGAATTCCTCAGCCAGCTTTGCTTCTGGGAGTTGAAGTCCACAAGTCTTAAAAGAGCCAAGTTTGCAGACCCCTGGGCTAACCTTTATGGCTAGATACAGCATTCAATGATCACATGACCATGTTTTATGATTTGTTTTTACCAGTTTCCATGTTTTTTTTAATGGTTTCTGTCAAAAAAACTCTTATAGGAATGAATTGATTCACTTAACAAGCAGAGTGTTAACTTAATGACCAGCACAATAAGGTTGTAAAATTGGATCTGATCATGTGGGTGTCTTGATTTGTGACAATCATGACTTATGATGAAAATTCCTGGATCTATTGGGGTCATAAATCAAGCAACTTTATCGTTGACAAAATGCAATAGAATCCTATTATTTCTGTTTGAAAAAGCAAATTACCTATATAAAATGTTGGACTTTTCAGACCGACTCCATACAGGTGTAGAAAATGCTATAATATGTTAGGTAAGCTGTGCCCCATTGGCTCATTGTTTCAGAAGTATTTCTTTATCTAAACAGAGAAAGAGATTGACCAAGGGTGAGCAATAAAAATGTGAGAGTAGGAGTGACTTTTGACTTTCTGCTGCCTTTCCCATTTAGTTGAAGATCACCCTTTGCTTCCCTTCCCAGCAGCAGATAAATGGCTACTGCTAGGTAGGGGAGAGAGCAAGGAATTGTGAGACTGACTAGAAATTGTCATGAACATGGCTAAAATGGAGATTACATGGCTGCAGCAGTTATGTAACAGCAGTCAATAACACTGTAGCAGCCACAACTTCCCCAAATTTCATTCCCTCAGGAGTCATGGGTTCTGGATTTTGGACATTTTCTGTAAGTTAGTCCATTTGAGGCACCTTATTTCAAAAATTGTTGCCCATTGTTTTATCCAGTGCAAGGTCACAATAATGAGAGTTTTAGCATTATATAGATTTATATTTGTGGCTTCAAATCGGTCTTAATTTCTGATGGCTCCCTGGACAAGTCTCTGCCATTTTCTAGGCAACATTTTCAAAAATGGCTTGCCTTCCTAGGGCTGAGAGAATGACTGAGCCAAGGTCACTCAGCTGGCTTTGTGCCTAAGGCAGGACAAGAATTTATAATCTCCCCATTTCTATGCACAAGTTTTTAACGTCTTTCTTGTTTAGTTTTGCTTTTTTCTTGTATTTTTTTCCATTTTTTTTGAAATTTGCATTGTAACATTATGAATAAAATGAAAAAAATTGAAAAGAAATGTCTCAAGTACTATGTTTCTATATGTGCCAATTTAAAATATAAACATTTCAAACTTTTATGTAAACAGTGATACATCTCTCAATATTTGCCATTCATTTGTCCTTCTGTAACTAACACTTGATGACCTTATATAAACCTGATAGCAAAACAGAATGCTGAAGATGGCGGTAGCTATATAGCTATTAGTTATATATAGTTAGGGTCTCCAACCTTGGTCCTTTTAAGACTTGTAGACTTCAACTCCCAGAGTCCCTCAGCCAGCTTTGCTTTGCTGGCTGAGGGACTCTGGGAGTTGAAGTCCACAAGTCTTAAAGGGGCCAAAGCTGGAGACCCTGCTATATAGGACAAAATGTATTTATTGTTTATGATTTGAAATGTAGGTTTAATGATTATGGATTGAATTCTAGTATATGGTGAAAGGTTGCTTTTATGTGTGCCCATGTCTTTCTTAGCACCTTGCTTGTGCTACAGCCAGTCTTATGGACATATAATTTTTCAAATGGGCCATTTGAGATTTATTTTATTTAATTTATTTATTTTGTCACACAATATATATAAGCATAAGCATGAAATAACTATACAGTATATAAGCATATATATAAGTATGAGTATGTAACGACTATATTGATTGGATATAATGAAAGGAAACAATAGGACAGATACGGTAGGCACGCTTGTGCTCTTATGCACGCCCCTTACAGACCTCTAAGGAATGGGGTGAGGTCAATAGTAGACAGTTTTTCGTTGAAGCTTTGGGGATTTTGGGAAGAGACCACAGAGTCAGGTAGTGTATTCCAAGCATTAACAACTCTTTACTGAAGTCATCTTTTCTGCAATCAAGATTGGAGAAAGATTTTAACATTAAGCTTAAATCTATTGTGTGCTTGTGTATTGTTGTAATTGAAGCTGAAGTAGTCTTCGACAGGAAGGACATTGTAATAGATGATTGTATGAGTTAAACTCAGGTCATATCGAAGGCGGTGGAGTTCTAAATTTTCTAAACCCAGGATTTCAAGTCTGGTGGCTTAAGGTATTTTGTTGTATTCAGAGGAGTGGAGAACTCTTCTTGTAAAATATTTCTGGACACGTTCAATTCTATTGATGTCAGAAATGTGGTATGGGTTCCAGACAGGCGAGCTGTATTCAAGAATTGGTCTAGCAAATGTTTTATATGCTCTGGTTAGTAGTGTGGTGTTTTTGGAAAAGAAGCTACGTAAGATTAGGTTTACAACTCTTAAAGCCTTTTTTGCGATGTAGTTGCAGTGGGCTTTGGCACTTAGATCATTTGATATGAAAACTCCAAGGTCTTTAACAGGGTGGGGGTCATCTGTAAGGTAATGTCCATCAAGCTTGTACTTAGTGTTTAGGTTCTTTTTTCCAATATGTAAGACTGAACATTTGCTGGTAGAGATTTGGAATTGCCAAGTTTTAGACCATTCAGATACAAAGTCAAGGTCTTTTTGAAGGGTAGCTGTATTGTCGGTGGTGTTAAATAGTTTGACATCGTCAGCAAATAGAACACAATTACTTGTAATTTGGTCACACAATATATATAAGCATAAGCATGAAATAACTATACAGTATATAAGCATATATATAAGTATGAGTATGTAACGACTATATTGATTGGATATAATGAAAGGAAACAATAGGACAGATACGGTAGGCACGCTTGTGCTCTTATGCACGCCCCTTACAGACCTCTAAGGAATGGGGTGAGGTCAATAGTAGACAGTTTTTCGTTGAAGCTTTGGGGATTTTGGGAAGAGACCACAGAGTCAGGTAGTGTATTCCAAGCATTAACAACTCTTTACTGAAGTCATCTTTTCTGCAATCAAGATTGGAGAAAGATTTTAACATTAAGCTTAAATCTATTGTGTGGTCGTGTATTGTTGCAATTGAAGCTGAAGTAGTCTTCGACAGGAAGGACATTGTAATAGATGATTCTATGAGTTAAACTCAGGTCATGTCGAAGGCGGTGGAGTTCTAAATTTTCTAAACCCAGGATTGCAAGTCTGGTGGCATAAGGTATTTTGTTGTATTCGGAGGAGTGGAGAACTCTTCTTATAAAATATTTCTGGACACGTTCAATTGTATTAATGTCAGAAATGTGGTATGGGTTCCAGACAGTCGAGCTGTATTTAAGAATTGGTCTAGCAAATGTTTTATATGCTTTGGTTAGTTGTGTAGTGTTTTTGGAAAAGAAGCTACGCAAGATTAGGTTTACAACTCTTAAAGCCTTTTTTGCGATGTAGTTACAGTGGGCTTTGGCACTTAGATCATTTGATATGAAAACTCCAAGGTCTTTAACAGGGTGGGGGGTCATCTGTAAGGTAATGTCCATCAAGCTTGTACTTAGTGTTTAGGTTCTTTTTTCCAATATGTAAGACTGAACATTTGCTGGTAGAGATTTGGAGTTGCCAAGTTTTAGACTATTCAGATACAAAGTCAAGATCTTTTTGAAGGGTAGCTGTATTGTTGGTGGTGTTAAATAGTTTGACATCTTCAGCAAAGAGAACACAATTACTTGTAATTTGGTCACAGAGATCATTAATGTATAATATGAATATAATATGAATACATATGAATATACATATAATATGTATAATATAATATGAAGAGTGTTGGTCCAAGAACGCTGCCTTGGGGAACGCCACTTTTGACAGGAACAGGATTTGATAGAGCATTGCCAATTTTGACCACTTCTTGTCTGTTTGACAGGAAAGCTGGTAGCACTGTACTGAAAAATAACATCCACATTAATTACGCATTCAATAAACAAGTCTTTCTCTAGGGCCCACTTTGATTGTGTCACTTTTGAGATACCAGTTCATGGAAGATGAACCAGTTCGTTTCTGTTGCATCTTCTTTAAATTTTGTAACCAGAACAGCATATTCAGAGTCCTCATTTTTCAATCTCTTTTACCTGTGTATCAGCCACCAAAAAGTTGTGGCTTGCTAGCTGTTTCTCTAAGACATCAGTTCCCTTGCAACATAATTTTTAGTATTACTATTTTTTGAGGCAAACTTGAAAAATAGAGTTGTAAATGCTGTACTGCTAGACAAATTCATTTCATTTTTGGAAAAGAAAATACTCCAACTCAGTTGTGCCATCCTTAGAAACTGGGAAACAAATACGGAGATCGCTGACATGGAATTTAAAAAACCTTGCTCATGAAAATTATGTTCCAGTCAATTATTTTAAATACTAAATATACTTGTAAATATGATAATAAAGTTTTACATGTCAAGAATATTTTTGGCAGGTTGTTATTCTGTTCTAGTTTAGATGTTTTCTAGGGCTCTTTTTCAACTATCTGTTTCCTAATGGCCTAGTTTTCATAACTATGTTCAAGATAAACATCCATCGAGTCAAGTGGCCTAGACTAAGGCTGCTTAGGCAGCCTTACACTTAATTAATCTTGATTATATTGTGAATTTCATGCTATATATAGTATACTTTCTTTTTCTTTTCTTTTTTTGCTGTTTGGAAGTTTCTGTCATTTAACTGTCTAGCACTGAGATCATAGTTTTGATGGATTTTAACCCCCTTTTTATTTATAAATATAATGAATGTGATCATTTTCATCCGTATATCTGATTTTGTTGTTCTTTGAAAGTATAACCTTTAGAAATCTTTTGTTTTGGACTTCCTGGTTGGCTCCGTTGGCAATGGAGGTGATCTTTCTGGTCACCAACCTCTGGATCATGTTGGACTGCTAAGACAGCGACAATCAGCTGTCCAGCAGTTCGGAAACCCCCCTCTTCGGGAGAAGAAGCGGTGGTGAGCAAAAGGAAGCAGAGGTAGAGCTTCCCTAGAGCTCCTGGAAGATACCAGGGGGCTCGAAGGGTTAAGCCCCCTCAGAACTTCAAAGTGCTCCAGATCTGAGGCTTTTTTCCTGCTCCGGCAGACCTAATTGCCGCGACCAACTTCCGGGACCAATTTTAACTTAAAGAAGATAATACCGGACTGAACAGAAACAGGAGAGCTCTAATTATAAAAGCAAGTAATCAATCAATTCCCTGTTATTTTTTTTTTTTAAGTTTTGGATTTGACTTCAAAGTGAAAATGGCGATCGTTCTTTAATGAGCTACGCAGTTGAAAATGAAAGTGTTACAATTCTCTGTCTGTTGTTTATTGCTGAAGGCCAGCTGGAAAAATTTTTTAAACATTGTAATGAGAAGGGAGAAGAGATTGAGATATTGAGACTGATTTAAAAAAAAAAAGACTTAAAAGGTTTATACGTAATATTAGCCGGGACCAATTTTAACTTAAAGAAGATAATACCGGACTGAACAGAAACAGGAGAGCTCTAATTATAAAAGCAAGTAATCAATCAATTCCCTGTTATTTTTTTTTTAAGTTTTGGATCTGACTTCAAAGTGAAAATGGCGATCGTTCTTTAATGAGCTACACAGTTGAAAAGGAAAGTGTTACAAGTCCCACTGTCTGTTGTTTATTGCTGAGGCGAGCTGGAAATTTTTTTTTTTTAAACATTGTAATGAGAAGGGAGAAGAGATACTGAGACTGGGGGAAAAAAAGACTTAAAAGGTTTATACGTAATATTAAGTTAAAGAGAAATTTTAAGAGATGGCAGCAAAACAATTAAAGTCAACTGCTACAAAACCCCAGGAACATTAACACCGAGTCTCTCCAGCACATACAGCAGATACAAAATCACTAAATTTGGAAGCACTTCAGGATAACCTGAAAGAATTTATGAAAGAATCTCTTAACGATGCTATGAATTGGCAAACTTCCCAGATAGAGGATAAGTTTAAATTAATTACAGAAGAAATGTCAGAGATGGAAAACAGATGTTAGAAATTCAAACTGGAAATAAAGAAGTTAAAGAAGGTTTGGTGTCAGCAGTACAGGGTCTGGCATCAAATGTGATTTTATTGGAGCAGGAAGTAGAAGAAATAAAGAAAGTTAATTTAAAATTGGAAAATGAGATTGAGGCAGTTCAAAGTAAAATGGATAAAGTTGATGATGAAATTGTTTTGGTACAATATAGAGCAATGGAACTTGCTTTACGAATCCGTGGACTGAAAGAATGTAAAAATGAGAATTTGAAGCAAATTTTTTCGGAGGCCTTTGCAGAGATTCTGGCAGTTCGGCCAGTAGATGTGGCATTTTATATTGATAAAATTTATCGTGAATTCCTGGATAGCAAGACAAAGAAATCTTCCCAGAGACATTGTTATTTATTTTACTACTAGAACAGTGAGAAATGAGATTTTACAAGCTTTTTTAAAGGAGACAAGATTCAAGCAGCCGCCAAGATATTTTAATACTAAAGGAAATTCCCCAAAATGTTGAGAGGTAGGAAGGAGTTTGCTTTTTGGTGAACGAACTTAAAAACGTCAGATTGAGTATAGATGGGACATCCCAATTGGTATAATAGTTTACTATGAAGGAAAGCACATCGTCTTAATACAGTCAGTAAAGCACAAGAGTTTTATGCTTATGTGCTTAAGGCTGAAGTCCACCATCTCCGGATGGTAGGAGAAAGGAAGGTGAAATTAAAGAAAAAGAAGTGATAGTAATGGAAGAAGACCGTTTACAAGCGTTGGATGTGTCTAAGATGGGATCAGAGATTCCAAAAGAGCCAAGGATGACAAGAGCAGCTGTCAAACGCAAGGAACAAGAAGAAAAGGCTCAACAGGCTCAATCTGCTATTACCAAGACGGAAACAGTGGGAGGAGCAAGGCCCAAAGAAAGATATGATTTGCGGCTGGTGCTTCAAAAGTTTCGATTGCTGATAATGGCAATTAGACTTTTATCTTGGAATGTCAATGGATTAAACTCACCACAAAAGAGAAGAAAGATATTTCATTATTTGAAGCAATTTAAAATGACATTGTATGTTTACAAGAAACACATATTAGAACATTAGACCAGAAATATTTGATAAATTCAAATTGGGAATACATTTTGTTGCATCTGCTACAGAAAAGAAGAATGGACTAGTTGTTTATATAAAGAGTAATTTATCTGCAACATTAATTGAAGCGGATAATCAAGGAAGATATATTGCTATTGAACTTTTATTGGAAGGAGAAAATACTTTTAATAGGAGTTTATGCACCAAATCAACAACAAGAAAAATTTTATAAGTTTTTACATAAAAGAATAACATCTTGGGATTATAAAACTTATATATTAATGGGTGATTGGAATGGAGTGATGGATACCCAGAAAGATAAAAGAAGTCTTAGAAATATTTCCAATCGTGTAAAACTGCCAAAGGCATTCTTTGATTTGATGGAAGATTTAGAATTGAGAGATGTATGGCGAGAACGCAATGAAAAGAGAGATTTTACATTTTTTTCTGACAGACATCAATCTTTTTCTAGGATTGATTTCATTTTAATTACTAATGATTTGTTTTTCAGAGTGAAGAAGACAAAAATTTGTTCTAGAACCTTGTCTGATCATAGCCCGGTATGGATTGAGTTAGATCGGGAAAAAGAGGCCAGGAGGTCGTGGAGGATGAATGAGAACTTGTTTAAATATGAACAAAATGTAAATGAATGTAAAACTCTAATGAAGGAATTTTTTTCTTTGAA
This sequence comes from Ahaetulla prasina, assembly GCF_028640845.1. Taxonomy (NCBI): domain Eukaryota; kingdom Metazoa; phylum Chordata; class Lepidosauria; order Squamata; family Colubridae; genus Ahaetulla; species Ahaetulla prasina. Next base: position 80,902,380 of record NC_080539.1, on the reverse strand, counting down.
CATGGATAAAGGGACACCTATAGAGATAGTTTGGGACACCAGTAAAGCTTATATGAGGGGAATTTTATTAGAGATGAATAATAAATATAGAAATAGACTGCACAAAAGGCGAAAAGAACTAGAAGAGGAAATTAAAAGGAAGGAGCAGTTATTGGTAGGCAATCCAGGAGATAGTAAAACAAAAGAGTCAATAAATATATTAAGAGGTCAATTTAATATGTTAATGGCAGATCAGGTGGCAACTAATTTACAATATGTAAGACATAATTTGTTTAATAATTCTAATAAACCTGGAAGGTGGTTAGCATATTTATTAAGAAAGAAACAGAAACGACGATAATTGATAAAATAGAATATAGAGGTAAGGAAGTATATCAGCAAAATTTGATTAAAAAAGCTTTTTTAGAATATTATACTAAGTTATATTCTAGAGATGTGATTAGTGATAAAGATATAGATAGATATTTACAGGACCACGGTATTTTAGAAATTACAGTAGATCAAAGGAAGAGTTGAATCAATTAATTTCTTCAGAGGAAATAGTGTTTGCAATTAAGCAGCTTAAAGCGAATAAAGCACCAGGTACAGATGGCTTGACAACTACTTATTATAAAAATTTACAAAATGAGATGATTGTACCACTTAAGGAGTTATTTAACAGAATACAAAGGAGGAGAAGCTCCTCCTTCATGGAGGACAGCTTTTATTTCATTAATACCTAAAGAAGATCGAGATGGTGTTAAACCAGAGAATTATAGGCCAATATCGCTTTTAAATACTGATTATAAGATATTTGCTAAGATACTAGCGAATAGATTGATGCCACTGATGAATCAATTAATTCATAATGACCAATCAGGATTTATTAAGGGGAGACAGATGAGATATAATATGAGACAAATTGTAAATTTACTTGAATATTTGGAAGGAAACAGCCAGGTTTCAGCAGCATTCCTCTTTTTGGATGCCGAAAAAGCTTTTGATAGATTGGATTGGCAGTTTTTGTTTAAAGTAATAGAAAAAATGCAATTTGGGGATTATTTTATTCAAGCAATTAAGGCTATATATCAAAAGCAAACAGCTCAAATAATAGTAAATGGTGGATTAACAGAATCTTTCAAGATTGAGAAAGGGACTAGACAAGGATGTCCCTTGTCACCATTATTATTCATTCTAACTTTGGAAATATTATTGAGGGTTTAGATCGAATAAAAGGAATTAGAATTAAAAATCAAGATTATAAATTAAGAGCGTTTGCAGATGATTTGGTTGTTTCTTTATCTCAACCAATACATTCAGCTGTATATTTGATGGAGACAATTGATCAGTATAGTAAGGTATCTGGGTTTAAAGTGAATCAACAGAAGACAAAATGATAATTAAAAATATGAATACACATCAGAGGAAGAATTAGAAAGAATAACTGGATATGAAGTAGTTAAAAAGGTTAAATACTTAGGAGTATACATTACAGCATCGAATGTAAAATTATATAAAAACAATTATGAGGTATTGTGGGGAAAAGTAATTAAAGAAATGGAGAAATGGAAGAAGTTACAATTATCATTGTTGGGAAGAGTGGCAGCTATAAAAATGAATGTTTTGCCTAGATTTTTATTTTTGTTTCAAATGATTCCAATTTTGAAGAAAGATGCAAATTTACAAGAATGGCAAAAGGATTAATAAATTTGTATGGAAGGGTAAAAACCGAGGATAAAGTTAAAAATAATGCAAGACGTTAGGGAAAGAGGGGTTTAAAATGCCTAATTTGAAATTGTACTATGATGCAGTTGTTTTAACTTTAATTTCTGATTGGATTAATTTAACAGAGGAAAGGATTTTGAATATAGAAGGTTATGGTTTGTTATATGGATGGCATATGTAATATATGACAAGAAAATTGATAAGACATTTAAGAATAATATGGTCAGAAGTGCGTTGTTGAGGATTTGGAAAAAATATCAATATAAGTTAGATGGAAAGATACCAATATGGACCATCCCCAGACATATGATAGAGAATATAAATATATTACAAAAAATGGAAGTTATCACTTACAAAGAGCTTTTGACTATGGAAAAAGGGGAATTACAGTTGAAATCTAGGGAGAAATTGAGGATGAAGGAAGAAATTATACATGGTTCCAGTATGGACAATTGCAATCTAGATGGAAAATAGATCAGAAAATTGGTATAAGGCAAAGTGATGATAATCTGGTAAAACAAATAAAAGATCAAGGTCAACAGCATATAAAGAGATTATATAATGTATTGGTTGAAATTGATTCAGAAATGGAGTTGGTTAAAGATTGTATGGTAAAATGGGCACAAAATTTTCAACAACCTATAATGTTAGAAACATGGGAAAAAATTTGGGTGAGGAATGTTAAATTCACGCAAGCACAAAATTTAAGAGAAAATTTTTATAAAATGTTTTATAGATGGCATTTAGATCCTAAAAAACTGTCATGTATGTATCCAAATGTGAAAGCAAAATGTTGGAGATGTGATTGTGAGGATGCTACCTATTATCATATATGGTGGACTTGCAAAAAAGTTAAAGCCTTTTGGATTAAAATATGGTGGATTATGCAGAACATTTTGAAAAAGAAGATCAAGTTTGTTCCACAGTTCTTTTATTAGGAATAATCTCAGATTGCACTGTTATAGAGACAAAACTGATTCTGAATTTAATAACTGCTGCAAGATTATTGATTGCACAATATTGGAAGAAAGAAGACTTACCCACAATTGGAGAATGGATTAGTAAAGTATCAAATTTAGCAGAAATGGCAAATATTTCTGCCTACTTGAAAGACTGTACACAAGAAAAATATATATTGGAATGGAGGAAGTGGATTGATTATATTCAAAATAAGTATCAGATTAAAAATATCAATTAGTTTTTGAGTGAAGTTAGGAATTATTATGTATTAGTTTAAGAAAGAAGGAATTGATAGTGTGATGGTGTGAAATGGAATATGTTTTATGTTATATTTTAGATTATGTTTGTTAGTTACAATACCCTGTATTCTGTTCTGGGAAGTCTCGGGGAAGGAGGCGGGAAGGGAAGACTATAAATTGATTGGTTGCCATTGTACAGGAATAATGGTAGAATTAAACAAGTTGGAATGGTGTAATGTCGGGACTGCTCGGCAAACACTCCCGAAGGAAAGGGTAAGGAAAGAGGAGTAAAGAAGGAAGAAAGTAGGTAGGTAGGTGGGTAGGGAGGAAAGAAGGAGGAGAAGAAAGGATAGGAGGAGGAGAAGAAGGAGATAGAGGGTTAGAAAGGATGGTAGTGAGAAGTGGGAAAGAGGAGGGGAAGTAGGAAAGCGAGGAGAAGGTGGTGGGGGAAGTTTAAGAAGGATGAGAAGGGAAGAAAGGATTAAAGGGGGGAGTGGCAGTCGAGCAGCCCTGACTGAGTATAATTTGAGTATAGGACTGATTGTTGGATAAGTGATTGTATTGTACACTGGTCAAATTGTGGGAATTATTATGGAAAAATAAAAAAATTTTGCAAAAAAAAAAAAAGAAAAAAAAAGAAAAAAAAAGAAATCTTTTGTTTTCTTTTGATTTGTTTTTGGAAAAAAATATACTGATATATCCTGAAACTTGCATATTTTTAAAAAGCTAATTAGATCAGCAAGTAGAGATGAGACTTATATTGTACATAGTTAGGAAAAAAATACCATGGACCCTGAAGAGAAAAAATATTGTTTATTACCAATAACATAAGGGATTCCAGTTTGTTGTTGTTGCTGTTGAATGAAGTCATTATTTGGGATTGCATTGAATGGGCTAATTTTGTTGCAGAAAAATAAGCATATTTTCCCACAAAGTGGATAAAATGCAGTTTCCCTTCCCAACAAACAGTCACATGCTCAGTGGGAGGGAAGTGCTCAGTTCCTTAGCAACAACCGGGTATATCTGCTCAGCTATAGAAGCTTACTGGTTATGCTGGACCAGCTGCTATCTCCCAGACTACAGTGGCTCTCAGGACTCTTTTGAGGATAAACTGCTAGTGGGAGACTCTATTATGCCAGCTTGAAATCCATGGGACAAGTCGTGGGGAATAAAAATGTATTAAAATAGTAATTACTAAGACATTTCTTGTGCAATTAAAGATTGCCTTGAATCATATTATTACACTTACCTCTAATTGTTTATACGTGCCATTTGTTTTTGTTTGTAATTTTCATTCTTGTTCAGAATGCCACTTCTATCATTGTTCTGTAGGCAGCCTAATAGAAATAAGTTGGTGAGTTTCACAGCCAGTATTCTCTTCGATGTCCCCAAAATACGGGAAATAACTTAGAATCAGGCTAGCTGGCAACTTTTCCTAAGTAGTTTCTCTCTTTCCTATGTGGCATGACATGAATCTCTAATTTTGTTTTGGAAAAAATATACTGATATATCCTGAAACTTGCATATTTTTAAAAAGCTAATTAGATCAGCAAGTAGAGATGAGACTTATATTGTACATAGTTAGGAAAAAAATACCATGGACCCTGAAGAGAAAAAATATTGTTTATTACCAATAACATAAGGGATTCCAGTTTGTTGTTGTTGCTGTTGAATGAAGTCATTATTTGGGATTGCATTGAATGGGCTAATTTTGTTGCAGAAAAATAAGCATATTTTCCCACAAAGTGGATAAAATGCAGTTTCCCTTCCCAACAAACAGTCACATGCTCAGTGGGAGGGAAGTGCTCAGTTCCTTAGCAACAACCGGGTATATCTGCTCAGCTATAGAAGCTTACTGGTTATGCTGGACCAGCTGCTATCTCCCAGACTACAGTGGCTCTCAGGACTCTTTTGAGGATAAACTGCTAGTGGGAGACTCTATTATGCCAGCTTGAAATCCATGGGACAAGTCGTGGGGAATAAAAATGTATTAAAATAGTAATTACTAAGACATTTCTTGTGCAATTAAAGATTGCCTTGAATCATATTATTACACTTACCTCTAATTGTTTATACGTGCCATTTGTTTTTGTTTGTAATTTTCATTCTTGTTCAGAATGCCACTTCTATCATTGTTCTGTAGGCAGCCTAATAGAAATAAGTTGGTGAGTTTCACAGCCAGTATTCTCTTCGATGTCCCCAAAATACGGGAAATAACTTAGAATCAGGCTAGCTGGCAACTTTTCCTAAGTAGTTTCTCTCTTTCCTATGTGGCATGACATGAATCTCTAATTTTGTTTTCTTTTGATTTGTTTTTGGAAAAAAATATACTGATATATCCTGAAACTTGCATATTTTTAAAAAGCTAATTAGATCAGCAAGTAGAGATGAGACTTATACTGTACATAGTTAGGAAAAAAATACCATGGACCCTGAAGAGAAAAAATATTGTTGATTACCAATAACATAAGGGATTCCAGTTTGTTGTTGTTGCTGTTGAATGAAGTCATTATTTGGGATTGCATTGAATGGGCTAATTTTGTTGCAGAAAAATAAGCATATTTTCCCACAAAGTGGATAAAATGCAGTTTCCCTTCCCAACAAACAGTCACATGCTCAGTGGGAGGGAAGTGCTCAGTTCCTTAGCAACAACCGGGTATATCTGCTCAGCTATAGAAGCTTACTGGTTATGCTGGACCAGCTGCTATCTCCCAGACTACAGTGGCTCTCAGGACTCTTTTGAGGATAAACTGCTAGTGGGAGACTCTATTATGCCAGCTTGAAATCCATGGGACAAGTCGTGGGGAATAAAAATGTATTAAAATAGTAATTACTAAGACATTTCTTGTGCAATTAAAGATTGCCTTGAATCATATTATTACACTTACCTCTAATTGTTTATACGTGCCATTTGTTTTGGAAAAAATATACTGATATATCCTGAAACTTGCATATTTTTAAAAAGCTAATTAGATCAGCAAGTAGAGATGAGACTTATACTGTACATAGTTAGGAAAAAAATACCATGGACCCTGAAGAGAAAAAATATTGTTGATTACCAATAACATAAGGGATTCCAGTTTGTTGTTGTTGCTGTTGAATGAAGTCATTATTTGGGATTGCATTGAATGGGCTAATTTTGTTGCAGAAAAATAAGCATATTTTCCCACAAAGTGGATAAAATGCAGTTTCCCTTCCCAACAAACAGTCACATGCTCAGTGGGAGGGAAGTGCTCAGTTCCTTAGCAACAACCGGGTATATCTGCTCAGCTATAGAAGCTTACTGGTTATGCTGGACCAGCTGCTATCTCCCAGACTACAGTGGCTCTCAGGACTCTTTTGAGGATAAACTGCTAGTGGGAGACTCTATTATGCCAGCTTGAAATCCATGGGACAAGTCGTGGGGAATAAAAATGTATTAAAATAGTAATTACTAAGACATTTCTTGTGCAATTAAAGATTGCCTTGAATCATATTATTACACTTACCTCTAATTGTTTATACGTGCCATTTGTTTTTGTTTGTAATTTTCATTCTTGTTCAGAATGCCACTTCTATCATTGTTCTGTAGGCAGCCTAACAGAAATAAGTTGGTGAGTTTCACAGCCAGTATTCTCTTCGATGTCCCCAAAATACGGGAAATAACTTAGAATCAGGCTAGCTGGCAACTTTTCCTAAGTAGTTTCTCTCTTTCCTATGTGGCATGACATGAATCTCTAATTTGTTTTCTTAGACTTCCCCCCTCCCCAAGAGCCGGCAGCCTTATGAACCACTTAGTTTTTATTTTTGGCATTGTTGATTCTTTTTATTCTATATTTATTTAAAACCGTATATATTTGAGTAATTATTTTAAGTGGTTTACAAAAATGAGAACTAATAGGATTATATAAAGAGATAGAAACATAAAAATACATCCATGGCTCATTTGCTAAATTATCCTTTAAATGGGATAAAATTAGTACAGTTAATCTTGCAGGTTAAAGTTAAAAATATTTTCAAAACTAACAGGTAAGAGAATAGACAGATTAGCACTCCTGTTAAAATTTTTAAAATTTTTAATTTACAGATCCTCTAATACTATTCTGACCAAGAATGAACTGTATGAATGCTGTAGATCAGCACTGTTCATTAATCAACCAGTTGACCAATTTAGTGACGTAAAGCACTCTAGTGCCCACAGGAAAAGTTCATTCTGTACCATCCTTTTTTGTTGGGAAACAGAGCAGGGAACAAAGTCCAGGAAATGCATTTAATTCCTCTGTTGGAAAGAAAGACAATGAATAGCACAGAAACTTGCTTTGCCAGAATCTATTTTATGCTGCTATTAATTGCATTATCAGATTTGCAGATATACCCCTCAAAAAAACACTTTTCTTTTGATGTGTATATTATAGTTATTTGAAACAATTTATTTTGATCCCAGTAGGGAATTATAGTATTTGCCCTTGACTTACATGGCAAATATAGAAAAACATTAATGCACAATCCAGTGAAGTTACTTCAAATGGTACCTTCTCTAATCCATTTAGAAATAGCTGTTTATGTTTTGGTAGCTTCTATTTGCTACCATTTACACATGCTAATATAAAATAAAAAATGGTTCATTAAAAATAGCCCAAGTGGTCAAAAATGAAACCATGATTCTGTGAGACTAAAAATGAAGATAAAATGGGCAGCTAAAGAAATGAGGAAAAAATTGAATAAATTAAGCTCACTGAAGTACAAACATGCAATTTAGTATATTTTTTATAGTCAGAATTCATCAAGTAAGCCAAGTACATTTTATGTTGCCACTTTTCTTCTTGATTATAATATCTTTCAAAAACATTCACTTTTCTATTATTGTATTTTTTTTCTTTTTATATTCTTCTATTTTTGGATAGGTTGAGTTTTTGATGTCAAAAATATTTGTTTATTTTTAGTTATTTTAATAAAAGTTCATAGATGATATAATATTTGTTGGGCTCAAAAGCAATGGAGTTATAAGTAGATTAATTATGTTCATTACTGTGAGATCCCTAAACTAGTATGTCTTCAGAAACTAACAATTCCTTTTACTTAACGTTGGTTAAAGTTCTTCAATATTGTGCATAGAAAAATCAGGGGCAGGCCTTAATATGCCATCATATGAATAAAGAAATTTATTGCAGAAACACTTTACATTAAATGTTGAACATATAGTGTGCTTATAGTGAGAAACATGAGTCTATGAGTAGTTAATAGTTTTATACTCTCTGTTGAGAGAAACTGCAGCTGAACATCTTGATAACCAGCCTGCAATGTAAGGTGTGACAATTGTCCAGGATGAGATGGTGTGCATAGTATTGTTATGCAGAATCCAAAATCCAAGTCCAAAGTAACAAAGGAATTTGCAGAAGGAAGGAACAAAGAATAATATAAAGAGTAAGGCATTCAATGGCCATTTGCATTACCTTCTATGAAATATTCCTTTTTATTCCTTTAATGAAGTACAATAAATGACTCAACAATGTGGAGATTTCTTTTTGTAATGTAAAAATTTTAACTGTATGATATTGGAGGAAGAAGTCTGAGAAGGCAATTATTCATAGATACCTAAATGTGAACATCAATAAAGTAAATTAAAACTTCGATATAAACATAATTTTTTTCCCATTTCGCTTTTCTAAAAGAAGTGCCTGGGATCATATCAACTCTTCATTTGCCCTTACGGATCATGTGCTGTTTCCAATCACAAGCTTTTTTAGGTACCAGCAGATCTGACTTAACTGGTTGGCAAGCTTGGCTCTTCTGAGAAAGATTGACTTATCATAGGCTTTAGTGGAATGCCAGATTGTTTGGGGTACCTTGGCAAAGTTTGATATCTACTGGATGTCAGCTTGCCTCCGATCAACTCCATCATTTTGAAGAAATTGGTAATTTTTACTAAACATGTCAGATTGCAAAGAAAGCTAAGCCAGAACTGAAGGTATACTATAAACACAGACGTCATATCCTCTCCTGACCCGTCCTCCCACCAGAGTTCAAACAGTCATAATCCAATGTCATCTTCCTCCTTAGCCACGTGTAGTTTCACTTCCGATATTCTCCCTCTGTCAATCTTCTGAATGGAATGCTAAGCAGGCAACTCCTGTTACATTCACACGCCAAATCAGTTCAAACGTCTGTTTGAAAGACTATCTCTTCATACACCTGTAATGTCAGCTGAACGCTGGCAACAGTACAAACCTCCCCCCCTCCATAAATCATGTAAGACATTCAGTAAGAAGAAAACCTTTAATGAAGTAATAAAACAGTAAAACAGTCCAGTAGGTGAAATACACTTAAAATAAAGTAGAGGCTGACATTCGACCCTCCTTCGAAAAAAGGACGTTAGTCCTGGAAAAGAAAAGAGAAATGTTAGGGTTTATCAGGATATTTGTCATAAAATTGTGCTAGCTTTTTGGGGGGCACGAACATCTTCTTTGTTAACCCATTCTGTTTGTGATAGAGGAAAGTGTTTCCAAGCTACCAAATATTAGATTTTATTTCTATATTTTCTAGAGTCTAGGATTTCCTTAACTTCAAAATGTTCTTCCCCTTCTATTAGGATCGGTACTGGGGGCTTAGTAGGATTAGCCCTAAGGGGGGATGTGTGTTCAGGTTGGACCAAGCTAACATGGAAAACTGGGTGAATTCTTCTCAAAGATTTTGACAGCTGTAGTTGGACAGTCATTGGATTAATGATTTTCACAATGGGGAATGGTCCCACATATTTGGGTCCAAGTTTTTTCGATTTCTGTGTAGTTTGCAAATATTTAATGGACAAGAAAACTTTTATCTCCTGCTTGGAATTTTTTCTCAGGCGCTCTCTTTTTATCTGCTTGTTTCTTGTGTGCGCGATGTGCATCGTATATTGTTTTGCGTGTAATTTTCCATGTACTTTGCAATTGCTCTATCCTTTCAGCCAGTGATGGAATCGATGGTTTTTGTTCAGGGAGTTCAGGAATGGGGACAAATTCTTGACCTGAAGCCACTTTGAATGGGGTGAACCCAGTGCTGCTATGAACAGAATTATTGTAGGCTACTTCAGCAAAAGGTAGTACGTCCGCCCAATTATCTTGTTGATAATTAATGTAACATCGTAGATATTGTTCCAGTACCGAGTTCGAGCGTTCACAACCCCCATTAGTTTGAGGATGGTGGGAGGAGCTTAATCCTTGGGCGGAGCCTATCAGCCGCAAGAACTCTCTCCAAAATTGAGAAGTGAATTTCACCCCTTGGTCTGAGATTATCCGTTCTGGAACTCCATGGAGTCTGTAGATGTGTTGCACAAACAGCTTTGCCAAAGTTTTTTAAGAAGGTATTTTGGAACATGGGATGAAATGCACTTGTTTGAAGAACAGGTCCGTAACTACCCAGATCACTGTATTGCCTCCACTTTCGGGTAACTCCACTATGAAATCCATGAATATTTCTTTCCATGGGGCTTCTGGCCGGGCTACTGTTTGAAGCAAACCAGGAGGCTTCCCTGGTGATCTTTTAGCTGCTGCACAAACAGGGCAACTCGCTATATAAGATTCAATGTCCTTTTTAAGCCCTGGCCACCAAAATTGTCTTTTCAGGAGGTGTAATGTTTTCACGAACCCAAAATGTCCAGCTATTTTAGCATCATGGCAGCGTAGAAGTATGACCTCCCTCAGAGATGCAGGGACATACAGTTTCACTGGAACGGTAAGGCCCCCCCCTTTCCAACTCACCAGGAGATCCTCATCTGATTCTGAAGATGGCTCGCTGTCATCTGAACCGGAAGGAGTCCCTAGTTCCTCCTCAATGGGAGGAGCGTTCTTGGCGACATCCGCTCCCCTCTTTGCACCTCTCACGTTTTAGTTTCTGCCTCCACCATTGCTTTTCTGCCACTAGGGGTCGTCTTTGGCACCAGCTTTGTGCGACAATCAGCCTTCCTTTCCACCTTTTAGGTTTTTTCCTTCTGTGAGGCAACATTTGTCCAGCAGGGGTCCCCTGGCCTCTATCAAAATCTGCAGCCCCTGGAGAACGCAGCTCAGGTTCTTGTTCCTCTAGAATTTCTCCGCTGTATGCTGCTCCCCCCAGTGGCTGTCAAAAATTCTGTTTCTACTACTTCCCCCTCTCTCCAGGGATTCTGGTTGGTGACTTCATACCTTTCACGGTCTGCCTGTTGCTCTATCACCTCACGATACAGTCTGACGGCTTCTGCGATTTGTAAGTCATCCTTAATTAACTGTTCACGTTGCCAAACTGAGAGTTTCTTTTTCTGCTTACGTCTTGTAACTCCGGATTGTAGCTCCTCTGGGTCTGGAAGTTTTCCAAAATCCAGTTTGGCCTTCTCCCGTCTGTCCTCTGTTTGTAGTTTCTCCAGCCACTCTGCAGAAAATCCTGAATACTTGGGAAGGCACAATGTGGCTGCCAAGCCTGCTCCAATCTCCTCTGGCTCATCTTCTGGGGTTGGCTTTTTCCCCAGGAAAGATTTATTATCAGTTCCTTTGGAATATTCCTGGGATGAGAAGTCTGCCAGCTGTGAGGCGATTGATGTCTCTGACAGTTTCTCATTATCAGCTCCGCATTCATGCTCCGACATTGTTAAAAAAAAGTTTTCAGTCCCCTAGGTTGTGATCCTGGATGACTGATTTTTTTGGAGTTCTGGCTCAAAAAAATTACCATTGAGTTGCCTCTGGCTTTGAGCAGCATCAAGATGGTTAACATTACAAATAGGTAAGACAATACTTTATATTAGTTAACAGCAGTGGTGGCAGAATCTGATTCTTATACTGACATATAATTCTACACAAAAAGAGGCCAATGCAAAAAAGTAGCACAGATACTCCTCAACAATTGGAACCTGAATTGTGGTTGTAAATTGCTGCAGTTGTAAGTTGAGGTGCCACCAGACTCAATTTTATGACTATTTTTATGATGGTGATTAAACAAGTCACTGTGGTTGACTTGGTGGTAAGGTGGTAAGTGTGAACCCGTTTTATCCAATGTGTGTTTTTTGGGAAGAAAATTGCAAAAAAAAAAAAAAAACCTTCACAAAATATGATCATATGACACTGTGATGTTGTAGCTGGTCATAAATGCAAGCCAATTGCCAAATGACCAAAATGGGATCATGTGACTGTGGGGCATGGTCCAGCAGTGGTAACTTGGGACAGGTTGCAAGTAAATTTTTGGGTCCATCACTCATGCTTTAAACATTTCCCAACTGGACCATTCAGAGGCTTCATTTGGCCCAGAATGTAATGGCATGTGCAGTGTTGGATGGACTGCAGGTTTGCCCACGTAATACTAAATACGTAATACTATAGAAGTTGCAGTGGCTCCCAGTAGGATCCCCAGTGCCATTTAACATGCTGGCTGTCATCTTTAAAGTCCTATATTGAATGGGGCATGGGTTTTGGAGTGACAGCTTCTTCCCATTGATTCCTGTTCTTCCCACTAGGCCTGGCAGAGAAGTCTTGCTCCTGGTTCCCCCGGTGAGGCAATGTCATGTGGTCGGCTCAAAGAAGCATGTTTCTCTGTCATGATGCCTGACTCATAGAACAACCTCACCCCCCGAAATATGGGTGGGCTTGATTTTATCACCCTTTTGAAGATCTGGTTCTTTCTCCAGATGGTTCTTTCAGGGCATCAGTATATGATGTGAATGGCTGTTTTTGTTTTTATTTTTATTTTAGCAGGATAGTGGTGGCTGATTTTTAATGAAGGGGAATTAACCTAGTTTTTCTTTGTATATTTTACAATTTTTATTATTTACTTTTGTTTAAAATGCAGAGTTTTTGGGATAGATGGTAGCCTCATAAGTTCAGAAAATATAAGGTAAAGATAAAGGTTCCCCTCGCACATATGTGTTAGTTGTTCCTGACTCTAGGGGGCAGTGCTCATCTCCATTTCAAAGCTAAAGAGCCAGTGCTGTCTGAAGACATCTCCGTGGTCATGTGGCCTTTGGACTAAATGCCAAAGGCACACGGAACGCTGCTACCTTCCCACCAAAGGTGGTCCCTATTTTTCTACTTGCTGTTTTATGTGCTGTTGAACTGCTAGGTTAGCAGAAGCTGGGACAAGTAATGGGAGCTCATCCCATTATGTGGCAGTAGGGATTCAAACGGCTGAACTGCCAAACTTGATCGACAAGCTCAGCATCTTAGCCACTGAGCCATAGATATTCACATCATCCGATGAGCATATTACACCATTAAATTCCATTCCCAGTATTTTCCAGTATGGAAGTGAAATTGCAACATTTTATATTAGCTATAATAATCCTAGTAGTGGCATGAAAGCCATCAAAACTGTAAAGTTCTTTAAAAAAAACAACATGGTTTGAAGCTACCTGAGTGGATTAGCTGCCTTGAAGTGAGTCTGCCCTTTAATTTGTGGATCTGCTTTGATAGGTGGTTCAATTGAAGCCCCATCAAATCAAATCACTCTTTTGAAGTTTTGCAAAGTCCAAAGTGTACACTTGTTTCTGGAGTTGCAGATTTTGTTTCTGGTTGTGTATTTAACTTTTTTTTTTAAGGGCCAGATAGCATCAGCCAAGGCAGCAGGAATACTAAATACAGGAACTGGGAAATTGGTATACAGTCTCTTAGTGTGAATCTGGAATCATCCACACAGTTTCTTTGAACCTGTGCTGACTCATTCAAGGCTTGAAATCCAGGGAAGGTGTACAAGCACAGTGTTTCATATTGGTCATGGACTAGTTAAAGAAAAACAAATGTATACTTAGTCCATCTTAGATAGAGGTATTCCTGGTTTGTCAGAAGTCAGAGCAAGGAGTCACCATCCACTGAGTACTATTTTTAAGGAAATATACTGATCTAATCAATAAATTATTTAGAAATAAAATGAGATAGCACAAGTCGGTTCACAATGGCAATTGTTTGGGGGTTGTTGGGGTTACCAGTGCTTTATAGGAAGTGCACGGTACTTCATAATTGCTGTCATTTTATCGTCACGAATGAAGTTATCCTGGCGTTTATTATTATATACTATGCCAGGAACAAAATGTTTTTCTTATGCAACTACTTGGCTTAAATCCCCTTTTCTTCAATTGCTTCTGAACATGTGCATGACATAAGATTTTTAGAACTAACTTGCCTGATCAATTATATAATAACTGAATAAAAAATACAAATAAATGCTAATTCTGAAGCCAACTGAGAATTTCTCTTTAAGCAAGGAAAACAGGAAATTTCTGTCATATTATTCTATCATATCTAGCCCTATTCATGGATTCCAGGTTCTTCGTGAAGAAAGAGGTGATACCTTTTTGTTTTTATTAGCTTATCAGGCTTATTAGTACATTCCATTCTGGACAAATGCTGCAAAGATTTTGATTCTTTGTTTAGATGTTTATAGTGTGATTCTGAAATTTCCTTCAGGTAATATACCATGCAAAAATAGAACGTGTTTTAAAAACAAGCAATGAAACATTTTTCTTATTATTTGAAAACTGACAATGCTGATGGTTATTATTCAGTTGTTTATTTAATGTGAGCCACAATCTTAAGACCCACTACCATATATGATAGATTTGGGGAATGGATAGTGTGTGGAATTCCTTGTCTCCAAACAGATAGGTGATCTCCCCTTGAGGTATGTTCTGTCATGATGTGAAAACATTTATTTTTCTAAGAAGCTCTTGATTCTACCATTAATTAAATTGTTTTCCTGATAGTTATTTTAATTGTTTTTAAATTTATGCTGCTATTTTTAGATTTTTTAAAAATCTTTGTAAGTTTATAAGTTTGGATGGGAAAAATGAATATATTTTTTTAAAAAGTTAAATAATTATAACAGCAATGTTGCTTGTTGTCAGAATGATATGCAATTAGTTACCAAGGTAGAAATGAAATGGGGGCAGAATTTGCTGTTTTGATTTTTACCTGAGTTTCACCTGATGGCATGTGCCAGCACTTCCTGAACCTTGTTTGGGGTTTGGGGTTTGAGGTTAGGCAGACTTCTGTAGAATTTTAGAGCTGTAGGTTATATTGGGTAATTGAAGATAAACCTGAGGATGACAAATTACTTCTGTATTATGCCAGAAAATGCAACAATCTACGTGCTGGCAGTGAAAGCTGCTATTTGCACATTAGAAGGGTGTTGCAGGTTTTGCATTGGCTGCCAATAGAATTGTAGATACAAATCTTAATGCAGATTGTAATATATATAGCTCTATATGAGTTGGTGCATCATATAGGATATCTGTATCTACTATCTACTTGAACCTGATGTGAGTGTTATGTAAGCAGGATATTGGGAGTGCTCCTTTGTTGTGGAACCACTGCTTGGAATAAGCTTAATACAGATTGCCTCCCTAGGATTTTAATGGCTAAGTTCCGGCTAATCAGGATATCGTTTAATATTTGGCAATAGGGTGTGGATATTCTGATATGGTTTTATATGTATGTATGTATGTATACACACACACGTATACACACACACATAAACACACACAACATACATATATACATACTGTATGTGTATATATTTATCTTATTCTTTTTTCTTAGTCATTGTTTTATAAAGTTGTAAACCACAAGGAATATAGTAGTAAAATAAAAATTGCAGTGGATAGATAAATAGAGGTACCTGAGTGCATCCATAGATTTACCAAGCTTGAACTCAATTTGAAGCAAGACTTCATTTATTTTACTTTCCACAATCTGGCCACTTTATGAATTAAACATGTTCTCTTCTATTGAGATCAATCAGAATAGAATAGAATAGAATAGAATAGAATAGAATAGAATAGAATAGAATAGAATAGAATAGAATAGAATAGAATAGAATAGAATAGAATAGAATTTATTGGCCAAGTGTGATTGGACACACAAGGAATTTGTTTTGGTGCATATGCTCTCAGTGTACATAAAAAAAGAGAAAAAAATACCTTCATCAAGGTACAACATTTACAACACAAATGATGGTCATAGGGTACAATTTAACCCTTAATGATAGCAACAAAAAGTTACAGTCATACAGTCATAAGTGGAAAGAGATTGGTGATGGAAATGATGAGAAGATTAATAGTAGTGTAGATTTAGTAAATAGTTTGACAGTGTTGAGGGAATTATTTGTTTAGCAGAGTGATGGCCTTCGGGAAAAAACTGTTTTTGTGTCTAGTTGTTCTGGTGTGCAGTGCTCTATAGTGTCGTTTTGAGGGTAGGAGTTGAAACAGTTTATGTCCAAGATGTGAGAGATCTGTAAATATTTTCACGGCCCTCTTCTTGATTCGTGCAGTATACAGGTCCTCAATGGAAGGCAGGTTGGTAGCAATTGTTTTTTCTGCAGTTCTAATGAATAAGTGAATAAATTTATGTCAGCACCAGGACTGGCATGGATTACATCTTGATTAATGGCAAGTTAGGGAACTAGGTGGATTTTGAATCTAGTGAATCTATAGAACTCATGCCTCCTATTCTGATTTCAAGGGGGGGAAAGCACCTTGTAAGCTGGTAGGGAAGAGTTGTTTCAGATATTGGAATTTCTTTTCTGGGTAAAAACTCTGTTCAAGCTTGGAAAAGAGATCCTTTTCTGCAACATCATCCTAGTATCTCTGTATTCTCTTATTCATAACATGTTAAATTTAATGGATTTTATGTATTGCAATGTAAATGTTTATTTAATGTTTTAAAACCCATATTGTTGTTAAAGTTGCCTTAAGCAAAAACTGTAGGTCCATATTAGTTATTTCTCATACAATAGTTCCACGTTTCTCTAGTTTTTCTCTAGTATAGAAAAATACCTGTGAACAAAGATAATGTTAGCAGCTCCTGTGATGTTACTATCTTAAGACAACCCTGATTCACAGATGCGGACCTCCTAAGGGATTCTATGTACTGATGTGGGAACTGCATTCACAGCTAGCATCTTCATTTCTGAAGTGCAAGGACGGTTTGGATGTAGATGTTTTGGGTTAGAACTTTACAGGCCCTTTTGGTTTAGACCAGTGATGGCTAAACTTTTCCAGACTGAGTGCCCAAAGTGCCCGTGCACACGCACAAATGCATGTGTGCAGCCCCGAATCCCTCAAATGCAATGTGCGCATAGGCCCTCTGCATGCACCCTGGCCCCTGCACATGAGCATGTGGCCCCCTGCATGCACCCCACCCCCCACGTGTGTGCACACAGCCCCCCTGCACATGCCCCGTGCATGAATGGCAGAGATCCAAAGACCAGCTGGCTGGTGGGAGGCACACACGCATGTGCAACGGAGCTGAACTGGGGTGACGGCTCTCGTGCCATCAGAGAGGGTGCTGCGTGTCAGCTCTGGCATGCACGCCGTAGGTTCGCCATCACGGATTTAGACAAACAAAAAGTTGATATCCAAATAACCTGAAAAACAAACAACTCGCTATAGGGGAACTTCTAGATGGCCTCATAGACCACTAGGACATCTGAGGTAAATCTAGATTGCTTGATGCAATTGTAACATATCCAAAGTCATCCAAAAATTATTAGGAAAATAAGAATGAATATGAGAAATTTCTTTCTGGTATATCAGTAGTGGGGAAAAGAGAAACAAGGAGGGACATAGGCAATCCATTGAGAGAAGTGGGGAATGCTCAACAAATATATGCCCCCGAAACACTCATGCTTCGTGAATTAGGAATGTGGGAGTCATCTTAGCCATGATGATAGATAGATAGATAGATAGATAGATAGATAGATAGATAGATAGATAGATAGATAGATAGATAGATGATTCGCAGAGCCAAATCCTTGGCCTTTTATTACCTTTAGTTCCATTAGATATAGAATAACAGAATTGGAAGGGGCTTTGGAAATCTTCTAGTCCAACGTATCTGATGTCAGGGTGATATTCAAATATAGAGATTAAAAATGATAAATGACATTAAATTGCAATAGTAGAATAAAACAATAACATTTCTTGTTATGATAAAAATGTCACTGCAGTCTAAAAACGATACAAGTTGATATACTTCAGCAAATAAAGTGTCTTCATCTAGCCCTGTCTCCTAAAAATAGATTATAAAATGGGCTCCAGTGAGATGTCTTTACTGCAATAGTAGCTACATTTTTTTACAGATTTTGCTCCGTGAAATTTTGCTTCCCCAGAATTATTCCACTATCCATAAAAATGTCACCATAGATTGAACTAGTGTATCATCAAGAAGAGCATACCAGCAGCCCAGTAGCTAACAAGAACTTTCTGAGAAGCTGAAGGTGAAATATGAAAGAGACGGGCCA
The DNA here is from genome assembly GCF_028640845.1 of Ahaetulla prasina. NCBI lineage: Eukaryota > Metazoa > Chordata > Lepidosauria > Squamata > Colubridae > Ahaetulla > Ahaetulla prasina. The sequence continues at coordinate 80,884,267 of NC_080539.1, read as the reverse complement.
CGTACACATTCTGTGTATACTGTAACAACATTCAGAATAAATTATTTTGAAAATAAAGAACAAGGTACATTTTTGTTAGCAGAAAAAAAACCACTATCAAATTATACTACTTTTAATAGTAGTAGCATTTCTGATAGCCTTTTGACTCTGCAGAAGCAGTCTGAATCTACATAATAGATAGGGAACCAAAAACACGGGTGGGTGGAACATGGCCTCCTCCTTGTTTGTGAGCTTCTATGAGTCACCTGCTAGTTACTATGAGAAACTGGATGGTGCAAGAAAGAGACCTTTGTGTCTGATCCAGCAGGGGTTCTATATGTTAGCATTGCAGATAACTTATGTGGATTAATCAACACAATGATAATTGTGCAATGATATTGGCCTCTGTTGATTTTGTCGTATGTTCCTTTGTGTGTCTGGTAAATTCAGTGCCATTCTATAACCTGACATTTTTCCTTATTTGATTGCATTAGCAGGCACCTTCAGAGCCTTCACCACCTCCTCCTCCTTCCTGTTTCCTCTCTTCCTTATCAGCAAATGTGCTGTGCCTTTTTGAATATGCTCTTGCATACTGAATGTACTCTAGGCTTTATCAACAAGTGAAAAGCCATATGCCTCAGGACATTGAATAGCTGGAAAATTTTTCCTTAAATATAAAAAGGTGGGTCTTGGAAAATCTGTCAGCTCATTTAAAGCTTTTTCTAAAATTATTTTTAAAACACAAATACAACTTCATAGGGCAATGACTTGGTAAAGATGATAATTAAGTCAAATAAGTTCTCATAATTGATTGGAACAAATTGTTTGTTTTTCAGGGTTATTCTCCTAATTCATAAATCTGTGTAGAGTGTCATTTCTGGTTGAACCAAGCCAGAGGAAAAATTACCGCATCACAATTTGCCTACAATATAAACGTCTAATTTACTACTTTGTCATACTACTGTTTGCTGTTACAGTAAAATCTTGATGTAATGGACTATTTGGGCAAATGGAAGTCTATTAAGGCTGAATGTCTGTTAAATCTAAAGAAAAAGAAGAAGAAGAAGAAAGAACGGAGAAGAGAAAGGAAAGGAAAGGTTACTTACTAGGAGTTTTGTTTGTTTTGGTTTGGTTTGAGGGAAGGCAGACAGGAAAAATATGCTCTTTTGTACACCCAGCAGAAAGTACTAAAACAATCCTGGTGAAGCTGGGTGACAAATGAGGTCCTGCAAGAAAGGATGGGAGGAATTTGGAAAGGAAAGTGGTAAAAAGGAATGGAGAGCAGTTTCTGAGGAGGCTTGGTCTAATTGACAAGGTGTGAGAAGCTGCTTTTGAAAAGGGATATGGAGAAAGTGCAGGACACAGACATGCTGAGAGGATGTGAGGTATAATTTGATTCAGGGCCTCTTCTCTCCCTAGTCCACTTTCAAGAGGAAGAAATCAGGCTAATGGATACGAATCAGAATTCTGTTTCTGTTACTGAGACAATAAAAGAGAAGATGGCAATTGCATTCATCCTGCTGCAGCTCTGAGCTCTCTCTAGCTCTTAATAGGAATATATAGGAATATTCTTTATTGGCCAAGTGTGATTGAACATACAAGGAATTTGTCTAGGGTTCATAAGCTCTCAGTGGTACAACAAAGTGGTAAGTCATAGATCATAAATCATAAGATACAATCACAAATCATAAGATATAAACAACAAGTGATAAATCATACCAATAGGAGTAGGTAATAGGAAAGATGAAAAGGTGAGAAGGATCATAGCAATACAGTCCTCCTACAAAGTTAGATATTGTTAGACATAAGACGGTACTGTGGCAAGTAGGTGTTTAGCAGAGTGATGGCATGGAGGGAAAAAAATGTCTTTGTGTCTAGCTGTTTTGGAATGCAATACCCTGTAGCGGTGTTCTGAGGTGAGAAGTAGTTCTCCCCTAAGGTGTTGACACAATGGCTCAGTGGCTAAGATGCTGAGCTTGTTGATCGAAAGGTTGGCAGTTCAGCGGTTTGAATCCCTAGTGCCACGTAACAGGGTGAGCTCCTGCCAGCTTCTGCCAACCTAGCAGTTTGAAAGCATGAAAAAAATGTAAATAGAAAAACAGAGACCACCTTTGGTGGGAAGGTAGCAGCATGCCATGCACCTTTGGTGTTTAGTCATGCTGGCCATATGACCACAGAGACATCTTTGGACAGCGCTGGCTCTTTGGCTTTGAAATGGAGATGAGCACCGCCCCTTAGAGTCCGGAATGACTAGCAAATATATGCAAGAGGAATCTTTACCTTACGTTAAGTTGTTGATGCTGTGCTTTAAGTCAATAATTTCCTTCCTTCCTTCCTTCCTTCCTTCCTTCCATCCATCCATCTCCTTGTGACCTCCTTGGAATTTCGTAATAAACCTTTTTGGTGAGTGCTCCCCTCTGTTTGATAACCCCAGTTTTACAGCTTCTATATATAGTCTTTGCTTCCATTGTAGAATAGAGTTCTTCATGTACCTCATTGAGAAATTTAGAGTGTTTCTCAGATTCCCCACCCTCCAGATTTTTCAGGTGTTCCAGAAGTTTTCTGTTATTCACTGAAACATTTTTATTTATTTATTTATTTTTCGTATTTTTATACCGCCCTATCTCCCTAGGGACAAACATTGATTGTATCACAACTGATATTGAAGAGTATCTGTTCAAATCTTTCCAGCCCTCAGGGAAAATACAGAATGGTTTCTAGGATCTAAAAAAGGAAAACTTCCTTGGTGTTATCTTTTATAGAAATTTGGATTCAGTCCAGTTTTTCCACAGTTCTAGTAGGGTCAAAATTATTTGCACACACAAAAAATTGAAAAGAAGAGAGTAGGAAAAGGCAACAGGTATAATTATTTATCTGAATGCTAAGTGCATTTTATGTCTCTGCAACCTACTTTCTTTAGGAATTATATAACCCCTCGATTTGTCTCTACCCAATATGATTTCTGTTGCCTTTTGGCTCTACATTCAGCCAATCAAAACAAACAGTAAGTTTGTCTCATCATCTTTTTAACACACAAAGCAAGGGATTGTTTAAGTTTTCTTAATTTTAACTGTTTTTATATTTATCTTTTTACCGTTTTGTCAGTTGCATAGAGTCACCTTGTGGGCAGTATCTAAACTGAATAAATAAATCATTTCAAAAATAAGGTATGCCATTTCTACATTTTATTCAGGTTGATGTGGAAAAAGCTCCTCCTTTCTCATGAAAGACTTTAGGTATAAATATTAACTCAATTGTCAACATAATCATTTATCTGCTTGTGCACCATTTCCTATATCCTCCTTTTTAGAGGAAATTGTTTATTTGTTCAATTTAGATGCTGTTGAACTTTGGAAAATGCTGCCTATTTCTTAAAAACTTCACTCAGCTGTTAGAAGGCAGAGGCAAATTAGTAGATACATTGATTTACATACAACATTTTCATAATTGTAGAAACTTTTTTTTAATTTAAAGCACATCAGGTTGTTAAGAGTTAATATGTTAACGCTGTAAGTCTCAGTGAATCAAACGCCATAAGAAGCAAACAACACCTGCTCTTCAGGAGATACTTCTGATAATTAGAAAGAGAATGTATAACATTGTTTAAAAGGTTAGGCAGTCTGCAAACAAGATAAATTGTTGAAACCATATGTTAAAATGGGAAGCACCAAGAGTAAACAAAAGATCATCATGGTTTAGTTCAAAAACAGTTTGACAACAAACAGATCTGATATAATTAGCTGAACATTTCCCCTTAAAAGCTCTAACTGGTTTTGCTTGGGGCAGTAAGGGAGGAAAGAATGATCTCTGGTTGCACAACATGCCCATCAAGCCAAGGTCTTAATCAGCTCTTCTCCCCAACAATTTAGCAGGTTTATTCAAGATTGTATAATGAGTTCTTTTGCATTTTGAAAAAGTAGCCTCTTTAAACAAATCTGTTTTTAGATAGCATTTTTATATTCAGAGAAGAAATCAGTGCATTTCATTTTCATTTTTTTTTTCAGTCCTAAGATGTGGTATCATTTTTAGCAAAAGAATTAACGTGTATCTCCAAGTACCACATTTATGGAGTTGATGACCAAATAACCATCTACAGGAAAGAAAGGCAGCCTGAAATTTGACCATTTGGAAAATTGAGAAAACTTTGGATTCCTGAACTTCATCCTCCATAAGGGTTTCTACCAAGAGATAGACCAAATCACCAATGCTGGAAAGAATTGCCTTTGGGAGACATCTTGCTAAGGTCATTTGAAGGGCTTTAAATTAAATAAAGAAGGGAAAGGAGAACCACATTCACGAAGTGGCCTCTGTGGCTCAGACTGCTAAGACAGTCTGTTATTAACAGCAGCTGCTTGCAATTACTGCAGGTTCTAGTCCCACCAGGCCCAAGGTTGACTCAGCCTTCCATCCTTTATAAGGTAGGTAAAATGAGGACCCAGATTGTTGGGGGCAATAAGTTGACTTTGTATATAAATATACAAATACGATGAAGACTATTGCTAATATAGTGTAAGCCGCCCTGAGTCTTCGGAGAAGGGCGGGATATAAATGCAAATAAATAAAAAATAAATAAATAAAAATAAAGTCATGCCAAAGGCAATAAATCTTACAATAAGGAATACAGTAGTAAAAAGGTTGCTCAAAAATGCACTGCGACGTGCAACACTGAAACTTAAGGGAATACTTTTTATTTTTTTTAATTCTCAGTTTTATACTTTTTATTACTTTATAATACAAACTAATACAATAAACTAATACAAAAAATATAAAATTAAATAATAGGAAAAATAGGGAAGGGAAAAGGGAAGACTAAAGTGTAGAAAAGAAGGGAAAAAGAAAGAAAAGGCACTGGCTTCCAATTCCTTTTGGTGCAGTAGAATAAGATAGTAACATCAAACCTCAACTTATTACTTTTACATAATAGTAAAACTAGCCACCACCGCAGGGAGACGGAACCAGTCCGTTGGTTCCGTCCCAGGTGCCTGATGGACCCCGAGAGGTTCCTGACGGAGCTTGGGCCATTTCCTGATGATCTTGCCCACGGCACGACTGAAGAACCAGTTGTGGCCTGGAACAGGCTGCGGCTGGGGCTTTGGACCGTGTCGTGCCTTTGCGGCCTCTGACCCGGCGTAGATCTCAATTGGCTCCTTGGTTCTCTGAGGAGCTGAGAGAGATGAAACGCCGGAGAAGACGCCTAGAGAGTACCTGGAGGTCCAGCCGTTCCGAGGCTGATCGGACACTAGTTAGGTCTTTTTCGAAAGCCTACCTAGTGGCAATGAGGGTCGCGAAATGTTCCTATGTTTCCACCCTCATTGCGTCGGCAGATAACCGCCCGGCTGCCCTGTTTCGGGTGACCCGTTCCCTTTTACACCAGGGGGGATGGGATGACCCCTTGCAGGGACGTGCTGAGGAGTTTAGTGGTTATCTATACGATAAAATCGCTCAGCTTCGGGATAGTTTGGACCAAGATTGTGATGATCCGGATGGGATGACTGAGACACGTCTTGTTGATGTTGTTTGGGATGAGTTTGATTCTGTGGCTCCTGAGGACGTGGACAGGCTGCTGGGGAGGTTACATGCCACTACATGTTTACTGGACCCGTGTCCCTCCTGGCTGGTGCTGGCCACTCAGGAGGTGACACGAGGCTGGCTCCAGGGAATTATAAATGCTTCTTTGTTGGAAGGGGTTTTCCCCGCTGCCTTGAAAGAGGCGGTGGTGAGACCCCTCCTCAAGAAGCCTTCCCTGGACCCAGCTGTTTTAGGGAACTACCGGCCAGTCTCCAATCTTCGCTTCACGGCGAAGGTTGTAGAGAGTGTGGTGGCGTAGCAGCTTCCCCAGTACCTGGATGAAGCCGTCTATCTAGACCTGTTCCAGTCCAGCTTCCGGTCGGGGTACAGCACGGAGACAGCTTTGGTCGCGTTGGTGGATGACCTCTGGAGGGCCAGGGATAGGGGTTGTTCCTCTGCCCTGGTCCTGTTGGATCTTTCATCGGCTTTTGATACCATCGACCATGGTATCCTGCTGCACCGGTTGGAGAGTTTGGGAGTGGGAGGCACCGTTTATCGGTGGTTCTCCTCCTATCTCTATGACCGGTCGCAGACGGTGTTGACAGGGGGGCAGAGATCGACCGCGAGGCGCCTTACTTGTGGGGTGCCTCAGGGGTCGATTCTCTCACCTCTCCTGTTCAACATCTACATGAAGCCGTTGTGCGAGGTCATCAGTGGCTTCGGGGTGAGTTATCAGCTGTATGACACTCAGCTGTACTTTTCCACCCTGGGCCACCCCAACGAAGCTGTTGAACTGCTGTCTCGTTGCCTGGAGGCTGTACGGGTCTGGATGGGGAAAAAAAGACTCAGACTCAATCCATCCAAGACGGAGTGGCTGTGGATGCCGGCACCCCGGTACAGTCAGCTGCAACCGCAGCTGTCTGTTGGGGGCGAGTCGCTGGCCCCAAAAGAGAGGGTACGCAACTTGGGCGTTCTCCTGGATGGACGGCTGTCATTTGAAGATCATTTGGCGGCCGTCTCCAGGAGAGCCTTTTACCAGGTTCGCCTGGTCCACCAGTTGCGTCCCTTTCTGGACCGGGATGCCTTATGCATGGTTACTCATGCTCTCGTCACTTCCCGCCTGGGAATGCTCTCTACATGGGGCTACCCCTGAAGTGCACTCGGAGACTCCAGTTAGTCCAGAATGCAGCTGCGCGGGTGATCGAGGGAGCTCCTCGTTGCTCCCGAGTAACACAGCTCCTGCGCAGTCTGCACTGGCTACCTGTGGTCTTTTGAGTGCGCTTCAAGGTTTTGGTTACCACCTTTAAAGCGCTCCATGGCTTAGGGCCCGGGTACTTACGGGACCGCCTGCTGTTACCTTATGCCTCCCATCGACCTGTACGCTCTCACAGAGAGGGTCTCCTCAGGGTGCCGTCCGCCAAGCAATGCCGGCTGGCGGCCCCCAGGGGAAGGGCCTTCTCTGTTGGAGCACCTACTCTCTGGAACGACCTTCCCCCCGGTTTGCGCCAAATATCTGACCTTCGGACCTTTTGCCGGGAATTAAAAACTCATTTATTCAAGCGGGACTGGACTGATTTTTTAAATTTTTAATTTTTAATTTTTAATCCTTTGTAATTTTATATGGGGTATTTTAGGTTAGGTTAATCTGACTGTTTTAATTTGGCCACTATTGAATAAGTATTTTAAATTGATATTTTAACTTTGTATACTTGCTGTTTTTATCTTTGGCTGTACACCGCCCTGAGTCCTTCGGGAGAAGGGCGGTATAAAAATTTAAATAAATAAATAAATAAATAAATAGCCCTTTCTATAACAACAGATCTATCCAATCAGTAAAACCAAAATCAAAGTGTAATTTTTTTCCCACTTCAAGCACAAAGTCCAGAAGCAGTTTCCAAGTAGAAACAAAAGGAACTGTTTCTTTTTTCTTTTATGAAAGCAGCCAATTTAGCCATCTCTGCTAACTCCATCAGCTTTTGCAACCATTCGTCCATTGTAGAAATTGAAGCATCCTTCAATTTTTGTGCATAAAGTAATCTTGCTGCCATAAACAGACAGAACTTGAACTTAGAGTATAGGAGGGCAAATATGAGATTGTAGGCATGACTAAAACTTGGTAGAATGGATATCGTGATTGGAACACAATATTGGAAAGAAGCAATTTGTTCAAAAGGAAGAGATCCAACAAAAGAAGAGATGGAGTCACACCATATATAAAGAATCACTACACCTGCATGGAAATTCATGATTCTAAAGATAAAAACCTTGCTGAAAAGTCTGGGTGAATATTAATGGACAGACACAAAAAAGACATTGTTGCAAGAGTGTAGTGCAGGCTGTTTAACCAAATAGAAGATATAGATGAACTGAAACTGGCTTGCTTTGCTTCTTTTTAGAAAAAAAAATATTTAAAAAAAGATGTTTGTACAAAAACATTGAAATATGGATAATATAAACCAGGAGTGTCAAACTCACAACCCACAGGCAGATGCGTCAGGCTCTGGCCATGCCCATGGCCACTTTAGTGAAGGGGAAAAAAGCCACGATATGTCACATGATGCTGCCATGACAATGTGCGTTTGACATCCCTCATATAAACTATTTGCACTCTGATTCGATTATTATTTATTGCTAATTTTATGTTTTGAGAGTAACTTTTGAGTAGCTCATTTTTAAAAAAATAAATCTGTTTCAGATCTTTGGTTTTCTGACTTGACTTATTTATTTCTCTGCTTCTATTATCTCCTTTATTAGATAACAGAAATGTTTTTGAATTGCTATGTGCTACATATTGAATGGGATAGTTCCAGTTTTCTTCTATAATTGTTCGTAAGCTTTAAAAACCTACTGGAACAGTGTTAATCAATGACATCTACAGGAGGTTAACATCAGAGGTTTTGCACATAGTCAACTGGATCACTGATTATTTCTGAGTCCTTTGTCATAAAATGTATTCAGACTTATAGAGGTGTTAGAATCCAAGATACCCATGCTATTCATGATCCCATGGGGCTATTCAAGTGTGGGAATATACTGATGCTCCAGTGTACAACAATAATAAATGGTAAATGTATGTTATAGAAAATATATGTGTTTCTGTAATAGTTATTTTAAACACACTGAACTGTAGCCTATTATTCTAAATGCCAATTTATCCACATGTTTCAAAACAAAAATAAAGAAGAAGAAACATGCAGGGATAGTGTGACAGAAAAGCAAATAGATTCGTTGTGATAAAAGAGCAGTATATTTGAGAGAACTTTACCTACTTAACTTTCAGTGATTTTCTTCTTACAAAAGTGAAACTGATCATAATGAAGGCATAAGGGAATTGACCTTTTAAAAAGACCAGTTTGCTCTTTACAAATTGGTGAAGCAGAAACTTGAGAAATACTATAACATGGGGAGAAATAGCAATTTATTCTGTTCTGTAACGTTTCAGAATGTGAACTGGGAAAAAAGGTGAAAAAGCAATTCCAGTAGATGGCGCTAGTAATCAGGGGAAGATAATTGAAGCTGGTAATGGGGCAAAATAATCTTATACCCTGGTAGCATATTTGGAAATGTAAAAAGCTCCAGTCTTGAGATATTTCTATAATGCAAATCTTGAAATCCTGAAATGATTTAATAAAAATCGATGATACTGTTAGAGCAATATATGAATGATTTATTGCATGGATAACATGTTCCATTGCAGAAACATGAGCGTCCACAAAAAAATGTCGCAAAGGTGCTTTTTCAAGAGGCAACTGGAGTTTCTGGTTTTTCTTTGAAGATGCTTCACTTCCATTCTATCAGCTCATTTTCAGAGCTGAAGAAACTTCTTGAAGAGAAGTGAAACATCTTCAAAGAAAAACAAGAAAGTCCAGTTGCTTCTTGAAAAAAACACATTTGGGACAACCATGACCTGGATGACTAATAATCTCCATAGATATCCACAATTTTTTTTTCACTTATCTTCAGTCAATACATATGGGTCAAACCATAGCCTATTATAAAAATGTACACACAAAAATGTAAAAATACCTGCCTTTATGGGCATGTATTTGGGAGTGTTTGTACTGTCAGAATTCAATGCAGGAGAACTACACAGCAACATACATATGGTAAAATGTCGTTTAACCCTTAAGTGTGTTGGACCAGGTATTGAAATGTCTGTGTAAAAGAAAAGAAAAGTCTTTATGCTGAGGATGATTTAGTAATTTGTGTTTCATCCGTCTTGACTCCTGTGTAATATTAAAACATATCCTTGATCACATGTAAAAATGGATGTACATGTTTGACCATCTGTTTCCATGATTAGGGTGAAAGTGTTCCATACGAAGCTTACTTTACTAGAAGACCGTAGCAATAGAACTATTATTTAAAAGTGGAGAGACCGTATTATACATCTGGGTAATGTAATAGTGAGTCTGTCCTCAAGAAATTATCATAGATCCCACAACTGCTAAACAACTATCAACCAGTCTTTATCTTCCCTTTCTTGGGAAAGTCATTGAGAAAGTGGTAAGTCTGTTCTGGTGCCCCAAAGCTGTTAGAGTCTGAATGGGAACAAATAAACTCAGTCTTAATCCCAGCAAGACAAACTGTGTTTGAGTTTGGAAGCTTTCTGATTCCAGTGTTATTCCACCACTGGAGCACAGATGGAGTGACTCTTTCTCACGCACAGCTGGTCTGGTTATTTGAGTTTCTCTGTCAATTTATTTATTATTTATTTATTTATTTAAATTTTTATACCGCCCTTCTCCCAAAGGACTCAGGCCGGTGTACAGCCAAAGTTAAAACAATTTAAATATACACAATTAAAATATCAATTTAAAATACATATTCAATAATGGCCAAATTAAAACCGTCAATTGACCCAACCTAAAATACCCCATATAAAATTAAAAAAATTAAAATTTGGAAATTTAAAAATCAAGCCAGTCCCGCTTGGATAAATAAGTTTTTAATTCCCGGCGAAATTTACAGCTTCTGCTCAAAGACAGGTGACAGGTGCAGCTGGGAAGGCTTTTGCTCATTGTAGTTCAGGTGTCAGTTTCAGTGTTTTCTGGATCTGGAGCCCCTGCTCATGATCAGTCATGCCCTGGTCACCTCCCATTCTCCAAGCGCTTTCTTCTTAAAGAGCCTTTAGATGGCGCTATTGGTCCAGAATGCAGAATCTCAAGTAAATACTCATATTAATTGGTTCACTTTTACAACTATTAACTCAAGACATTTGCCAGTTGGTTTCTAGGTAAAATTCAAGTGCTGGTTGCTATCTTTAACATTCTTCATAGCTTGGGATTTGGGTATCTTTGGAATTGCCTTCTCCTTGTGGCCTCTGCCTAACTAATAAGATCTAAGAACATGGGCTTCTACTAGTCCCTTACTTTTTACTACTCCCTTAATTTTACATTTCACCCCTGCATTTATAGAATGTAATTTATGCAGGGGTGAAATGCTCCCGGTTCAGACCGGATGGCCTGATCCAGTAGCGATGGCGGTGTGTGGTTTGGAGAACCAGTAGCAAAAATCTCTGCCCCCCCAGCTGAGCTGCGTGATCATCAGAGGTTTTTCTTTTACTTTTAAAAGCATTTTTTCTTCTGCCAAAAAAATGCTTTTAAAAGTAAAAAAAAGCCTCTGATGATCGCATGGCTCAGCTGGAATTGTCTGAACCTTTTAAAAGCATTTTTTCTATAACCTCTTTGGCCGAACAGATTGTAAAAAAAAAGCTTTTAAAAGGCTCCTCTGGTGATCCCAGCTGAGTTGCCTGATCACCAGAACCTTTGCAGAGGTTGTAGAAAAAATGCTTTTAAAAGGTTCTGGCGATCAGGCAACTCAGCTGGGATCGTCAGCTTTTTTTCCTATGACGATCCCAGCTGAGTTGCCTGATCATCATAGGCTTTTAAAAGCATTTTTTTATAACCTCTTCGGCTGAAGAAGTTGTAGAAAAAATGCTTTCAAAAGTAAAAAAAAAAAAGTTGGCCACACTCACCCAGTCACATTACCCCACCACCAAGCCACGCATTACAGAACTGGTAGTAACAAATTTTACATTTTACCCCTGCATTTATGGATATTTCAAGGTTGCTGCCTCCTTTTTCTGAAATACTATGCCCTCAGATATCAGTTTAGTGTTTTATAAGGATCATTATTTCAAACCCTAGGACCTGAAAGAGGTTCCCTGTATTGAGGAATATTTGTTGATCAGGGAATTTCCTTCTGTTAGGTTTTGTTTCTTCAGTTTGAATTATTATTGTGGTGAATGTTATTGTGATTTTGTATCTGATTACTAGAGGAGCTGTGTGAACTACTTAAGAGTCCCTTGTCGATCAGAATGACATATAAACTTAGTGAATGAATAAATATCAAAGGAAACATCCAAATAGACTCTGTTAGTTCAACACAGTTGTGCTTGTTTATGATCTCATTTATATTTGAAAAAAGAGCCAATCTATTTCTAGGTCCAACGTGATACATTTAAAATTTAGCAAACATGGTCTTTTCCTGTTTTCTCTAATGGTTCTTTGGAGCTTACCTATTAACTATTACAACTACCTATATACAGTATTATGTTCTGTACTAATATTTATCAATATTACTTTCTCTGTTCTCTCTTTAGTTACTTCTCTTAGGGATTCTTCTTTCTGTTAATGGCCAACATATAGAATTCTTACATCTTTTCTTTTCTTTTTAACATTCTGTGGCTATAGATCTTTTTCTCCCTTTTGGACCAGCCACTCCTTCTGAAGGAAAACACCATTTGTTTGGCTTTGCTGATATCTACAGAGCTCCAAAAGGCACATCTCCTCCTGTTTCTACTCACACTTAAGTCAAGGATGCAGTTTTATTGGCAACTCTTTTTTTAAATTTTATTTTGTCACAACAGTATACGCAAACATTGATATAAAACAACAACACATCATAAAAACATATATATATATATATTGCTTATATATATATAAGCAAAAGTATGCAACAACTATATTAATTTGATATAATGAAAGGGAACAATAGGACAGGAACGGTAGGCACGTTTGTGCTCTTATGCACACCCCTTAAAGTCCTTTTAGGAATGGGGTGAGGTCAATAGTAGACAGTTTTTAGTTGAAGTTTTTGGGATTTTGAGAAGAGACTACAAAGTCAGGTAGTGAGTTCCAGGTGTTAACAAAAAAAAAGCATTCCCACTGATGCTGAGAAGGTTTGAATGGGAGGGAAAGAAGACCACACAAATGTATGCAATTTTGCTAAGCACTCTGTTCTTTCATGTTCTGTCAACTGTCCAATTAGTGAACACAAAACAAGGAGATTCTTGGGAGAATTGAATTCCTACAAGTAAAACTTTATTGAATACACCATATTGGTACTGAAGAAATGAAACCAGCTCTGGTTTCCCGTGCATATGCTTGCCCAGTTAAACAGTCCTTTCTCCTTTTCCCTACCCCTAGATTATCACATTGTCTAATTATGAGAGTGTCTTTTGTTATGAGAACGGTCCATCTCTTTCTAAAGCACCTACAGCGATGGCCTTGCTGACTCCAAGCACTCACAATCTCTGTATACATTCTCCACATTCCATCTCCCTCCCCCAGTTCATTTGCAAGTTGAAAAGCATTAGGTTTGAAAGAAGAAAAGCGGTTCAATCTTGACACATTCTTTCTACAATGTAGAATGGCCAAGAAAGAGATGTATAAATAGACACCTACCGGCCAAGAAAGATGCCTAAAACTACCTTTACTAGAATGTCTAGAGTAACAAAATTTTGCAAGGCAGAATGTGCTTCCTCTCCTCTTTTGTTTTTTTGTGAAATGGGGGCTGGGTATTTGAATGACCATTTCTTGCACTTGTAATTGATTTTCCCTTTGTCTGTGTCAAAGTCATCCTTTAAGCTCTCTACAGCTGTATTCTACTTCATGGAGACTACAGGTTTCTCATGCTAAGGTATTATTGCTACCACTGAGAGGCTAATAATCTTCTATTTACTGACTGGAGACTACCTTTTTCCTAACCTCTGAGATTGTTTTTCACTCACTCACACTCTTTTGTTACTAGTAGGACCCTGCCTCATACAGATCACACCTCTTAACATTATTTGAGTAAGCTGTTTGTATGAGGCTTACGTATCAAAGCATATTTCACTTTTCATTTTGTTTTCAGAAGCTCAAAAATTGCCAGACGTCGTTCCTTTTTTTTGGAAGTTGGTTACTAAATGCTATATCTCCATCTCAGAGGCAGGTTTGGGTACAGGAAGGATGGTGAATAAAAATGGGAATCGTGAGTTAGTTCATTCTACAAGGCCAAGAATCTTCCTCTATTATTCTTCCTTTTTCTTTCCGTTATCCCATCTCTATTTCTTATACATGGGAAATAGATGTTCCCCTTCCCATTTCTTGTCCTCTGTTTTAAGTTTTGCACTTGTATAAGCAAATCTTGACTTCCTCCTGCTTTGTTTGTGGCCTGCTACCATCTTTCTGCTTGATGCTACTTCAGCATCTGGAGCTACCATGGTGATGCAATGGTAGAATGCAGTGTTGCAGGTTGACTTTGCCCACTGCCAGGAGTTCGATCCTGACCACCTCAAGGTTGACTCAGCCTTCCATCCTTCTGAGGTCAGTAAAATGAGGACCCAGATTGCTGAGGGCAATATGCTGACTCTGTAAACTACTTAGAGAAGGCTGTAAAGCACTATGAAGTATTATATAAGTCTAAGTGCTGTTGCAATCGCTACCAGCTTTGGTGTTATTATAATAGTCTGCAAAATCTTTTAAAAAGCATGAAAAGTAGGTTGGAGGACTGAATCTTTTACCTTAGCTAAAGATTGTACTTCAGCAAAACAACAGGACATAATTAAAATGGATACTTTTGGTAAAGAAAAGCTTTTTGGTATATCCTAACCAGTGACTAAGCTGTGTGATATACAAAGCTGAGCTGAGGTAGATTTCTCAGTCTGTTCTGCTAACTCAATTAGTATTGTTAGTTGCAATTTAGTGCAGCAGTATCAACTGCAAAACGGTGATGTTGTCATACCACCATTATTAAAGGAAACTAAAGGAGTTAAAGGAAGAAGTAAAAAATCCTCATTAGTTCAGATAAATGAGCTATATGCTGAATGAGAGGAAGACTGTCTCATAAAGATGTGCACTTAAAGAAATGTTAGCAAAGCATCTTCAGGGTGAACTCAGAGAGCTGGAACATGTGATTTGTATAAGCGATTTGTGGAAATGGAGGACAGTGCAGATAAAAGAAAATTAAAGCAATGTTATGCCAAATTGGCTCTGGAATATTAGGTTTCCATGTCATGTGCCATTAAGGGACTATTCAGAGATGGTCCCTTATACACCCTACTATAATATAGTATTTTACTCAAATATTATTTGTGACAGTAGATGTACAGTATTTCCTCACTTGAAGAATGTATCATATAGACATGTATGTATATATGAATGAATATGTAGGTAAATTACCAATTGAATTGTGGCTGGACCAAATTCTCCAAATCAAGGTGAGCATAGCTCTGTTCAAAATAAAATGTATTTTCACTCCTCACCAGTGGTGGATTGCTACCGGTTCATCCTGGATTGGGTGAACTGGTAGCAGCTGCGGCGGGACACTCCGCCCACATGCCTGGATGCTTTTGTGCATGCAAAGAAGGTTCTGCGCATGCGCAGAAGCATTGCACATGAGCGCAAATGTGCCCACAAGCGAACTGGTAGAGACGGGTTTTGAAAACCACCCCTGCTCTCCACTAACCAAAAACATCTGTATCTTGTCTAGATTAATGCTCTGTTCAGAAACTAACCTGAAACCCATCATTGCACTCAACAATGGATTAAACATAAATTCTAATACTATATTTGGTGATATCAATGCTCTGGTTGTGTTTATTTTCTTTTGAGTCAGGAATGGGCTCTCTGATTGGAGAATGTTTGGATGCTGAAGGATAAGGATTCTTCTGCACAGATCTCCAAGTTACATTCTGCATGGTGCAGAATCCACACTGAGGCAACTATATAATTATAATACCAAAACCCAACTTGAAAATGCTCTTTTGCAGAAAGGCAAAAAAAATGCTGACAGTTTGCAGCTCTGCATTTGACAGAAAGAGAGATATTCTATACATGCTTTGAACTCTTCATTTCAAATGCAGAATAAACAAAGGTGCATGCACAATAGTCTTTGAAGGTTTCCAGTACGAAATCTTTTTACATAATGAGGAAAAATTAACAGTCTTCCTTTCAAATTCCTTTCCCAAAATGCAGCAACTATTCAGTGTGCTTCCATAAAATGTGATAGCTACACTTTAAAGGAAAACCAATCAAGAACACCTTAAGCAGTGCAATCCAATGCGTGCTTACTCAGAAACTAATCACATTATGTGAAATAAGGATTTCTCTCAGGGAATCTTGAAAAGAAGTGCAGTCCTCTAGGCAAAGTCTCTGGGACTTGAAAAGAAATATATAAGTGAATACTACGGTGGTGATGAGATGGAGGTAGATAGGGAATTGCAGATTCTCTTTTATAAAAAAGAAGCAATGGCTTTCTGTTCCAGAGCACTGGAAATAGATTAACAAAGTCCCTGTTACCATGTGACATATAAGAAGGCAACAAGTACAGCCTCTTTCTATATATGGCTGTTTCTCAAAGAATGTACAGAACTTGTCAAGGATACTGGCTTTAGCATGTCTGACAAGTTCTGTAAAATGTTTAGGAAAGAAAAAATGCTTTGTTGTTTCTTTCCATTGTTCACACAGTAAGAAGAAGGTGGGAGAAAATAAAAGGATCCCTTCCTTTCTTTTACACATTATTTGTTCCCTTTTGCACATCACTTTTTTTTTTATCCAGAAGGTAGGGACCAGTGATAATTGGTGCAATGTCTTGCTCTCTTTGCTTTTAACATTTTTGGCAGAAAAGGTGTGCTTCTTCAGCATAAAGCCATGGATAGTCACTTCCATTATCATCATTTTGCACAATTCTTCTGGAATCTGGCCTTAAGGGAATGACAATCATCATCCAGAGCTTTATTCTTCCATACGCTTGTTTTCGTCCAAATGTTTAAAAAGAGGGGGGGGGGAGGAATGATACTTTGACAATCACTATTCTCTCTTCTCTTCTGAGAAGCTAACAAATGCTCTAGCCACAAATTAGTTCAAGTATTTGAAAAGGACAGAATTTGATATGATAAGAAAGAATTGGGTCACATAATGACATGATAAGGATAACTATAAGATATACCTGTCAAACTTATTTATCATAAATGTGTGTGCTTATTGACATTATTGACTCCAAAGTGATATGGAGGTCAAGGTGCAGGTTCTAGTTCTTCCTTAAGCATAGAAGCCAGCTGGCTGAGCCTGAGTCAGTCGCTCCCTCTTGGCCACAATCAGTGTCTGTTTCTCCCACCATAAGTGGAAAATTAAAACCTCTCACTGCACCATGCATGGTAAGATTTGCTGTAGAACTAGGTGACTGCAGTGCAAAACATGTAGACTCTTGCAATAAACAGATGCTAAGAAGAATAACAACTGTATTTTTCGGAGTATAAGATGCACTGGAGTATAAGATTAGTTTTTGGAGAGGAAAATAAGAAATAGCCGATTGGCAGGTGGATTGGCCTCCCGGAATACCCCCAATCAACTGTTCCCAGAGATGAATTTTAGCAACAGGTTCCTTGGTTGTGAGCTCTGTGTCTTGATTTTTTTTTTTTTGCTTTTTTTTCTGCCTCTGAAAGCCTCCGAAACAGAGCTTCGGAAAAAATGCCTCTGAAGCTCCATTTGGGAGCTTCTTTTCTAAAGCTCCGTTTGGGGCTTTTTTTCTAAGCTCCGTTTGGGGCTTTTTTTCCTGAAGCTCCGTTTGGGGCTTTTTTTCTGAAGGTCTGTTTCTGATGCTTTTTTCAGCCTCTGAAACCTCCGTTTGAGAAGATGGGTGGGGCTACATTTGGTGTATAAGACACACCCAGATTTTCACCCTCTTTGTTGGGGGGGAAAAGGTGTGTCTTATACTCCGAAAAATACGGTAATAACATGTACACAAACTGAAATAAATAGTTGAGGTTGGCCTGTATAACTAATTGAAAATTCATCTTACACATTGTACATCTCTCACCATGAAATGAAAATACTGCCAAACCAAAGTTCAGTATGAATTTTCCATTTTCTTTTTATTTCCTGTAGACAATTTTTAATCTGAAATACTTGATTATAAAGATGAACATCCTGTAGTTCCTTTAAGATATGTGTTCAGCTTTGTTAATGTGTTGATTCATGTGTTAATTGTTAGTTGATCAAACACAAATGCAAAATGGCATGCGGTGGAATGCCGATTATTAGTGGATTCATTTAGGGATCATGAAAATCATTTTTGAATTCCTTGCATTTTCTTCCCTTTATGTTCATAGAGATTGAACACTACTGTCTGAAGTAAACAAGATTGGTGGAGATGTGAAAAGCAATAAAATAGGCATTTTTCCTAGATAAGCTTTGGATGATTTACCTGACTCCTTAGGCAACTGAACTAAATGCTTGTATTTTATAAATAGCTTCTAGTCCACCCTGAAAAGAAGTAAATTGCTTTCAACTCAGAATTACAGAATAACAAAATTGGAAGGGGACCTTGGAGGTCTTCTAGTCCAACCCCTTCTCAAGCAGGAAACCCTATACCATTCCAGACAAATGGCTCTCCAATCTTTTTTTTTTTTATTTGCATTTATATCCCGCCCTTCTCCAAAGACTCAGGGCGGCTTACACTATGTTAGCAATAGTCTTCATTCTATTTGTATTTATTTATTTATTTATTTATTTACATTTATATCCCGCCCTTTTCCAAAGACTCAGGGCGGCTTACAGTGTGTAAGGCTATAGTCTCATTCTATTTGTATATTTACAAAGTCAACTTATTGCCCCCCCAACAATCTGGGTCCTCATTTTACCTACCTTATAAAGGATGGAAGGCTGAGTCAACCTTGGGCCTGGTGGGACTAGAACCTGCAGTAATTGCAAGCAGCTGCTGTTAATAACAGACTGTCTTAGCAGTCTGAGCCACAGAGGCCCTCTTCTCTTCTTAAAAATCTCCAGGGATGAAGCACCCACAATACTAATAGAATAATAGAATAATCCAAAACATCTGGAAGTGTCCAGCTTGTATATCTCTTATGTTTAAACTTTGTAAACTATATTAAAGTTTTAGGGAAAATAAATCAAAGGAAGAATTGTGCAGGATAATAAACACTGACCTCTGCAATCAGTAAAAAAATAAATAAGTTATATCCTCTCACAGTCCCTGGTATGCTGATACGAAATGGGTATCTTATCTTGTTACTGTTATCCAGTCCTGCCATTTCAGAAGAATATAAATCTCAAGGTATCATCAGTGTCTTTGATCAGAGACCCTCATAATAGATAAAGACAAATAGAAGACCCAGTAAGAAAAGATGGACAAGTCAAGAAATCATAAGAGACCGTTCCAACACTAACAACATGGCTGGGAAAATAAAGAAAAGTTGTGCAGAGAAGAAATTGGCATCTTCCCCCTTTATGTCAAAAGTAGGAGGCAGTGGCGGGAAGGGGGGAGGAAGAATTTATCAGCTTTGGATTCCATAGATAAAATTCCTACATTTGAAATCATATTTATTTACCAAAATTCTTGGGATCTCACTTCAAGCTTTTTCTTAATCTTATAACTCCATGTGCAAAGAGAGTTATTCCTTGCCTGTTCACCTCTAGTCCTGCTGGTTGCTAGGGAGATCTGACATTAGTATCCAATAGCTTGTATACGTGGCCCAGGAGAAATGATCTTTCTTGTCATCATTCCCATCACCCATCTCCTTCCACTTATGACTGTATTTTTTTTATTTTTTTATTTTTTATTTGATTTTTATACCGCCCTTCTCCCGAAGGACTCAGGGCGGTGTACAGGCAAAAATAAAACAGATAATACAATATACAATTTAAAATGCAGATTAAAAAACTTATTTTAAAATTAGCCTGATAGATTAAAATATACTATACTAGACTAAAACCCCATTTAAAATTAATTAATAAAAATTTAAAATTAATAAAATTCAGTTCAAGCCAGCCCCGTGCGAATGAAAAGATGTGTCTTCAGTTCGCGACGGAATGTCTGAAGGTCAGGTATTTGACGTAAACCCGGGGGAAGCTCGTTCCAGAGTGTGGGAGCCCCCACAGAGAAGGCCCTTCCCCTGGGGGCCGCCAGCCGACATTGTTTGGCAGACGGCACCCTGAGAAGTCCCTCTCTGTGAGAGCGTACGGATCGGTGGGAGGCATGTGGTAACAGCAGGCGGTCCCGTAAGTATGACTAAGTTTGTTGTTTGTATCCTTATGATTTATATTGATATTGTTTCTTGATTGCTTATTTGTACCCTATGACTATCATTAAGTATTGTACCTTATGATTCTTGATGAATGTATCTTTTCTTTTATGTACACTGAGAGCAAATGCACCAAGACAAATTCCTTGTGTGTCTAATCATACTTGGCCAATAAAAAAATCTATTCCATTCTGTTCTGTTCTGTTCTGTTCTATTTTATTCTATTTTTGACTTCATGTAAAATAGTAAATTCCTAGAGTATCTCCAATGATAGCACGAAATGATAGGAACATTTCTAAAGAATGTCCAATGTCCAATTCTAAGAACACAGAATATGTAACAAGATTTGGGTTGGCATTCACAGTCAGCTGATTGCAGCCTTGTGCTATATTTTAATTGATGAACTTTACTGTGCTATTTAAAATCATCTTATGTTAATGATCATGGAGCTCAATTAGGCAGAAATTGTTTTGGAGTTCATTGCTACAGAGTGGTAGTTTGGCATAGTAGCTAAAGGCACCAAGTTAGAAAGAAGAGTCAATGAGTTCTAGTCCGTCTGAGGCATGAAGGCAGCTGGGCCAGCTGCACCCTCTCAGTCTTGGGGAGAAGGCGATGGCAAGACTTCTGAAAATGTTGCCTGCATAGTCTTGACCTTGTACGCATTAGAAGTCAAGACTGATTTGAAGGCTCAAATCAAATGCATGTGTTGATGTGTAGTAATTGACTGTAGTTCCCACAAATATTTAGGATTTGCAAATCTCTTAAACCAGCCATACTAAAAAAGAGCAGGGAATTCCCATAGTATCACGGGGATAGAAGCTGAGCTGAGATTAAACTAATTATGAATGCATTTTAAATGAACAGAAGAATGCAATTCAAACTAATGAACTGTTGCTTAAATAGGTTTTTATGCATATGAACACTTCTATAACTATCACACAACAAACTGTCATACAGGAAGATCAGAAGTACAGGAGAAAAATGTCTGTGCATTTGGGTTCTTAATTATTTTGACTAATTCTTTACATAGGCACAGATCTGAGTGAATATGTATTTCATGCACAGCTAAGCTGAAAATCGGCCCTAATATCCTGCTGGTTGATAATCAGATATATTTACCATTAATTAAATCCTGTAGATATTAAATATGTTACATTTTAACTCTACTAAATATTTGTGTATCTGCAAAGTTTAAAATCAGCTATATCCATAGACTTTGGTAGTATTTTTCTACTTTGAATATGGCAAACGTTTCTTAATCTAGTCTAGATACCAAAGAAAACTCACAGTATGGTCCAGATGTCAAAGGAGAACCCTACAACCTTTTATCACACAGAGGCCACACATGCATACTTATACACAGATTTATATATCATGCTAAACCATAGCGTCCTATGAATAACACACAATGAGAATCTCCATAGACAAGTAACATTGATGCTAAATAATTCTTTCTAAAATTGATATTATATCATAATGCTAAATACCATAACTTCATCCCCAAAATGGGGAGAAACCTAAAAGATTTTAGGAGCAGGCAAATCCAATATCAAATAGGGAGGCTTCAGTAGGACACAAGCTGTATTTAAATACAATTGAAGAACATATAACATACCATAAAAGGATATTTTTCAGTGATGTATGCTGGGAGGAAAACTAGAGCTAAATGCTTATAATTTAAGGTTACTATTCCAATATTTAGAATTGTTAGCAAAGCTTACGTTTGCTCACGTTATAAAATAACGAAGTCAGTGAATAAATTCACTGGTAAATAAATTCATTACAGTACGCTATTTCCTCAGTACATTAACTTTTTCCCCAAAGGATTTTTCTGAACAAAGGGTAGGGATGGGTAGAGAATATTTCCATTTTAACCACCCAAAATCATTATGCTCAGTACAGAACAGAATACAACCAGCCACCTAACAAAAAGAAAATAAATCATTCTACAATTGTTTATTAGGATAGTTTTTTGTGGTTTTTTTGCTTTTGAATTTATATCCCACCCTTCTCCGAAGACTCAGGGCGGCTTACACTGTGTTAAGCAATAGTCTTCATCCATTTGTATATTATATACAAAGTCAACTTTTATTGCCCCCAACAATCTGGTTCCTCATTTTACCTACCTTATAAAGGATGGAAGGCTGAGTCAACCTTGGGCCTGGTGGGACTTGAACTTGCAGTAATTGCAAGCAGCTGTGTTAATAACAGACAGACTTAGTCTGCTGAGCCACCAGAAGCCCTATTAAAGTTTATTAAGAAAATTACAAGGAAGGATGAAGGGCACTCCTTCTTCAAACTGGGTCAAACAAGGATCAGTGAGAAAAATTATACTTTTGACCTTAGCAACTGTACATCCCTATAACTTGGGATAAACTTGGAGAACCATACCATTGATTATAGGCTTTTTCATGGCTTGAGTCTCTGTTTCTATTTATCTGGCATACCCCTTTTGTTTTCTCTCAATTTTAAAAAAATTCTCTGCTTTTCATGTGAATTGCCAACAGTTTTCACATGAACACATGCTAAGACCTGCTACAATTTCAAAAACATGCTAAGACCTGCTACAACTTCCTATCTTTCCCAAATGCTGGATTGTTTGGGATTTGGACATTGTCACTGCTACCTTCCTCCCAGGTCCAAGTTTTTCACATCTGCATTGCCTGAAAAAAATGATAGAAATGTTAAAGTGCTAGACTAGCATTGGGGAGATCTAGATTCTAATCTTTCTTTGGGCATGCAAGCCAGTCAGGCCAATCATTCATTCTCAGATCTAGGCTGTTTTATTTAGAGTATTTTTAATTGTAATCTTTTTACTCAAGATACATCTGGGACCAAATGTTTGCAAATGGAGGCAATGATGAAGTAGTGGGACAGCATTAGAAGTATCCATGTTCATGCAGCCACCAGACCTTTTCTATTCTATAAAGTCAATCTCTCTGAAAGGACAACTCCAATCACAACTGACTCTGAGCTTCCTTAAGGAGTTCCACAGCTTGATTACTATTTGTTGCAATTAGATATTTTAAATGTAATTTTATTTGTAACTGTAAATGTAATTTGATTTGTTTTGTAAATTTTTTGATGGGTAATCCCTTTTATATCTCCAGTAGTTATATAAATTTCCATTTTCCACCTGGTGTATTGTGGTCACAAATGCTTGGTAAAATTGAATTTTAGATATTAGATTGAGTAGTTATTTGTAGTTTAATGTATAAAAGAGTGTTTTTTAAAATTGTAAATTGCAAAATCTCACTAGTATATTTCTTGATTCTCCTTGCTAATTACACCAGAGCGAGTTGTCATTATTAGCTTCCATAAAATACATTCTGGTGCTATATTAGTCAGCCAGTATATTGCAAATGCTACCATATTGCTGCTTTCTTTTAGTTCAGACTGATCTTAGATGGTTCTCCTGATCTTTCAGCTGAATTCATGAATCATTCATTGATTGTCCAAGGCTGTATACCTTCCTTTTATTGTTAAAGATAGTGTTTTTGATGAATCTGCAGTTTTCACAATGACCTCCATGTTTTTTCATGAAATATGCTAATGCTTCATCTCTTTATGAACAAAATATCACCGTACTCCTTTCCAATCATTTGTCAGATCTCCTCTGAGCTTTTGACTTAATTGTGCAATCTCTGCTCCATTTCTTGCCTTTACCTATTTTCACCCTTCCATAGGCCATAGTCCTCTCCTTGATTGTGAACTTTATGCTTTGTATATTTCTTTCCTGTGGTGTGATATTTCAGATATATCCTCACTTTCCTTAGGTATAGAGCAATTTTTCTAAATAAGATATGTATCTGTTTTAGAGTTTTCTTAGATAGTCCTTTACAAACCAGAATTTTTGGTCTCCTTTAAACTAACACATTTTCTTTATAATTTACTAAGCAAAAAACTAACATGCAACTATATGCTTAAGGATAAAAATAAGTTTCTTTATAATTTTGTAATACGATAAATGATATATTTACTGCTTACAGAAGAGAATTCCACATTTCTTCCTTCTATATACAAAAGAAAAGTTTTGATGATATTCTAAATGTTCTCCTTAAAGTAAATATAAATCTGATTTTGCCAAATCAGAATAATACCAGTAAAGGGATGATTAAAAAAAATACATAAACTGGACAGCACCATGAGTTCCAAAGTTATAATCCTGTAATTAATTTCTCTTTTATATTTATGTAAACTTCTAATTAGTGTCTGTCAGCAACTGAAAAATGCTAAATGGACATCGAAAGCATTCTCTCTCTCTCTCTCTCTCTCTCTTGTGTGTATTACAATCTAATATGGAAATACTAATATTGGATTTAGTATAAATCATCTTTGAAAATTAATAAGGTATTATTAATAAGGTATTATTAATAAGCATTGAAGTCTTTGGTTCCATTCTAAATAATCAAACAACTCCCCCATATGAACCTGGTTCTTTTGATAATTTTAAAAAATATATAACTCGATAAATAAATTAAATATTTTTTCTAATAATGTTAGTTCTTCTAGATAAATGAGACAAGAAACATTACTAGATGACTTTAAATCTACCTTATTGTAAGGCTACATTTACAGAGTCTTGTGTGTCTGGAGACAAACTTCCTGCTGCTATTTTTAACTGTCTGATCAATTAGGGCGGCTCTTTCCTAAGTTTCTTTTTCTGACTTAAATAACTATAGGCTCCTCCTTGTCTTGTCTGAATGCTCCATAGGCAGCATCTCTTTCCCACTTCCCTAAGATCATCCGTACATTCAATTACAAATAATGAGTTCTAAAAATTAGAATTTTTTATGTACTCTATGAATAGAGTACTATGATAGTTTTATCAAATTGTGAATTTGTATAATTGCTGTATTGTGAGCAACTCTGACTTGTTTGGGAATTGTGCAGCACCTAAATTGAATAAATAAATTAATAAATATTTTAAAACTATTAATAATTAAATGATTCACTGATTATAATTGTTAGTGAATTCAGCTCTCTTAGAGAAAACAGAAACAGTTTTTTAGTTATTTAATGCAATCTGTTAAATCTAATTACTCCAATGGCATATTTTTACACAGAAATGTATTTGTAAACGATGTATGTTTAGATCCATAATAAAATATTTTCCAGATTAAGTAATTTAAAAACAATTTGTGAAGAAAACTCAAACATGATTTTATATTACTGAATTCTTTCTTTTCATAAGACAATTTCTTTATTATTGGAATACCATCTCCATAGTTTACAGTCTAATGCCAGTTTTCTCAACTAATTGAATAAAGAACACAATAAAGAAGTAAAAAAAAACCCAGTGCTAGAGTCTACATATTTTAAACCAAATATTAGGTAAAGTCTTGTTCCATTCAATGATAAAGTCATGTGTATATTGTGTTTTTGACTTTCTTAGGAAAGAAATAGACGAATTATAATTGTTGGCTAGAATAACTCTGGCCCTGAGCCTAATTTTGGGAAAGTGAGTTCAAAGTAACATCTATTCAACAATAATATTTTTTGGTTCCACTTTGTATTAGTTAAGAACTAAGAACTAAGTTCCTGGAACAGCAATCTGGAGGAGATTATGATGGCGAGACAGGCAGATGTCTCCACCCAAATTAGATCTCTATGTCTTCTCACAAACTGCATTAGGTCTAGTCGGACTAAAACAAAAAACAAAACAAAACCCAAACCTGTGTGCTGTGATTCATTCAAACATGCTGGGTTACAAACACAGGATTAGTCTACAGTTGAACTAGCTGCTGTAGAGGGAGGTCATCCAACCCTAGAAAAAGCTGCTGCAGACTTCATTCCTGAATGAATGACTCTACATTTGCTACATAGTGCTACGTTTTTATACCCAGGTGCTCAAAAACAAGCTTTTGCCTTCAAATACTTACGTACTTGTCTTCAACTTACAAATGAGCCCAAAATGTCTGTTGCTAAGTGAGACATTTATTTAATGAGTTTTGCTTCACTTTTATGACCTTTCTTGTCATAATTGTTAAGTGAATCATTGCAGTTGTTAAATTAGTAACACGGTTGTTAAATGAATCTGACTTTCCTATTGACTTTGCTGGTCAGAAGATCACAAAAGGTGATCACATGACCCCAGGACATTACAATCATCATAAATATGAACCAGTTGCCAAGTGTCTCAATTTTGATCATGTATCTATGGGGATGCTGCTGCAATGGTTTTAGGGGTGAAAAATGGTCATAAGTAACTTTTTTCAGTGCCATTTTAACTTCAAACAATCACTAAATGAACTGTTGTAAGTCAAGGACTATCTGTATGAAGTTTCACTGCACGTCCCTACTTACTCTTACTCATATCAGAACCAGCATATATATTGTAATGGATACAATCCTGTCCCATATAGTGAAAATCATTTTACTGTATCTTAATCACTATTAATGTTCTGCCTATTAATCCTGTTAACATTTTCTATAGCTTTACATTATTCAACAGATGATGAATAAATCAGCTATTGATGTACAATTTCTGTGGGCTTCTAGTAAGCTAAAAATGACAGAAATTGGAAGGTTATTTCAAAATCAATTAAGCCCCATATTTCTGGCTTTAAGGAAGGTTTTATTCAGAGGCAATGGAAATATAAAAATTAAGTCATATATATGCTTCAGGGGAAAACAAATTCCAGCAATGTTAAGTAGTATAATTTTTGTTCCCAACATAACTAAAAAGTACAAGGTTTTTATTACTTTTATAAAAAATTACTTTTATAAATTACTTTTTATAAAATTCAAATATTAATTTAATCCAAGTTTCTTTTATCCTTCTGGGACTTAATTTATTTTACACCTTAGTGCTAGAAAATAAAACCGTTTAAGGCCATGTATAGATAGATTCTAAATATATTCCTGGCATTTACCAAAAATGCAATTTCAAAAAGTCTTCCTGGAAGACTTGTCTTCTAAAATTATGTTTTAGCATATGCTAAATTGTTCTAAGCATCTGCTCCATTAAACAGAGGAAGGTAATGGTCAATATGTACATGCCAGACTGATACTAAAAACTTAATTAAAACAGTATGCATGGAGTTCTTAGCTCAACAATTGTTTTAATGGAACAGAACAATAATTTTTCTTTGCAAAAAACATGACCGAACAAGCTTGGATTAATGATTTCAGAACAGAAATCATTTATATTTCTACTGCTTTTTCTTGCTTTTCTGTCGTATGCTTAACTTAGAAGGCATTGTTAAATGTTGTGTGTGTGTATGTGTGTGTGTGTTTAACCATATCTAATTTTCTTACTTAACATGTGGTTAAAGCAGTACTTCTCAAACCTGAACAAATTACCAAAACTGGGTGAAAGTGTTTTTCTTTGGGTATCAACACATAAGCCAATTTATCCAATCACAACAGGGACATAAATTGACTTAAAGTTAACTTTCTGATAAGTAGCTTTGGATAATGAAAGAAAAAGTTTTGGAAGCCCTGGGCAAGAACATACCTACTGTGTTAGTATAAATGGAGCATAATATAATTTATTTAAAGTCTGACACACATTTGCTGGGCATCTTAACTTGTTGCTTTACTTGAATGTTAAAAATAACAAAAACAAACAACAACATAGAAAGCATTCATTTTACGTTCAGAGTTGTGATATAGTAATCCTGGTCTCTTGTTCCTTAGGAAAAATGCTCAGATCTTGAGCAATAGCAATGACTCTTTTCCTTTACATTACCCAAAGACTGGGAAAAAGCTGCTGCTGCTGGATTTCTTTCAAATCCATTCCAATTTTTTAATGAATCCTCCAGCTGAACCTAGATAACATGAAATCTAGTATGAATATTTCTAAAAGCATGCATTTGATTGCGCTCTTCTTCCTCTTTATACTTCAGTTTATAAGGGAAACATCTTCCCGAGCTACTTCCAGATTTATTTTATAACTCTGCACTTTAAAAATGCTTCCACCCATTTTACTTGACAATGGAGCCTGCATGTTTCTTCCTTACTCTATGCAGCATATAAATGAACACAGCAATAAGCAAATAATCCTGGTTACTAAATGAAAGTACGTGGCTTTTCAAATAGAAAATGCCTGGATGCATAATAAGGACTTGGAGAAAAGTAGGGAATGCCAGAAGAATATTAGAATCATCTAAGATTAATTTACTATAAATGTAAATTCATAAACTGAGGGAATAGATCAAGAAAAGGGGAATAGGAAATTTCACCTGGACTGTGATATAATAATGAATGTGAAGAATACCTGAAGAAAATGTTTCTCTATATATGCTCTCCTTACTAATAGCCCCTGCCGGCACTCAATTTAGTTTTGAGGAAGAAGTTCGTTGCATGTATGCAATATGAATAAAGCCTTTTGCTTATATTCTCAATAATGAGAGGCAGGCTTTATATATTTCATTTCCTGCTGCTTTGTCAGAGCCACAGGCAGGGGATTCAGAGAGGGTTTCAGTGTGTGATAGGAGTCTAATCTGATTGTGCCTCTAAAAAGATTATAATTTTATAAACAGTCTTGTCAAATCCTCCCTGAATATGTGTTGGTAAGTAGCCTCGATTCACTCTCTGGTATTCAGCAGTATTCCATTTAATGAGTTCTGTGATCTTACATATTGTACCCATTCAAACATTTTCTACCTGAGAAGGAAAATGAGTGCAGCTCTTTAATGATATATTCTCTGCAGGAAGACACTACTGCATCATTGTCTTTTCAGATAACAGAAGAGGGAAAACAGGTACTGGAGGTTATTTATACGCCTTCTAATTTGAAGATCGCTAGATACTTTTAAGTAATATTATTTTTGAAATATTTCTTTCACTTTTCTTTCGGGGCTTAGCCACTGTTGGTTCTTCATGTATTGTTGCAACTTTGGTTTTCAGTAGGAGTGTTAGGATGTAAAAGCTGGCTATTGTCTGTGGATAAGGGAGATATTTCCCAGGTAAAGGCACCAGCTGCTCAGAAGTCCCTTTTTTCTGTTTCCCCCTCCCCCCAGTTTTTCATTTATGTCAGAAGTGAATGAATTGTGACCTATGTCCTTTTATCTTAATTTTAAATAGCTTTTTACACAAAATCAGTTAAGTTCTGTAGAAAGCCGCACAAATTGCCTTGGAGAAGCAATGGCAGTTACAAAAACACTTTTTAAGCCCTGGAAATGAGAAAAATATAAAAAGGATACTCAAGTTGACTCTGCTGTCAGAGAGAGGGAGAAATGGGAATACAAAATGAGGCTTTCAAATCTCTGTTACTTTAGACTACATCAGAAAGGAGAGTTTCAATCAAAAGTGTTTAGTTTATTTTCTAACCTGGACTACCTCAGAAAGCTGCCAGGACCTTTTCCTGTTTGACTCTTTCCTAGATCTTGTTATTTGAAAGAGATGGCAAACGTAGAAAGTATGTCAAAAGGAAAAACAGAGAGAGTTAATAAAATACAGGCAGAAGAAAAGCAAATATAGATATATAGCATGGATCATGATCCACTTCTGATTCTGGATTCACCCATTGCTTGCTTCAACTGGTCTGCTATACAGTCCCCTCTGATCACCTCTTAAAAACTTTAATCATCAAGAAACCTTTATTTCTATGGATTCTTCAAAATGCTCCGAGCCTTTGCCTTTATTTTAAAGAAGTAATTGCTTCTGTTGGTACAAAACAATATAGGAGAATGATTGTTTATTAAGGCAGCAGGAAATGTAAAGATAAGATAAACTGAACCCTCACTATCTTTTGACCATTTTCATTTTCACCCGTACATATATCATTTGACATATATATCCTTTTAGCCTAGTTGAACATGTGGGCATCATGAAAGTGATAAATGTACAAATTCCAAATATTGGAAAGAAATTTCAGAGGTACTGATTAGATTGTTTCGCCCCAGTGATACACTCTAGAGCTGATTCTACCTCAGGGAGGTGTTTCACCAGATCTTTAGAAATGAACGCCTCATTGGTTTGTGAAACAACTTGCTTTTCTCAAAGTATTCATAAAAGCAAACCATTCCTTTGAAGATACTGACAGAGTGCAATAATAGTGAACAGTGTTTTATGAAAGATGTAGGAGGACTCCCTGAATGTGCTTTGGTAATTCTATTTGTTCAGTTTGGGAACTTGATGTTGTAGCTCCATTGATGTAAATTGATCCACTGAACCTTCTTTCCCTCTGATTGTAATTAGATTTACTTCTAATTGTTGTGGGGAGGGCAAGATTAGAATTGGAAATTTGTTTTAAATAAGATGGCTCGCTACTTAGTACATAATCAAAAAAGAGCTAGTTTCCCCGAAATAGATGTAGAGTAGCACAGGTTTTTCATATTGTTAAATGAAAAATTATGTTATAGATCTAAGTGGAGACATATGTAAATATGTAAGTAATTGCTATAAATTAATAGTTTTCAGATTAAATTAAATCAGAATACCATACATTGCAGAAATGTGGCTTAATCAAATTTTGTCAAATGCTTTACCATGAGCCCTCTCTCATAATTTTTCAGTATTTTATTTTATTTCAATATTTTATTATTGAGGTGATGAAGGGGAAAATTGATTATTTTTTACTTATTTTCTTTCATTCCTAGTTTTTTTTCTTTTTTGCTATTTTTCTAATTTTTGTCTTTTATGCCCCTATTTTTTAGCTTGTATTAATCTTTATTGTTGCAATTATAATTTTAAATAAAATTACTATGAAAAATAGTATTTTCCACACAACAACAACTGTGTGACTGAGTATGGCTGGAAAGTGACTAGCTCAAAGTCACTCAACTAGCTTTCATTCTTACAACCAGAATCTCATGGTTTCTAAGATAGTATCTTAACTACTACATCAAATTGGCTATTTTTTTTATTGATGGAATAAAGAGGTAAATGGAAATAGGAAATGGAGAAGTACTGCCCAGAGCTTAGTTGTAATATTTCATCTTTCATTCTGATTTTCAGTAGCCTTTTGAACTTTTATATGTTTCCTTTCTTTTTACCGTGTTCAAGAGAATATATCTATCATGCATAAGCTGGAGCTTTAAGTATGGCAAAGTATGTTCCTTACTTTGTATACAATAGTGTTGAGATGGCGCAATGGTTAGAATGTGCTAGCCATTCAGGCTAACTCTGCCCACTGCTAGGAATTTGATCCTTACTGGTTTAAGGTTGACTTCCATCCTTCTGTGGTTGGCAAAATGAGAATCCAAATTGTTGGGGACAATATGCTGACATTGTAAATCACTTAGAATAGAATAGAATAGAATAGAATAGAATAGAATAGAATAGAATAGAATAGAATAGAATAGAATAGAATAGAATAGAATTTTTTTATTGGCCAAGTGTGATTGGACACACAAGGAATTTGTCTTGGTGCATATGCTCTCAGTGTACATAAAAGAAAAGATACGTTCATCAAGGTACAACATTTACAACACAATTGATGATCAATATATCAATGTAAATCATAAGGATTGCCAGCAACAAGTTATAGTCATACAGTCATAAGTGGAAAGAGATTGGTGATGGGAACTATGAAACGATTAATAGTAGTGCAGATTCAGTAAATAGTCTGACAGTGTTGATGGAATTATTTGTTTAGCAGAGTGATGGCCTTCGGGGAAAAACTGTTCTTGTGTCTAGTTGTTCTGGTGTGCAGTGCTCTATAGCGTCGTTTTGAGGGTAGGAGTTGAAACAGTTTATGTCCAGGATGCGAGGGATCTGCAAATATTTTCACGGCCCTCTTCTTGATTCGTGCAGTATACAGGTCCTCAATGGAAGGCAGGTTGGTAGCAATTATTTTTTCTGCAGTTCTAATTATCCTCTGAAGTCTGTGTTTTTCTTGTTGGGTTGCAGAACCGAACCAGACAGTTATAGAGGTGCAAATGACAGACTCAATAATTCCTCTGTAGAATTGGATCAGCAGCTCCTTGGGCAGTTTGAGCTTACTGAGTTGGCGCAGAAAGAACATTCTTTGTTGTCCTTTTTTAATGATGTTTTTGATGTTAGCTGTCCATTTGAGATCTTGCGATATGATAGAACCCAGAAATTTGAAGGTTTCTACTGTTAATACTGTGTTGTCAAGTATTGTGAGAGGTGGAAGTATGGAAGGGTTTTTCCTAAAGTCTACCACCATTTCTACGGTTTTGAGTGTGTTCAGTTCCAGATTGTTTTGGTTGCACCACAAGGCTAATCGTTCGACCTCTCGTCTATATGCGGATTCGTCATTGTCTCGAATGAGACCAATCACTGTTGTGTCATCTGCGAACTTCAGTAGCTTAACAGATGGATCATTGGAGAGATTAAAGAGTGCTGTAAAGCACTATGAAGTGGCATTTAAGTCTAAGTAGTACTATTGCTAAGTGCTATAATGTTGGAAAAGGAAGTTTTTGGGGAGAGTAAGGAACTCCTTTTCTATTGTACATTAAGGATAATAACTTGCCTCCATAGCAAAAATGTGTATGCAAGAATAGATCAGTTTTAGATCAGCTATTTGAGGATGAAATCAGAATGGTTGGATGGACTAGATGAAACTTGTGATAACCATGCTTCAGGGATACTAGTCATTTTGTCATTTTTTTATTTTATTTATTTATTTTATTAGGTAATATATGTAAGTATAAGCATGAATTGAATACATAAAATAGATACAAATAAAGGAAACATTAGGACAGGGATGGTAGGTACGCTGGTACTCTTATGCACACCCCTTCCAGACCTGTTAGATGAGGTCAACAGTAGACAGTCTTAGGTTAAAATTTTGGGGGTTTGGGGATGAAACCACAGAGTCAGTTAGTGTATTCCAGGCATTGACTACTCTGTTGCTGAAGTCATATTTTCTGCAATCGAGTTTGGAGCAGTTCAATTTAAGTTTGTATCATGTGCTCATGTATTGTTGTGATTGAAGCTGAAGTAGTCATTGACAGGTATGACATTGTAGCAGATAATTTTATGAGCTACGCTTAGGTCATACCGAAGACGGCATAGTCCTAACTTTTCTAGGCCCAGAATTTTAAGACTGGTGGCATAAGTTACACTGTTGCGAGAAGAGGAGTGGAGGACTCTTCTTGTGAAATATTTCTGGACACGTTCAATTGTATTAATGTCTGATATGCAATGCAGGTTCCAGATAGATGAGCTGTATTCAAGAACTGAATTAAAGCAAAAACAGACCAACAAAACACAATACATTCTCAATAAATTAATTATGCATATTATTGTGTGTATATTCTGTTTTGGTGTTACTCTCAGCTGAAGTAGAATAATTAACAGTATCTAATTGACCTAGATCATTGTAACCAATAAGACTTGTGTTTTCTAATTGTTTCACTGGTACCAAAAATGAATTAATGTCAAAATTCAGAGTGCATTATTAATTCAGTGAAAACAAGAGATGTAATGATAGGCTAATTCTTCCTTTGTTTTCAATATTAATGTACTCTACACCAAGGAATATGCTTTCCACTTGGATCTATAGGTGATTAAATTGTAGCTGACATAAACAAATAGACAGTATGGCACAGTGCCATACAAAACAACTGGAATCTATCAGCCTTGGCAAAACAGTTATTTGAGGAACCGTATCAATGCTTGTACAATGAAACCATTGCCAAACAATAGAAACAATAGCTAGGCTTTGCAGGAACATTTGATAACCCTAGGAGTTGTTTGAGAGTTTCTGTTAAACCTTCTATAAATGATTTCCTGAATAAATTGATAAGAATCAATGAATGTAAAGCAAACACTTAGCAGAGCACATACACAACCAAATAATATTATCAGAAAGAGAAAAGTAAGAAATGAAATAGCAAACCTGAACAAAATATAATTGGGGGCTATCATAGACTAACTCAACTTAGGAAACTGCGCTCATACAAAGAAATTTCAGCTTGGATAAATTTAATGTGGCTGTATTAGAAGAGTGTTATCTACTTCAAATAAGGCTCTGTGTATTTTGCCTCTATGTGGAAAGCTTTTAATCAAAGTGACCTGCACTATTAAGAAGCTGCCAGTGAAGATGAATTTAATAGAGATCTGAACATGAATACCTTTCCCTGAAAGTTTGTTCATATGAATATTGAATGAATATTCATGGAAGAGATCTGTGGAACTACCATCTCCATAAAAAGTTCTTTAATGTGTGAACCATGTATTTGTACTGTTTCAGTTTGTACTGGTTAAAACATGTACTATATATCAGCAGCTCCCAATCTTTCAGGTGCCAGAGACCGGTTCCATGGAGGGCAGTTTTTCCATGGACTGAGGTTGATGGTGGTTTTGCACGCTGCCCAGATGCCATGCATGCATGGATGGGGCTTCACTTGCTTACATAGCCTGGTTCCTGGTGGGCCTTGGACTAGTGCCAGGCATAGACCAGGGATTGGGGATCCTACTGTATATGAAATGATTTGAATAGTTAACTACATAAGATTATGTTTTTCTTTTCCTTCCAGAATAGAATGAGTGGGCCTGTAGAAAGTCTCTGCTAGGTTCCTTCATTTGGTTCTTTCTTCAGTGAAAAACTGTTCTCATTCTTAGCCTTGAAAGATTCACCATGTAATCAAAGCATTTGGAATAGATTCCTCTCCTGTATTAGTTTCATTTTCACATTAGATAATTCAACCTCCTGAGTATATGAAAAGCTTGTTAATATTACAAGCAGTGAATTTGTATGTGTGCAATATCAAAGTTACAGGGAGCAAACCAAAAGATTCAGAAATTTATATCATGAAGGGATACAGACAAATCAAGTGGACAGGAAAGGAAAATGGATAAATGATAAGTCATGCTTTTAAAAAAAAACCTGAACAAAGATTAAAATTTACAAAGATGCAAACTAACAATAACATAGTACTAATGGATGAACATATATATGCCACAGCAAACATATAGGTTTCTATGACTATATTCAAGACATATTTATGCAGCTCTTTGTCACCAATTCAATTCTTAATGGATAACCATTAGCCCGTCTTGATAGAGCAAACCTCAATTAAAATAAGAGATTATATGAAGTGAGGCCCAGATTATTGGGG
Organism: Ahaetulla prasina; assembly: GCF_028640845.1. Taxonomy (NCBI): domain Eukaryota; kingdom Metazoa; phylum Chordata; class Lepidosauria; order Squamata; family Colubridae; genus Ahaetulla; species Ahaetulla prasina. The sequence continues at coordinate 80,849,497 of NC_080539.1, read as the reverse complement.
GCAATAGGATGACTCTGTAAACCGCTTAAAGAGGGCTATAAAGCACTCTGAAGCAGTATATAAGTTGTAAGTGCTATTGCTATTGCTATAGCCTATCAATGTTAATTTTTAATCAGTGTTGCCAGTTAACTTGCATTATACTTGCCACATTTTTCTAAAATGAGTTTTATCGTTAAATTAGACAAGTTGATATAGAAGCCTGGCCAACATTGTTACCTTAAAAGAATAAACAGGTCAGGTAAACTTATCATTTAAAGATGTAGATATCATTTTATCTTTTTGTAATTCATTTTCACCCTTAAGTTCCAGTTTTAGTTAGGAGGAAAAAAGATTTCATAGATCAACATACTACTTTAACTAGCTTTTGCAAGAAGCAATATTTAAAAAGTGCATTTCTTAAGAATCAGTTGCCTAAAGAAATGTTAGGCATTATGTTTCCTTTCCCTGAACTGTAGACAATATAATTAATTTTGATTTTGAACGGTTGGTTGATAGGTAGTTAGGCACAAGAGAGTAGCATAAATATGTCCTGGGAATTATTATAGCTAATATCTTATTCATTTCCCAGGACAAGGGGGCCCCTCAATTATTGTGATTGTCTTCTTGCTCTGGAAAAATGTCCTAGAATTTTGCTTTTCTTCAATATCTTCTCTGCCAGATTAGAAGTAACTGATCAATCAATAACCTACTTCCTATGTATGTAATGAAGAATAATACAAATGATTAAAATGCTGCTTTTGAATGAAAATAAGTTGCAAGGAAAAGAGGTTTTTTTTGTTTTGTTTTTTGCCTGAATATGGAGAGGAACGTGGAAGAATAACAGATCATTCCTAGGCCAAATGCCTGAGAGAATGAGAAAGTGAGAGTGGTTAGGCCCCTCCTGAAGAGCAGGGAAAGGGAAACTTGAAGGTAGAAATGTTACATGTCTTGGAATCAAAATACACTTTACATTAATTGTTTATTTGCTTTCAAATAAGCTTGTGGCTCCCAGTTCAACTCAGGATTGCGTGCACAGCGAGAGCTGATTTTATTCTTCTCTCCCAGTTGGTTTTATTCTTTCCCCCCCAAACAATACAATCAGTCAACAAAGAAAAACTCTTCCCTCGGTGTCAATGTTTAAGCAGAGAAAATAAACACTGGAGTTTAATTTGATTCCAAGTGCCTTTAGTGTACTAAATTTCTTGGCTGTAATACTGAATTGGGCTTGCTATTGCCTTTTTCCAAGGTTTTGTTTTGTTTGTTTGCTTTTTAAATTTCCCGTAACCTGAGCTTCCCTGACTTGCTTTATTTTATTTTATTTCTTTATTTTATCATAAAATAAGGTCAGGTAACTACTCTCCACCTAGTTGTTTATATTTAAATATGAATAGAAATGTCATGCAATCCAGTTTGGTGTAGTGTTTAAGGCCCCAGGGTAGAAATTGATAAGCTATGAGTTCTAGGCATAACACCAGCCAGGTGACCTTGGGCCAGACACTCTCTCTCAGCCCTAGGAAGGATGTAATGTCAGACCACTTCTGAAAAACCTGGCCAAGAAAACTAAAGGGACTTGTCCAAGCAGACTCTTGAGAATTAGACATGATTGAATGAAAGAAAAAATATCATAATGTCATAATGCTTAGAGCAACATGGGCTGAACTTGACTTGCAGAAAATAATTCAAATAGCTGGACGTTGCTAAGTCGAAATTTCCTGTATCTATTAGGGAACTCCTTTTCCTCTCCAGCTCTTGTCCTACAGTCTATATACAGTAGATATATAGGGCTACAGTTGTAATTCTATTGTGCATTTTAAATAATACCAAGGAATTTTAGGATTATGACAAACTTGCTCTTGAATGAAGCAATATATTGTACTTTATTGCTATAGTTTTCTGATTGTATTTATAAAATATATATTTGGAAGGGCAGTCCGTAAAAATTGCGCTATTGGAGAAAGATCCAGAAAGTATCCTTTCTTGTCCAGGTGAGTATTTTTTTAAGGATAAAAAATGAAATAGGATATGGAATCATTCATTTGGAAATAGCAACTGGAAGCTCAGTATTAAGTATTTATTTGTATTAAATTCCACATGCTAAATTTTATAATGTAAAACAGTAACATCAATTTAATATTATTGGTTTAGATCAGGGGTCTGCAAACTTGGCTCTTTTAAGACTTGTGGACAACCCCCAGAGTTCCTTAGCCAGCAAAGCTGGCTGAGGAACTCTGGGAGTTGAAGTCCACAAGTCTTAAAAGAGCCAAGTTTGCAGACCCCTGGTTTAGGTTATAAGAATTCATCATATGTGACTTTTCTATCCTCTTCTTCCAAACAGAGGTACAAAAACCCACCTTCCACAAGACTGTACCTGCTTCTAATTCTTCTAATTCAATATATATGGTTGTGGAAGTAATTTGAGAATAATCAGTTCAAAGGGAGATTATTCAGATTAGAATTAGAAGTGGCTGTGATTTCAGCAGCCTAGAAATAGTTGTAAACATGAGTGACAAATTTGCTGTCTTTATAAAATGCCCCTTGAACTTGAGAATAGAGAATCAAAGAGCAATGAACAGATGAAATATTGTCATTCATATACTCATTGTTATAGATTTTTTTTCTAGTATTAAGAGTGAAGAAAGTGATATTGATGGTACCCATATAACTATCATAGAAATCAATCAAATAATTACACATTCATTCAAGTTAAAGTATTAAAATATTAACAGAAGTTGCTTAGTGGAGAGAGCATATTGGGATGATTTAAAAACTTTCGAAGTATTGTTACTATTCTTGACAACAAAAACTGGGATCGCTCAGCTTTCAGGCATTCGAGGATAGCTATAACAAAACTGGAAAGCTGTAGGGAAAGAATTCATGCGCCAAGGAGCACTGCAGAAAGTATGAATAGATAAGGAGATCACAAAGCATTGGAGAATATGTTTGGCTACTGTATGACAATGAAGTCTGTCAAGAAGTTGACATTTAATCCTGTGTGTAATCCAAGAAAATCCTAAACAAAATATTTACAATTTATTATGTCTAATATTCTGCAAGATCTGAAAGTGCTAATTTTTAATTAAGGAATTTTTGAGAAATGGAAATATTTCAATTGTGCATGTGTACAGTACAAATAACTATCAACCTTATAAATTCTAAAATGCATTCCAGATAGAATTCTAGAAAGAGCATATAATCAGGAATAAAAAAATTGACAAACTATTGCTGAAAAACACCAAGCAAATTAAAAGGAAAAAAAAAACCAGAATAGATATGTTTTATATTAGAATATGATTGGAAGAAATTGGAAAACCCATAATGTTGATTAGTGCCAAGCTAATAATGTTTTAGGGAATTTAGAGGACTTCATCCTGGAATTTCCTGTAACCAAATGCAGGGAGTTCAAGTGTTATTCTCTTCCCCAGTGTTCCAAAAATATAGGAATTATTTACAGGGTTTTTCCAACTGATCACCAAATTTGTTCTTGCAACCCAAATGGATCTATTTATGGAGATTGTGAAGGGGAACTTATATGGTGGATGAAAGGAACACTCTTGATTTTGCTCTGGTTTTGAATAATTTACTATCCACTTATAGCACCTTCTCAATTGCTACCAAAAAATAGCAATCACCTTCCACTTATTATGAAAATGATAACCAATATCCATGTCAAAGGCAGGAAACAATTACCAGATTAATTAATTAATTATGTAAGGTACTTATTGTGCTTTCTAAACTCAGTCAATGTCCTCCAGCTCCAACAGATCATTGGTGCTGAATGCTGTAGCCCATTCAAGATCCATATGAGCCATGGTGGCGCAGTGGTTAAAATGCAGTATTGCAGGCTGATTCTACTGACTGCCAGGGGTTCGATCCTCACCAGCTCCAGGTTGACTCAGCCTTCCAATCCTTCCGAGGTCAGTAAATTGAGGACCCAGATTGTTGGGGGCAATATGCTGATGCTGTAAACCGCTTAGAGAGGGCTGTAAAGTACTTTGAAGTGGTATATAAATCTAAATCCTATTACTATACTATAATCTAAGACTTTAGCTATAATCCAGAAAAACCAAGCATCTCTTTAATCTTTAATCTATTTAGTAGTTCAACTGTGAAAGTACTGAAGCTAGGGCCAGACTGATTGAAAACTTCAGAGAATGCAAAACCTTCAATTCACAACATATGCAAGAACTGGCCTTGGGCAAAGAAAAAAGCTTTGAGAAGTGTACACATGCATTCACACTTTACTGCTTTCTAGCCATTTGTTGCCACTTTTATTCCAAAAGCTTCTACAGAATCTCACTGCATAATTGCTGCTGAGATGTAGGCTAATTATTTTCATACATCATTTAGCGAAGTGCCAGTAATCCTGATTTTATAGTATCACCATCCTGATGAAAAAGAAAATTGGCCCTGATATCTCCCTCTAAAATGGCCAGTCTTATTTCAGATCTCAAAACTGGCAAGGCAGCTGGAGTAATGTGGAAATGCTAAAGAGAATTGCATAGAGATGGCATTTAGTCCTGGCATCCTTATTTCCATGATAAGCTCCATTCATTCGATTTGAAAGACTGGAATAGGTTCTAACCTTTGATATAATTATTATTTATATTGTGTTTAATTATGTTTTTAATTTCATTTACAAAGATAAGGAATTACATGTGACTCACATTTGGCTTTGATTAGAGTGGTTTGTAAGCATTGCAATTGAATAGCTCAGTATATAGGAAAGGGACAAGAAAGACCTTATTTATTTATTTATTTATTTATTTATTTATTTATTTATTTATTTATTCGTTGTAACAATATATAAAAGTATTACATAAAGGATTATATAATATATAAACATATATATGAGGAGAAACAAGGTACTATAAATACATATATATATAGGGGAAGAAACAATAGGACAGGAACGGTAGGCACATTTGTGCTCTTATGCACGCCCCTTAGAGTCCTCTTAGGAAAGTGGTGAGGTCAACCGTGGATAGATTTAGAGTAAAACTTTTAGGGTTATGAGAAGAAACCAGAGTCAGGTAATGCATTCCAAGCATATACAATTCTGTTACAGAAATCGTGTTTTCTGCAATCTAAACTGGAGTGGTTGACATTGAGTTTAAATCTGTTGGTAGCTCTTGTGATATTGTTATTGAAACTAAAAAAGTCATTGACAGGAAGGACATTACAACGGATGTAATGTTAATATCCATCTTAGGACCTTGTTTGCATAATTAGTAAGCTCTACGCTGGGTACCTCTGTGGAAAACTCACAGAGCAATATCTTGGCAGAGAAAGTAAGCTAGATTTGTCCCAACTGTCATTAACTAATGGAAAACTGCATGAATCACTTGCAAGGGATCCTTTATATGGCATTTACTGACTTTAATTCAGGCCCTAGAATGGACTCAGGGAGACACTGCTTGTCTCTTCCATTGATCAACTCTTGTTCTTGCTCGTCCTTAAATGCATGAACATGATGTGATAGGGGGCCACTGCAGAGTTCCAGACATATAATCAACATTCACAGAGGGGCAAAACATTTTCACATTCCTTCTTTTTAACTTCTGTATTAAATCAAGAGCTGACAAAACCTGAGTTTCATCCATTTTCCAAATGTCTATGGAGATTCTCAATCATCCAGGTTATGGTTGCCCCAAAGATGTTTTTCAAAAGACAACTATACTTTCTTAGTAGAAATTAAGACAGTACAGTTGGCTTTTGAAAAGCATCCATTTTCCAAGTTGACCAATAGATTTCTCTCCACCCCTATATATGTTGATACTGTAACATAGAGGTCCCCAATCTTGGCAGCCCATCTGGAGGGAGGGGAACTGGGCCACTTGAGCAGTGGGATGGCATGCATAGGTCAACTCATGCAAGTGGCAGGCACAACTAGCTGAGCTGCATGCACATATGCATGCTTGCAAGCCCACCACTCATGTGAGTTGAGCTGTTCACGCTTCCATGCCAGCTTGCCACTCACATGGCCTGGTTGTAAATAGGCACGGCCTGGTAATGGGCCGCAACCCAGGGGTTGGGGATCCCTGACATAACAATTATTTCTTTCATACTAGTAGACCTGAGAAAGTACTCCTATCTTTATAGCTAGTATCTTCAGTGGAGATGGTCTGTGATTGGTGCAGGTTAGTAAAGGATGATCTCTGAAAGATTTCTTGTTTGTACCTGATCCCGATATGTGAAGAATTTTAGCCAAAATAAGCCATGGTTTGATTAATACTGCACAAATAAATTTTAAATCAGACATATTTTTTATACAAATCATCCAGTAAGGATAGATATAATAATTGTTCAACAATACTGAGAAGTAGTTGAGTTTGAATTTGAATGGTTTAGCTAAGAATTATGAAGATATTAAGTACAATATTGTAATAATGATAAAGGGACCTTGAGATAAAATTATTGTGAATCAAGCTGCTTTATGATCCACTGAATATTATGCTGCATAGCAGACATAGAAGTGGGAAAAGTGAACCAAAAGAACAGTGTTGAATAACAATAGTAATTTAGGAACAACTTCTTAAACTTCTTAAATGTTGACTCAGCCTTTCATCCTTTATAAGGTAGGTAAAATGAGGACCCAGATTGTTGGGGCAATAAGTTGACTTTGTATATAATATACAAATGGATGAAGACTATTGTTTGACATAGTGTAAGCCGCCCTGAGTCTTCGGAGAAGGGCGGGATATAAATGCAAAAAATAAAAATAAAATAAATAAATAAAAAATATAGTTCTAAATATTAATAAAAAGGCCATTGAATCTCATGAATCCAATTCAGAAATTTATGGTCTGTAAAATTGGGCTGTGCTATACTTCTAAGTTCAATGTGAGACTTGCTATCTAAAAAAAGTATTTAGGATTTCAGCCTTCTTACTAACCGCTCAACTTGCTCACAAGTTATTTTGAGATATCAGTTTGACAAATTAAATCTTGATTCTTATCTAACTTAGTAACGTAAAATAACAGAATTATAGAATTATCAAATTAGAAGGAGGTATTTAGGCTACTTGCTCTAAGTCATTACTTGATTATGAGAGGAGTAGCTCAAACTTTAAATTCAGTTTGTATCCATCACACATTTTAGGTGGAAGAATGGTAATTTGCAAGAGCTCACCTGACACAGAAAAAAAAATGGCCATAATGTTTTATGGTTTATTTTTATCTTCCCCTGCAGTCAAAGCTGAAATCAAAGTTGAAAGTTGGCAGTTGTTAAGACTAGCCAGATGGTGAGACTTCATTCTCCCTTCTTCCTTTTGGATCCCTCTAATTGTGTAATAATATGGAGTTTTCACAGGTATATTCTATGCGTCTGATGATGTTGATTGACTTTAAAAGGTTATAATATAAAATAATATATTTGCTAGTTTTTAATGTGTTGGTAGTACATAGAAAATAAAAACACATTGCTGTGGTGATAGATTAGAAAAGGGGTCGTCACTCATCGTGACATATCATGACTTTTTCCCCCTTCGCTAAACCAGGCGTGGGCATGGCCAGCTTGTGACACATCTGTCCCGCGGGCTGTGAATTTAACACTCTTGGATGTCTGAAGCAATTTGTTAAAAAATGAAAAACCTGTCCAAAGAGGCTTAGGTTTTTTTTGTTTCTTTCTTTCTTTTTTCCTTTTTTTTTGATAGTGGAGGCTGAAGGTATAGACATAGTTTTACAGAGTTCACCTCCTTTTAGTTCTGAATTTCACATTTTAAATTAATAACAGAAGAAACAAGGGAAAAAGGCTAATTCACTTGCACTTCATTTCTTTTAAGTATATGAACTACTTTCAAACTCAAAAACATTCAAAAGTCTTCCAGTTCACATCCTTGATTTGAATAGGTGTTTGTTAAGTAAAGGCTGACATTTTTAAGCACATTGTCCTGAAGGTGCTAAAGAAGAAGTGAGTGCTATATAAAAACTATGTGAATGAAAGCATTCTATATATGTTATGATGAAACAAAAAGTCAAAAGGAATGCAAAGTCTGTCTGCTAATATGGCATTCGACATACCATTGCAGATTTTGTTGTGGTATTACAGCTAAATTGATTCTTGACGAATGTGTCTTTTCTTTTATGTACTCCGAGAGCGTTTGCACCAAAACAAATTCCTTGTGTGTCCAATCACACTTGGCCAATAAAGAATTCTATTCTATTCTATTCTATTCTATTCTATTCTATTCTATTCTATTCTATTCTGTTCTAAAGCTGTTCTTATTAGAATGGCATGAAAAATGAGGTGGTAAGAAAAATCACTAATAGGCTTTGTTCTTTTTCCTTTCCAAAACGAAGCTCTGATTTTTACATGCAAGAAGACAGTTGGTTCAACACTTTTTTTTCATTTCTCAGTTGCAATTTTGATAGTAATTTTACTATCTGGAGGCACTGATTATTGTAATGAGCTTGTGGATGATTTTTTTGAAAAGTGCTGCTGGCAAAGAAAAAATGACACCTAAAACATAACTGCTCCATATTGACCTGCTTATTAACTTTCAGAGCAGCTAATTCTAAGGCCTTGAGTAATTACTTAGGTTTTTCTAGGAATAGAAATCTGTGGCCACAGAATAGAGCAATGTTTTGTTCCTACTTATTTTTGGTTTATAGCTTTCCACAGTTACACCTAATAAAAGACTTGTATTTAATTAAGCTCTCCTGCAGTGCTAATTTGAACACAACTCAGATACATAGTGAGATCTTCCATACCTGCTGGCTTTCAGAAGATCTATCAGGATCTGGCTTTTCCAGCTGGTCGTATGGCAAAACGATCTGTAATTCCACTCAGGCACTGATTTCTATTAATAGCATTGTTGCTTCCCAATGTAATCTTATAGATCTATTTCCTTTATTATTGTACTTCTGTTTTTAATCCTTAGTTTCTTGTATGTTATAGTTTCTTTTAGCAAATGTAAAAGTTTGCAACTAAAAATAAAATAATTGAAGAGGGGGATGGAAAAAGAGCTTGTAGATTCACTGACACAGGCAGCTGCTGATCATGGTCATCACATCTCACTAATAGAGGATCCTGAGATATCTGGGAACCAGCAGAACATTCACCTAAAACAGGTTGCTTCAAGACTTTGATGATCTCCAGAGAATTTAAGATCTGTGATGTCATAATGATATTATATATTGGGCAATCAATGCTAAATTGTGGTGATTGAAGAGTAGGAATGAGATGCCGTCTAGGAGAGAAAGCAATGGGGGCAAAACATCTGTTTGATCCAACTATAAAGAAGGCAGGGGCCATTGATCCCAGTTGTTCTTGAATTTCTTATCTCTTTCCTTTGTGAGAAGTTAGAATTATTGATGGAGCATCATTAAGAAAAGTATCAAATGTTATCAGATTCTAGTATCAGTCCCATACAGTTATACTTTCAATTAGGTAGAGAAATAAGTAAACTTTCTAGAAAATACCTTTTAAAGTCTTCTCTGCATTGGACAAGCTTTTTTCCTTCTACTAAAAAGGTTAGTGTAATTAAAAAAACCATGTTTGATTTTCCAATTCCACCACAATAGTCCATGGATTTAAACTTTGTAAAAACTCCGTTTAAATTTCACTAGGGTTTTGTAATGGTTTTGTACTGTTTAATTCCACCAGATTTATACATCTGATTTCAGACTTGTATATCTAGAACACTCAGAAAAAAAGGGAAAAAGAAACATGCTCAGAGCACTTCCAGACTACTACCATTTATGTGCCTCAATTGCTCAATAACAGTTTAAAGACTAGCCACAGTCATTGCTATTGTCAACCTTAAGGCTCTGAAAACAGGAATCAAAAATTCCCTGACTTCTACTTTGCGCAAAGATGAAATAAATTGCTTGCACACACAATCTCCCTCACTCCTCTATCAATGTCTATATGTCCCATTGTGTTTATTTGTATGCTGCATCATTTTAGTTGTCCAAAAAGAGTGAGCTGGCAGCTACTATTTTTTTCCCTTGAAACAGTTGCTAGGGAAGCTGGGGCCCAAGAGTCCAGAGAAAAATGAGAGAGAAGTTCTTGTAGAAGGAAGAAACAGCCTGTCAGAAGCAGAAAATTATATTTTAAAAAAGACAGATTTTACCAATGTTTCAAATAAAGGGGGGGGGGAGATCATCTAACCTTTCAAGGGATCACAATGACCTAACACTGTTTTTGGCCTAGTATAGAGTATTCATCTGGAAAGCACACTCCTCCACCATTCAATAAATTTATTATTATCTGAAAACTCCTAAAATTGGGCTTTTATTATTATATCACAGTTTATTGTTTTTTAAAAAAGATTTTTATCACACCTTTTTATTTTTATAAATAATTCAAGGTAACAAGCATACCTAATATTCCTTCCTCCTCCTGTTTTTCCACAACAACCACCCTATGAGGTGAGTTGCGCTGAGAGAGAGAGCATGCCTGAGGCCAGAACCAATTGGCTTTCATACCTAACACAGTACTAGAACTCAGAGCCTCCCAGTTTCCAGCCTGATGCATTGCAAGACTACTATTACTAATCAGTCAAAATTGTACTTGTTTCTCAAGCATATATCAACAATGAAATTTAGTCATTATCAATAATTAATCACATTTACTTAAGTAAGCATTCTTGGGTTTAGGCTCCCCCTCTCTCCACATTAATCCTAGTTATATGCTGTCATCTAGGTCAGAGAAGGAATATATAATGTTGTAGAAATCTGGGTGGTACAAAACTCTGCAAGTTGTTTGAAGTGCCTTTTCTGCATAATGGGAGAAGCTTGATTGACTTTGAACCCAGAATTTGAACTGGCCTTCATTTACTTTACTGTTTATTTCTTTTAATTGCTGTTTAAATGGTTTTTAATATCTTGACTTTAAATTGTAAATTGCTAAGAGTCTTTGGCAGTTGGTGGTACACTAAATTATGTAAATACATGAATAAAATCATAAACTGCGGAGAATTTTTAGCTAGGCTTATGATGCTTCAACTTTTAACTCAATGAGAACATTATAATGATATATATTATTTTTATCTCTTGAAATAGTGGAGAGCATTTACGGAATGGAAAACATTATCCTAAAGAGGCAAATTATAATTTGCCAAAGCTCACAATGGCTTTTCATCACTTCATATTCCATTTAGCAAGCAATAACTTTTCACTAAGGGACAAAACCTAACTGAACCAGGGGGCTTCCAGTGTTATAACTTGGATTCTTTTGTGCTATAGCGATCCTTTTAATAAAAATATTGATGAAATGCAATTTTATTTCCTGTAAAAAGCTTCATAATTTTTGTACACTTTTTTCCTTGAGATTCTTTGGCAGGCCAGCATTCTTTACTTCTGTTAACAATCACAGTTATATATAATTCCAATTTTAAAGCCGACCTATATGGTATAAATTGTTTATATATAGTCCACATGCCAAGCTTAAAAGGCAAAGCAGTCCTAAAGACTATTTTAACTTGCTGCTCCAGAAATGTGGAGTCATTTTTCTTTTCTTTTTCCCCCCTAGGGTTCAGTCAGAATTACAACCTTCAATGTTTGTTGAAGAAATGTACATATTCCCCTTTGGAATGCTGTTTAATTGTCAGAATTAATCAGGTGTAATTGGCTAACTTTATTTGCATATTTGCTTCTATCATTTGTTGGGTTACTTGCCCAGAACTCTTGAAATTGAATGGGAAAGCAAGGTGGTTATAATATATGCACATGTTGACAAAGTGTAAGGTTGGGAATAACTTGGTTTTATTTTTCCTTACTGCCAGAAATATCATTACAGCCTATTTTATATTATTTTTTACCCTTGGTGATAGACCTATCAAGATAATGGGCATGTGATTGATTGAGTAATAATAGATCCCACCTTCCCCCATCTACCGCCGCTCTCTCTATGTGTCTTTTGTTTTAATCTTCGATTTTAACTTTTTATATTATAGCTTAGATGTAACTGTAAGCTGCCCAGAGTTACTCTATGGTAAGATGGGTGGCCAATAAAGTTTATAAATAATTTTTTTCCATGTTAATTTAGTATTCTTGAAAGAGTTCCTCTAAGCACTGGTATCCCTTGGATTATATCACAATACTATAGCTTCTAAATATGGTTTCCCTAATATAATTAACAAATTTAACAAATTTTTATTTGCTAGGTAATGAAGTTATTCATATTGATGGACAAGTGAACTATTAATTTTCCAAAACAAGGGGGAAAGCACAGGGAGAGATACTACTTCAATCAGAGGCTGCAGGGCACATTGTGCTACTCACTCTTATCCATGACAGTCTGGAATGGGGGTCTACATTTACAAAAACAGTGCAAATGGTCTTCCCTATCTTTGTATCTAGAACTTGGATTACACTGAGAAATTAGATATATCTGGCATATTGAAATGACATTTTAGACTGCTTGGTACTAAGATATGTTTCTTGACCATGATGACCTTTTTGGCTTGGGGGATTAGATGATGCCAAAATAGCATATACTGAGCCATGGAAATTATACTAATTACAAATTACCATATAGTACATGAGAACTGAAATCTATATTACATAGGATTTAATGCATACACAATGTGTACATATATATTGGCATTTTCCAACAGTATTGTATACATTCGAGGTAGAAAAAGAATAAGCATATACTATACCTTTTGGAGTATAAGAGCCACTTCCCGCCCCCAAAGTGGGTGGAAATATCTGTGCATCTTATACAGTGAATTTTGCCAAAGCCCCACCCATCCTCCAGCCCCCACCCGCCAGCCTCTGCCTCCCAGCAATTTACTTCTTTGCAGCAAACAGCAAACAGTGTGGTCAGCTTCAGCACAGCATGATTTAGCACGAGTAGATGATTGGTGGTTGGATCAGCCTCCCGGAATACTGCCTATCAGCTGTTCCAGACTGCGGGGATCGCTGCCACCCATCAGTGCCATCGCCACCCATCGCCATTGTCACCTATCTCCACTTCCGCAAACCCCATTTTTGGTCTCTGTGCATCCCATTTTCAGCCTCTGTGAACCCCATTTTTGGCCTCCACACATCCCATTTTCAGTCCATTCCAGGTGGCGGGGATAGACTGCCTGGAAAAGGCCAAAAATGGGACATGCGAAGGCCAAAAATGGGGCACACAGAGGTGCCGATAGGTGACGGCAGCGATGGGTGGCGATGGCGGCAATGGGAAGCAGCAATCCTTGCAGCCTGGAACAGCTGATAGAAGGTATTCTGGGAGTAAGATCTAACCACCAATCAGCTGCTCATGCTAAATCAGGCTGTGCTGAAGCAGACCATACTGTTTGCTGTTTGCTGTTTGCTGCAAGGAGGTAAATTGCTCAGAGGCAGAAGCGGATTTTTTTTTCTTGTTTTCCTCCCCAAAGACTAAGTGCATTTTATACTTCAGAGCACTTTTTAATGTATGTGCCATAAATCATTGCAAAAGCTTAAAAAAAGTTTAATCTGTTGTTTATTTACTATATTTACATTTACTCTACATAAACAGTTTAGGAAATAATAAGTTTAAAGTAGACTAAATTAAACTAAATTGTAAAATAAAGTGTCTTTCTAGAAATTTGTTTTCCACTTAAGGTTAGCCAGTACAAGCATTTCTCTGTTTGTTCAAAATGTTGAACAATCCAATTGTTGTTCACAAGCAATAGAAATCCAAGGAGCAGGTCACAAGAGCAATTGACAAGATCAAATCTGCAAGTTGAAATCATAACCCTACTAAAACGGCAAGAAAAACCAATACAAGGAAGAAAAAGGTTGATTCCTCATGTTAAAATTCCACCTATGCATATAACATCTATATGTTTAAAATACATTATGTAAGGTGTTAAGAGCCTGTGATTATTTTATAGTTGCCTGATGATGCTTTTATCAGTTTAAAAATATCACCAAATTTTCCACTTCAAACTCTCCTTTGAATGGAGACTGTCCATAAGAGGATTTTTTTAAAGGGTAAAAGAAGCCCTGTGGATTTTACTTCACTTGGCTGTTGCCAACTATAGGGGGCAGTACTCATCTCTGCTTCAAAGCTATTGAGCCACCACTGTCTGAAGATATTTCTGTGGTCATGTGGCCTGCATGACATCATGGAGTCTTTCTACCGAAGTGGTACTTATTAATGTACTCACATATGCATGTTTTTGAACTGCTAGATAGGCAGGAGCTGGGCTGAGGATGGGAGCTCACCCTGTAGTGTGGAGATTGGGTCTCAAACATGGGCTGTCAACTTTCCAGCCAACAAGCCCAGCATATTAACCGCTGAACCACTATGCCACTCATCATAAGAGAATAAATTTTGCTGGTAATAGACTGACAACCAAGAACTTTTCCACTTGACTTTGGTTTCATCTCTTTGTAAAAACTTTGCCTCTTTTCCCAGTCCCAGGTAATCTGATCATACGTTGCAATCTGCACTGTGGAACATTATGCTTGGCTTCTTCCGCTTCTCCTTTCAGTAGCTGTTCCGCTTCTCTGCTTCTTTGGAAACCTAATAATGTAGGAGAGCAAATGTGAAATAAAACAAATTCATGTACATTAATCATTATTTGTATCTATAGAAGAATTTCACCTAAATACATGATACCTAACAAACGTAAGTATTCCAAATAGCTTATGACTGCTTACACCATTTTCAGGCACCCCACCCCCAAAAAATGGATTGTAATTTAGCTAGAGCATGTCTTGTTTATAACGTATTATTTCAATTTGAGAACTATTGCCCTCACTCACTGGAATTAAGTTTATCAGTAACCTTTACAATAACAAATGGCTGGAAATGAAATTCAGAAGCCTTGCATGAACAGAATATATCTGAGTGACAACAAAGAAGAAATATTTACCATATTTGGCAAGACAGGGCAACTTGAAAGAAAGCTGTAGCATATAAAAATTGTAGTCCCTCTTTAAGCTTCATGTTTCTCTGTATCAACAAACTTATTTTAAACTCTGGCTTCAAGAGATTATTAAATTGCAATGCTACACACTCTTACTTATAAGTAAGTTCCCAGAGAACTCAGCTGGGTATACTTCTGAATAAATATGCATAAGAATTCCACTATAAACTGCATAGATCCCCCCTCCCGCAGGATATATTTTTTTAAAAATAGCATTTGTGTTTGATCATGTATTTTCATTTAATAAACTTATTTCTTCCCTTTTGAATATCTCAGAGGTGGGAGTGGGATAGTCAGAATTAATATGTAAGTGGAGCATATCAGAGAATTATCAAAACAAGAAAGAGAGAAATATGTAAATTATTTTTCCCCTTCTTAGCATGATATAGATAATATACCATAATATAATTCTATTATACTTTCAATAGAAAATTCATTCTCCTCCCAATAAAAACAAGCAGCTGTGCATGTGCACATATGCCAAAATAGCCAGGAGACGCTTCTGGATTAGCTGTGAAAGTCTTGCAAAGGGCCATGCATTGTGTCCTACCTCTTTCAGAGACTTTGCACAAACTTAAGGTATCGTATAATGCCAGTTGAGAACAACAGTGTTGGCTTCAGGACAAGAGGGAAACAAAATGTCTGCCTGAAAGTTTGGATAACTCATTCCAAGTTTAAGCATAATTTGGCTGCTGCAATACTCTGAAGAAGTTTTGTAGCCACTTTTAGGCATTTGGGGATAAATGATACAGATACTTTGAAGAATATACATTCACTATCTTAAACTGATTCAGACAGCTGATCCAGGCAGTCTAATACTGTTACTCTCTAAAACCTTCAGCGGACAGAGGCTTTCCCCTGTTCTGTCATCTAAGATTATTTTATAAAGTGAAAACGTCTAGAATTAAACATGAGAGTCCTTCTGCATGCATGATGTGTTCCATCACCGAGATATCAACTCCATCTGTAAATAATATATATGTGAGATATTGCAGCATTACAGTGACTTCATGTGAAGGGTACAGCTGTCTGTTTACATGATTGCAGTGCAAGAAATCAAGAGCAAAGCAAGTGCTTGCTTGAAATGTTAAATATCTCCATGATGAAGCAAATTTCTCAGTACAACATTTCTCAAGGGCATTAAATCACATGTTGCACAGCTACAGATTATGTTTTAGCTGCCTATGTTTTACTTAATCTTATTGTCTGGTAGTCCTTGACTTACAACAGTTCGTTCAGTAACCATTCAAAGATACTGAACACACTGAAAAAAGTGACATGACCATTTTTCACATTTACGACCATTGTAGCATCCCCAGGGTCACGGGATTTACATTCAGATGCTTGACAACTGACTCCCATTTATGCCGGTTGCAGTGTCCCAGAGTCATGTGATCCTTTTTTGCAACCTCCTGACAGGCAAAGTCAATGGGGAAACCAGTTTTGCTTAACAAATGTGCTACTAATTTAACAACTGCAATGATTTACTTAACAAATGTGGCCAAAGAAAAAGTGGTAAAATAAGGCAAAACCTATTTAAATAAATTTCTCACTTAACAATATAAATTTTGGGCCCAATAGTGGTTGTAAGTTGAGGACTACCTGTATTTGTTCTTTGTTTGTTTATTGAATTTATACAGCCACCCACATCACTAGCATCTCACTCTAATCTTATTAGTTTATCTCTATTTCACCATTTTATAGCTATTTTTGCCTCGCTAAAATAAAATAGTATTTGTTATATATATATATATATATATATATATATATATATATATATATATATATACACACACAGTATATATATATATATATACACATACATACATACATACGTGTGTGTGTGTGTGTGTGTGTGTGTGTGTAGGTTTTTGATTATTCGGGTTTTCTCCCACGTAAAATTGGAAGTGTCTTGGTGACGTTTCGATGAATTCTTATTCGTCATCTTCAGGCTGGTGTTTACAGCTTCGTGCTTCTAGGTGCAATGTGTGATCGCAGCTGTTTCTTCCTTTTGGAAAAGGAATTTTACGAGGGAGAAAACCCGAATAACCAAAGACCTACATATAAGCACACACACACACAAAATTGAGTTAGAAAATCAAGGAGTATATGAAATCCCGTGCACCGCCTGCCCCACCACATACATCGGACAAACCAACAGAAGAATAAGTGCACACATTGAAGAACACAAGAACTCAGTCAAAAAAGAGGAACCAACTTCTTCCCTGGTCCAACACCTTAAAGCCACAGGACACGATATTGACTTTAAAAAGACCAGAACTATCACTAAAACTGAACACTTTAACAAAAGAATAATCAGAGAAGCCATCGAGATAGAAAAACGCCCACACAGCATGAATAAACGAGATGATACCTCCCACCTACCAGCCATTTGGAAACCCGCCCTTATTGACAAACGAGTCCCTAACACGAGGAATGACACCAGACCCACACTCACCACCACACGTCCACCCAGAAAGCAGACCCAAACCCACACTGATCATGAAGCACGACCAAGGACCAGAAGCCAGACCACAGCTGCAACATTAGCCATTTCAAACCCCTCCAATCCATACATGCAGCAGACTGACACCCACTGTGAAGATGTGGCATGACCACGACCACGAAGCCGGACAGCAGCGGCGCAGCTCACCAGCTCAAATCCCCCTGCAACTCAGACTAATCTGAGCACAACCAAGTCTCCACACAAATAGGACACACCCCCATCCAATCAGAGCACAAAAAAACCCCCATCCAATCAGAGCACAGCCAAGCTCCCACCCAATCAGTTCAAACCCCCACTAGCAGTTAAAAAGGAAGAAACAGCTGCAATCACACATTGCTCCCAGAAGCACAAAGCTGAAGCCTGAAGATGACAAATGAGACTTCGTCGAAACATCGCCAAGACACCTCCAATTTTACGTGTGAGAAAACTCAAATAACCAAAGACCTACATACAAACACCCGCGAAAACCTCAGAATATATATATATGTTTTTGTAGGTTTTCACGGGTATATATATGCAGGTTTTGGTATGTTCGGGTCTTTTCCCATGTAAGATTAGAAGTATTTAGGCAACGTTTCGATGAGATCTCACTCATCATCTTCAGGCTTTGGCTTTGTTCTTAAATGAGCAAAGTGTGGATTTTAACTGCTGCTTCTCTATAAATACTGGTGTGTGGGGGGGGTGTTTTTTGAATTGCAGGCCTAGCTGTTGCAAGCTGATTGGTTGGCTGTGTTGCTACATATTGATTGGTTAATGGAGTTTTTTGAATAGCTGGCCTAGCTGTTTCAAGCTGATTGGTTGGCTGTGTTGCTAATTGGTTAATAGGGTTGATGTTTGTGTGGGAAGTAGCATTTTGGGCTCTGGTCTGGTCTGGTCTGGTCATATATATTTTGGGTGTTTGATCACTCTTAAGCCTCAGTGTTCAGCTTCTTCTCCCTAATTATAAATATTGCTTGAGTATGAACAGTGATATAGAAAAGTAAGAAAAGATCAACGATTTATTACAGATGTTTTATTTTACAATGCACAAACTGTAGTATGTTCCTTGTGATCAAATTATTATAATTTTTCTATCCAAATTTTCCTTTTTTCTAGCTGTGTGCAATTGTTATTAGAACAGCTTGCAAAGACCTTTGTAATTAATTATTCAAATAAACTGTTGGCAATATGAAATATGAAACCATAGCGATTCCACTGAAGCAATGTGCAGAAGTGTAAATTAATTTCTAATTTCTCAGCATTAGAGTATTTTCAATAGACTTTCTTGTCCTAGGTTGATATTGGAAATTTGATTTTATTAGGTCTTAAAATGGGGGAAGTGGATTTTCATTTCCAATACTTTTCTTGTGAAATAGACCACTGGTGCATCCAAACTTGTTAGGACATGGGCGCTGTTTGTTATTTGTTTGGTTTTATGAAATGATAGAAAACAGAACTGACAGAATTGTCAAGAGAACTTTTGATTTTATCATGTGACCATATGGTTATTTATTGCCTGTCATTTGTTTTGGTTAGGATTTACCTTTTTGATGCTATTTCATGATTTTGACTTTGGACCTTACTTTGATTTTACCATGCATTTAAATTCAAATTACTGACTGTAAACTGCTGAAAGCTAACCTATGGTAGTATATTACAATACAAATGACTGACTGAGTGAGTGAGTGAGTGAATGAATGAATGAATGAGTGTATGTTAAAACAAAACAACCCTTGGCTAAAGATAAAACAAAATACATCCACAGTCAGGTTTGTCCAAGAACAATTAATCTGTTTTGCCCCGATTTTAAGTGTGATTAAGTGCTTGCACTGGCTGAGACAGTGTTGAAAATAAAAAGGCTGGGATTAGTAATATCAAGATTCATGAGACCATGGGAAGCCATTTTTATCACATTGTCTTTGCTAAATATTATACTAAATAACAGACTTATAAATTTTATTTATTTAGCATATGGCATATCATACATGGACCTGAAATACACATTAGCATTTATTTATTTATTAGGATTTATCAAACAAAAATGAGAACAAGAATAAAAGAAAAAAATGCAATGATAGGGCTGATAGGGACGATAGGCACATTAGTGCACTTATGCATGCCCCTTTTTCTAGTTTAAAAAGAAACAATAAAATATGAATGTTAAAAAGATCTATATTCAGATACCAATATCTAGGCCTTCTAACCATTGATGTGTAGCATCATTTATATGAAAAAAAAATCAAATCCTAGATTGATATAGAGTATACCCTCATTTTACAGCCGGTCACGATGTGATCTACTGGATTGCACGTAGACTGGTTGTCAGGGTTCTAAGGAACACGCCCAATGAAATCTGGGAAAACCCGAATCTGAAAGCTTCCAGATTTTCCACACCCAGCTGACAGTTCACAGCCCTGCCCCACACCCACAAGTTCATCACATTGTCCAATCAACTCTTCACACTCAATTGGATACAATCTTCAGGCAGTCTCTATCAGACGCAGGCAAAAGTCCTTGAATATGGAATTTTGTTATGACTAACTTTCTACCGCTCCAACAACCCCCTCCAACTTCCCCAGCTAAAATATGTGGCAATTAAGAAGCAAAAAAGAAAATTGTCTTCCAAAACTGACACTGGTAGAATATAATATACTGTAAGTAGCATTATGAACAAAGCAGAATTGATTATTTCCATGGCAAGTTATGCCTTATCTTCATCACAGTAACACAGAAATTGTCTATTGCAAAAGTAATAAATAGTTTTGAATCTTCTAGACTATGGTTTACATAGAAATTGGCCTTCCTGCAAATTTACATATTGATAGCAGAATATAGACAGGTCTTAATTTATGATGTAATAATACATGTGAAATGGCTTAGATTTCCCTGTCATCACATGGTCAGGTACTTTTGGTTAATGGGATTTTGGAGTATCTGCTTTGCAAAAGAATAAGATTTTCAGCGATTTCCTTTTGAAGCTTTTGATGAAACTTATTTCTTTTACCAGAATTCCCTTTATATATATTTTTAGTTCAGTTCATTTTAATATTGAAAAAGAAGAGCCATAGTTTAGTGAAGAATAGAATGAGGCCTACCAAATAATCCTTATGTTATTAATATAGTTACTGATTTGCAACAGGAAGCAATAGGATTCATTACAGTACATCTAACTTTTTATTTAGTTTATTCCTTTATTAAAAGTCCATTTATGCTCAATCCCTGTGAAGCTATGGGTAACATCAGGATACAGTTTTAACATGTCAGCAGATAGTAATTAACATGCAGACTTGTGACACTGCAATTAGAAAAGGAGATGTCATTACATGCAAATTAATTATTTCTACTTATAAAATAGTAATTCTAGAGCTTTGGATAGGTAATAGAAATAAAGGTCAAGATGTTTACCAGGTATCTCAGACTGGTAACTAACCTTCCTCTCTGCTATGATTGGGGCAACTACTTCCCATTGGCAGCAGATTCATTTGATGGCTTCTTTATTCATATATTGCAAGTCTTTTGTGTGTTGCAACCAGTAATCGTGGCCATTATCACCACAGAATATTATTTATTATTTATTTATTATTTATTTGATTTTTATACCGCCCTTCTCCCGAAGGACTCAGGGCGGTGTACAGGCAGAATAAAACCAACAAAGAACAATATACAAAGTTAAAATATCAATTAAAAAACTTATTAAATGAGCCTGAAAAATTTAAGAAATTTACCATAAAACCAAAAACCCCATTAAAATTGCTAAAAATTTGAGTTTAAAATTCCATTCAAGCCAGCCCCGCGCGAATAAAGAGATATGTTTTCAGTTCGCGACGGAATGTCCGAAGGTCAGATATCTGGCGTAAGCCCGGGGGGAGTTCGTTCCAGAGTGTGGGAGCCCCCACAGAGAAGGCCCGTCCCCTGGGGGCCGCCAGCCGACATTGTTTGGCGGACGGCACCCTGAGGAGTCCCTCTCTGTGAGAGCGTACGGGTCGGTGGGAGGCATGTGGTAGCAGCAGGCGGTCCCGTATGCTCTATGACACTTAGAATATAACACTGAATTCAACTTTATTTCTACTACCTGTATCTGTCTAACTAATCTCTTCTTCTCAATTAGATGTAGCTACCACAATTATCACTATGTTATTACCTAACACTTTGTTAAATCATAATTTATTAAATCATAACCTGAGAAATTAAGTAGCGATTTAGGATTTGCAACTGTAATATCTACATTCATCCAATAAACTCAATATAATAAAGTCAAACAATCCTATTATGGCATAGTATGATATACAAATCTGTTTATTGCAGCAATGTGACCACTTGCATAATAGTAGTAATGATGATGATAATCTCACTTTTTAAATAAATACATTATTATAATTACCTCCCAATTTAGTTAAATTAGTATCTATCACCATACTCTATAGTAGCAAATTCCATAGATTATGCAGAGACAATCTTAATTATGCAGAACTCAACTTCATGGAAAAATCAGTCAAATAATGAACTTACTAAGTATGTTTAAAAAGGGGAAAAGCAGGATTCTATGCTCCCTTCTTCCCCATGTGTGATTTTATAATTTAAAACATTATCACATATATATCACATGCATTTGCATTCTCCATCAACATATACCAATACTAAAACTAAAGACTTAAGTTCATATATTTTCCTTTTTTCCCTCTGCCGTGAATAAATCCAAATTGCTTAATTTACAACATCTGAATGAAGAATGGTGGTAAGTGTTAATTTTGAAATGAGCCAATTTTGAATTGTCATTCATGATTTGGTTTGTTTCAATATTCCATTGTTAACACAATCCACGTTCCAGTTCTGACACAATGAGAAACATGCTTAATAGAAGCGGACAACAAGGGAAATACAGAAGCTCAGTGATTTACCTTTTCATGTGATACAGGTTATTGTGGGCTAAGCAGAGCCATCAGTTATTTGATTTTTTATTGCTTAACGAACAGGAACCTGAGAGCCGTGTGCTTCCATCCTCTCCTTTCCATAAGCAAGGTTCCGTTTCAAAACGGAAAAAAAAAAATGCTCCAATATTATATCAGTTTATCAACTAGAAGTTTAAACCATGGTTTTAGGGAAGAACAAATGCAGGGTATGCAGTTCCAAGCCTATCTACAGATTAATACCTTTCTTTATGAGTACTTTATGAATAAATCTAGTATATCTTGGTCAAATAGAGATGTGTAAATAGATTAAATGGAGCTGGCAATTACAATTATTATTATTAGCAACAATAAAAGTAAGACTAGAACAATGTGCAATATTGATATAGTCTTTCTAAAAGTTCAGTACAAGAAGATAAATTTCTTTTTTAGTTATCATCCACAGATTTTCTGACAGTTGACATGAATTCTCAGGGAGTTTACATGTTCTTTTACTTTAATAACATCAGGTCTGGATAAATATGGCTTTATTTCTTTATTGTCGTGTGTGTGTGTAATTTTATATCATAATATTTCACAAGAAAAAAATTCTGCTCATCTAAAAAAGTTTAATTTAAAATATTAATATGATAAAAGTCCTTTTGGAAAGAGCAAAACAATTATGATAATCCATTTCAAAAAATCAAAAGGTTAAAGTGTTAATTCATGACTAATTGCCATATGAATTGTTGGATAGATTATAGCTTTGACTATTTCATATTGTTAGTGTTAGTGTTTTGGATTTTTCAAGAGAATAGCTACTATACATTTTCTTTGGGTTTTTAAAATCGCATTTGAAATATTCTAAACATGCATACATTAAACAATTTGTATATCTTGCTAGTTATGGCAAGTGTAGCTCAGTAATGGAATTCATTTTTTTTTAACTACTGGTTCTGTGGGCATGGCTTGGTGGGCGTGGCAGGTGAAGGATACTGCAAAATCTCCATTCCCATCCCACTCAGGGGCTAGCCAGAGGTGGTATTTGCCAGTTCTCCGAACTACTCAAAATTTCCACTACCGGTTCCCCAGAACTTGCTGAATAGCACCCCTGGTAGCTATGTACTTATATAATTGTTTCTTCATTATGACAATTCATTCTGTCAATGGTCCACTTCATATATAACATTCAGCCATTATAAAGGTTTAAGTTAAAATGAGGTGGAAGTTCATTCATAATGACTTACTTTATGGGCATATCAACCCATGTTGTTTGCTTAACAAGATGCACTGTTTAAATTTTGGCTTAACAATATGCCTTAACCAGCTATATTTTTAAATTGGTTGCCTTCTAATAGATGGATTCTAAAAGTATGCAATGAGCTTTGTGAACAGTTGTCTCATGTGCTAATATAATAATATACTATTATACAATTATATTATATTATAATCTTCTTTACAGACTTATCATATTAGTTTGTGATATGTCAAAAAAGTCTTTCGTTCCAAGAAAATGTTTTAATTAGCAAGAGTCAATGTTCTCCTCCAGCATGATTAAATTTTTTAGGAAATACTTTTTAAAATAGACCACTGTATCTATAAAACAGTATTAAGAGGTTTTGTTGTTGATTTGTTTAGCTTCTGCTGTATTTACAGCTGTAGCATGCATAGATGAATTTCTTCTAAGGAACTCACACTGGTCTATGTAGTCTTAAGGTATTATCTTCACCATAGTTCTAAAAAGATAGGAAAAGTGAGAAACTCACCCTGTCAGATTAAAATTGTGTTGAGTTAAACTTCAGGTTCACTCTCCTAGTACAGCATTCAAATTTCATTATTTTCAAGATTACGGAATATAGACTCATGGGATCCAACAGGAAATCTTTTAGTTAAATACTAATGGGACTGAAACTGAAATAGAGGCAATGAGAAATACTTAGTAAGTATCATTCTGGTTCTGCAAACCTATAGCAATGGAAGTGCAAAAGATTTCATAAAACCAATAGGAGACATTCTCCCCACTACCAGTACTGCCATAATAATGCCTAAAAAGAACCTAGAACTGAGAATTGTGAATGTCATAAGAATAGCAAATGTGGAAAAAAAATAGGTGGGGAGGAGTAATTAATTCATTTTATTTTATCTTGAAGAAATGCTGACAGTCTGAATAAATGTATTTCTTTAACAGAATGTTTATTAGAGGTACCCTATTCTGGCCCACACTATTGTCACTGCCAGGGTTGCTAACATGAGGTTCTGATTGATGTTCACTGCAAATTCTGGCAAGGAAGCGAGACTTCTTGTTGCTTGTGTTTCAACTTCTTTTATTATTTATGGGCTTAAATTTGTATTTCTTCTTGCTTTACAGTAGTCACAGTTCATTTATACACATTCTCATATGTGCACAACACACTTCTGCTTCAGAAGTTTGGGGTCCCCCTGTAAAGAGAGTTCTTCTCTTCCTATTCCTGAGCGAGTTGCTTGACAATTCTATTACGATTCCATTAGCAGCAAAGTATTATGCATTTTTTTTTGCATCTTTTTTCAAACCTGATGCTTATTTTCTTACTTGCATTCTCAATTTAATAAATAATGCATTGCATTTGATTATTTGTTCCCATGAAGTATTCCTGACTTCTGCTGTATGATGAACAATTTGTTCTAGACAAAGTTGCCAAAAGCTTTTTCTAGGTCAATATAAGTGTCATTTCCAATTTCTAATTATCTCTCTGTATTTGGATTGTGAAAATGAATTTCCTTTACTTTTGTTCCAATACTTTTTAAAAATATTTTTCTTTCTTTCTTTCTTTCTTTCTTTCTTTCTTTCTTTCTTTCTTTCTTTCTTTCTTTCTTCCTTCCTTCCTTCCTTCCTTCCTTCCTTCCTTCCTTCCTTCCTTCCTTCCTTCCTTCCTTCCTTTCAAGCAAAGCCACCCAATATTTTGAACTTCACTTACAGGAGAATCTAAAGATTCTGTACTTAAAATCAACAAGTTTTTTATTGTGTGTTTTATGTTAATAAAGAAAGAGAAATTAATATTCAGAGTGGAGAGCCATCAGAAACAACTATATCAAATATTTCCACTTCATAAGGAAATAGCAAGAGAAGCTAGAATTAAAGAGAACTGACATCTTGAACTTAAGTTTGTAATATTAGAAAACTTAGGCAGTAAGTTAATGTAGAAATAATAATATGACATGAAAAATGTAAGTAGGAAAATAGAAAGGATTTTTGTAATGTAGATTTTCAATTATATTAGAAGAAGCAGAAGTTAACTTATGAAAGAATGGTGAAGAATAAAGTGTTACTATATATCAGAAATTTTAATATCAGAGCCTAAAAATATATACAGAAAGGCCTAGAGTCATTGATTGAGATAGGTGGCCATAGAAAATGAATGGAATGAATGAATGAATGAATGAATGAATGGATCTTAATTTTTAGTCCTCATATTGCTTTACAAATCACACACTGTAATTTTCTTAGTTTTTATACAAAATGAAAGTAACCAAGAAGTGAAAATTCTGGGAGAGCCACAGTGTTCCATAACTACACCGCCCTGAGTCCCTCGGGAGAAGGGCGGTATAAAAGTTTAATAAATAATAATAATAATAATAATAATAATAATAATAATAATACTTTATTGGAAAGACTGAAATAATCAGTAGCAGATTTTGATTTCAACATTCCGTTTCATAGAAAGTAAAAATCAGTGTCCATGAAAAACTTTTGCCTTTTTGTAAAAAAAAAAAGAAAAAAACTCCCTAATTCTACTCTATGCAGTGCTTCGTATTATTATTATTATTATTATTATTATTATTATTATTATTATTATTATTATTATTATTATTTATTAGATTTCTATACCGTCCTTCTCCCGAAGGACTCAGGGCGGTGTACAGCCAAAATAAAAACAAACAATACAATATACAATTAAAACAAGAATTAAAAAACTTATTACACAATTGGCCTAAGACTTTAAAACATTTAAAATTCTAAAAACCCATTAAAATTCATAATATAAAGTTAAAAACCAACAAAATTTAAGCCAACCCCGCGCGAATAAATAAATGTGTTTTCAATTCGTGGCGGAAGGTCCGAAGGTCAGGTATTTGCCGTAAACCAGGGGGAAGTTCGTTCCAGAGGGTAGGAGCCCCCACAGAGAAAGATCTTCCCCTGGGGGCCGCCAGCCGACATTGTTTGGCAGACGGCACCCTGAGAAGTCCCTCTCTGTGTGAGCGTACAGGTCGGTGGGAGGCATGAGGTAACAGTAGGCGGTCCCGTAGGTACCCAGGCCCTAAGCCATGGAGCGCTTTAAAGGTAGTAACCAGAACCTTGAAGTGCACCCGAAAGACCACAGGCAGCCAGTGCAGTCTGCGCAGGAGTGGTGTTACATCAGGTGTATCATCAGGCCAATACTATTTTCCTAATTCAAGCGGGGCTGGCTTAAATTTTATTGGTTTTAAATTTTTATTATTAATTTTTAGTGGGTTTTAGTTTTTATGTCCCAAAGTTTTAGGCCAATTATGTAATAAGTTTTTTAATTCGTATTTTAATTGTATATTACATTGTCTGTTTTACCTTGGCTGTACCTTGCCTGAGTCCTTTGGGAGAAGGGCGGTATAAAAATTGAATAAATAATAAATAATAAATAATAATAAGATGTTTCTTCTTGCCCTGGCACAGTGTATGCTCAGATTCATCAGAAGAAATAATAAGATAAAGGATTTTGTAAAATTAGACAACTCTGTTGAAACTCTACTTTTGAAAAAAAAAAAGATTTCTCAGAAGTGTTAACTGAGTTTCAAAAAGGTCATCCATTTTTTCATCAACTATCTAGTACGCTCTGCTCTATAAAAGTGACACCTTTGCTTTGCTTCAAAGCAAGCAGCTTTGAAGAAGTATTTCACACTGAATTAAAAATCCCTTTGAAAATTTGAACCATCATTTTATTAAATACAATTATTTGTTTATTTATGGTATTTCTATATAGCCAGACTTCTGAGGACCGTGGTGGATTACAACAGATGAACATGACAAAATCATTCTAAAAAGATAGAAAACAATGTCACAAAAATAAATATATTAATTTTAAAGATATAATGGTTCCATATGGAACATATTCTGTATCCCAGCAAATGTATAGATTCCAAAAAAGTTTCTTCCATTTAATGTTATTTTTCCTGCACTCTATATTATTCATGTAAAATAATCTAATTATAACATGATTGACTTGTTCTGTACAATTAGAAAAAAATTGCTTTTAATCATGGAGAAAGCTGGGTACAATCACCTTTGCTTAATTGTTCAAGTCAGTATGAAGAACGTTTATTGTGAAGTGCAAAGAGATATAAAGCAATTTATACTCAGACCCAAGCTGGCGACTATTTAATTTTGTGAAAATCCATCCATAAGCCTCCCTTAGAAGCTTATTATTTCGTAAATTCTGTAATAACTTTTCTATTTGTTCCCACAGAAATTCTAACAGTGTTCTATTGTTTGATAAGATAAGAAAATGAGGCACTGAGCCAGGCAGACTGCATGCTATTTTTTGTGTGTGATTAAATTCCATGTAAAACACGGATGTCAAACTCAATCGCGTCACGGGTCAGATTGTGATGTATCATGACGTTTTTTGCCTTTGGGGTGGGCATGGCCTGCGTGTGATGTATCAGGCCCATGGGTTTGACAGTTTGACAGTCTTGATAAAAGTTGAGAATAGTATTTTTTTTCCACCACATCTATGTATAATATATGGGGAAATATATTTTACACTTGTCATTTTTTAAAATGCACTTTAGGGAATGAGAAATGGCAACTGATTTCTCATCAACTGAGTACTTTGTTTTATTTTTGTTACAGGAGATAAAATATTTCATTTGTTTTTACTCTATACAGCAAGTCCTTTCTTATACAGTTATTTAAAACATTCAGGAGTTAGATGTCAGTCCTGGAAGCCATCTTTTAGTTTGGATCTTCAGGGCTGCCACATTTAGTGCTGTGGGAAACTGGGAGGGGGGATTGTATAAAGTTGGGGAGATATCTAGCCATAATAACATTCTTTTCTCTGAGAGTCAAGGACATTCTGGAGTGGTATGACTGGGAGGCATCCCCAGTTGAGATGGTGCATTGATTGGACCATGTGTAGACATGTGGGTGCTGGGGCAGAAACTTGGACTTACTTTTGAGTGGGAAAACCTGGAAGCTTTCAGATTCGGGTTTTCCCAGCTATGCCAGTAGGACATCTCTAATAAAATGGAACTTTGAGGAACTTTTAGCCTCAGAGTCTTCTTTCATTGGGGGTGTTACTTGGAACCCTGACATTAGATATGAGTGAAGCTGACAAAAGAAGCTAAAATTTCTGGTTTTGGTCTAGTTAAAACATAACCATCAAATGACTGGCTAATAACTAAATTTGACATTGAATCTTTCATTGCTTACTTCCCTATTATTAAAATTCCAGCGATCTTAGTCGTAATGTTTCTAACTCCTAGAAGGTGCTGTGACTATATATTTCACTAATGTGTTTTGAGATGATGATGAATGCTGCATTCCTTTCATTTCTTTTAGATGGTATGTGTGAAGTATGTGTGTGTGTGAAGGAAATAATATTGTCTTTATCACAGAACATATTCTGTAGTTGTTTGATCTATGAAAAGAAACAAAAAGCAACAACAACAACAAAAAGGGAATTCAGTGAATTCAAGTCCTGAGTACCAATTACTATGGGCATGGAAAGTTCCAGATTGGGAAGACCTAGCTCAGAGGCATCCTTTGTAAATTCCCCAGTATATGTGATTATAGTAACAAAGCTTCTAGAATTTGAATTTATCAATAATATAACATTAGTTAGATAGGTCATGATAATTTTAAGTGTATTTGTAGAATATGGAGAAACTTTGTGATATGTGTTTAAATTATGGATAAAATAACTAGGAAAACTGGTAAAATCTCATTGGGAAATGTGTTTCCTCTAAACATTTTTCCCAAAGAGATTTTACCAGTGTTTCTAGAAACTGGAAATAAATTAGCTAAACATGAAGGCCAAACCTTTATGAAATGCTCTATGAAAAGTATAAAGGGAGCAACTGAGGTGAGCCTTTTGTCTTCACTAATAACGCTAAGCTGCTGAAATGAATCCTGAATGAGGCCTTTGTACAGATTCTACATGCTATATTCAACAGCACAGTATCAGCAGTAGAATCCTTCACATTTTTGGGTTCTATAATCTACCAGGACGCCTAACATTAGAACCATCATTAAAAGGCACAACAAAGAATGTTCTTCCTGCATCAGTTCAGGAAGTTCAGATTGCCCCAGTAGCTGTTGATACAGGATTACAGAGGAATTAAGTCTGTCTTTTGTACTTCTATAACTTCTGGTTTGGTACAGCAAATAAGCAGGACGGGTGCATATTCCAACAGATAGTTAGGACTGCAGAAAGAACAACTGCAACCAGTCTGCCTTCCGTGGAAGACTTGTATATAGGGTCAGAAGCAGTGGTGGGATTCGAGTAATTTAACAACCGGTTTTCTGCCCTAATGATTTCTTCCAACAACCAGTTTGTCAAACTGTTCAGAAAGTTAACAACCAGCTCTCCCGAAGTGGTGCGAACTGGCTAAATCCCACCACTGGTCAGAAGGAAGGCTGAGAAAATATCTACAAATCCTTCACATCCTGGACATAAACTGTTTCGACTCCTCCCGTTGGAAACCTGCTATGGGGCATTGCATGCCAAAACAATTAGAGCTAGCTACTTTTTTTCTTTGTGCCAACACTCAGCTGAACACCCAATTCTCACAGTACTGTCTAATGTCTATATATATTTACCCATGTAGCATGGTTGTATTATTATTATTTACTTTATTCATTAAACATGAAACTCAGTCAACTGAACATTCAAAAATACATCACAAATACCATTGACTGGTAGTAATAGTTGATACGGGTTGCTGCCAGTGTCCTAGATATCAACCAAGTGCCTTCTTAAGATATACAGAGTTCCAAGTAGCGCAGTTTTTTGCAGTTCTGCTGGTGTTATTGCAGGAAGCTGCAATTTGTTGACTTATCTTATAAAATTCTTGGACATGGTACCAAGTGCCCCGATGACAATGGATATTACTGTTACATGTTTCATTCATAGCTGTGTAGTTTCGATGGCCAGATCGCGATAATTCATGATTGTTTCCAGTTCTTTTTCTTTGACTCTGGCATCTCCTGGTACCGCAATGTCAATAAATTGTACGTTTCGGTTTTCCACAACTGTGATATCTGGTGTGTTGTGTTCCAAGTGAGGATCTGTCTGTATTCGAAAGTCCCACAAGATCTTCACTGAGAAGGTGAAGATTTTCTATAACTTTTTCCACTTTATGTTCCCATAACTTTTTGGATATAGGCAAGTCGTATTTTTTAAATAATGACTAGTGAATTAATTTAGCAACTCGGTCATGTCTAGCTTTGTAATCAGTTTGTGCAATTTTGCTGCATTCACATATTAAATGTGAAACAGTTTCGACTTTGTTGTTGCAAAATCAGCAGTTTGGATTGTTGATGGATGGATATTATTATTATTATTATTATTATTTTATTATTATTATTATTTTATTATTATTTTATTATTATTTTATTAAGGTTGGTTGCACAGACAGCCAGATGTTTACACTGGATTTGGCATTTTTATCTACATATCTAGTCCTTTCCAAGGACCTGGGATAGGCAAATGTATAAAGTAAAGCTGCCTTTTGCAATTGACTGATGATGAATTTGTCAATGACAATGATGTTCAAGTGGTACTCCAGTTGTTTTGGGATTGCACCCATGGTGCCTATTACTATTGGTACTACTTTGTTTTTGCCACTGTCACTCTAGTTTTATATGTAGGTCTTTGTATTTTGTTACCTTCTCCAGTTCTTTTTTACCTATTCTGCTGTCTCCAGGTACTGTCATGTCCATAGCCATACTTTTTTGTCTTTCTTATCGACACTGTTAAGTCTGGGGTGTCATGTGACAGGGCCTGTCTGTTTGAATTCTAAAGTCCCAGAGCAATTTAGCTTTTTCTTTTTCTATGATTTTCCGTATTTTATCATCCCACCAGTTCTTGCTTCCAGGTAAATGATATTTTTTGCAGATCTTCCAGTGCACTATTGTTGCTAATTTGTTACACTGTTGCTTATAGTCAGTCTGGATGATCTTCTTGTGGCAGCTAACCAGGTGGTCTACTGTTTCCTCAGCTTCTTTGAAGAGATGGCATTTGCTGTCTGTTGCTGTCTTCTCTGTTCTGGCTTTGTACACCTTTGTTCTTAAGGCTTGGTCTTGTGCAGCCAGAATTAGCCCCTCTGTCTTTTTTCTTCAACTTTCATGTTCTTAGCCATTGCCAGGTTCTGTTATTATCTGCTTTCCCTTTCCCATGCAATGTTTTGTCTTCCCATGCCACTTTTCTCTTCTTCATCTGATTTTTCTCATAGGCCAGTTTGGTCTCTCCAGTACTCAGTATGCCTTCCTGATATACTAGCTTCAATGCATCTTCTTCTGTCTTCACTGTCTTCAGTGAATGCCTGTTTTCTTCTTCATCCATCTGATGTACCTGCAACATTCAATTTCCCTTGGTAGGTAGAAACTGTCAATGTTGCTGGATGGATGAAGGGCATCATTGTCATTATTTTTCTTGTCTTTCTAGCCTTTAGTTCTCCTTGAGTTCAGTCCACTATTCCAGCGGTGAATCTAATGACTGGAAGGTTCAAAGACTAAGGAGTTAGTTAAAGAGGTAGGGTTCAGGTGGTTGGAGTAAATTGGGCTGCTGTGTGAATGTGCGAAAGATTCCTTTTAGGATGCCATCCAGTGCAGCAGGGCTGTGCATTGACTCTTCCTTGGCTGCCCTTGCTCTTGGGTGAGCTAAAAGCCTGTGATCCTGAGGTGTCAGAACACAAGGGAGCAGAAGCAGACATGCACGCCCCCACCAGTTGCGAAAGACTATGAATCCTTTCCCTTCATTGTTTATACAGCACAGGTTTTAGAAGCAAAACCACACAGCTTTTCCCATAGACAGCTTCCTTAATGGAACTCAGAAGACATGCTATTTCTACTAGCACTGGACACAGAAATCTTCCTGCACTTATTTTTCTGCATCACTGCATCATTCAATTTTCTGAAAGGTAATTTTTTTTCTAGAAAAAATAATATTTATGCATACTCTAAAATGCTGAAAGTACATGTTCTGACAGGTGTATACTGACAAAGTCAGAGATTGCTGAGGGAGGAGACTCAAGTGAATCAAAGCCATCTGTCAAAAGAGATCCCCTAAGAGATAGCAAGGAAAAGAAAATCCAGGAATAAATATGACTTCCAGAAGCAAGGAACCCATTTGATGAGGAATAGATTCTAAGATAAATCTGAAAAGTAAGAATAGGGCTGTATATCTCCTCCTCCTCACTCTTTCCTTCCCTCCCTCCCTCTCTCATCTAACAGATTTTTGCTTATTTTCCATAAATGATTTCTAAAATTCTAGAGTCCTATTATAATGTCTCCAGTGCATTAATACAATTCTGATCAGCCATTTGCTATTCATTTTTTAAAAAATCTTTTTGTTATATATTACCTAGAATGGTTTGTTGGACAATAAATTACTAGGTAAAAGGTTTTTTTCTTTTGAAACAGCATAGAAAATTTGTGCTTTGTTTAACTAGTGAAGCTGTCAGATAAGCTATGTTGAGTACAGCTTATGTTAGGTTGCCATCGTGGTGGTATTTATATTGTGTGCTAGGTGCTAGCTTCCTTTACCACATTTTCTGGTTTTAAAGGAATATCGCTCTGCTCATATCACTATTCAATATGCAAAGCATGCTTCAGTATTTGCAAATTGTTCTACAGGGCAGTTGTCTGAGATAAATACAAAAGAAAATAACAATTAACTTACTATATAAATTATATATATACTATATAAATTCCTTCCAAAGACTGACTCTGAGGGAGATCGAAGTTAAAAAGATAATATATACACACACAAAAACAAACACCTTTACCTGGATACTGAACTCAGAATACTACTTACTTACTTACTTACTTACTTACTCACTTACTTACTTACTCACTCACTCACTCACTCACTCATCAAATCTATATGGCTACCCATTTTTCAGGAAATGACCCTGGATGGTCATTTATATACAGAGATATAAGGCAATAAAATATATACAGAGATATAAGGCAATAAAATGTTTATTGTTCAAATTATTAAATCCATTGTTAAAAAGTTTAAAAACACAAGGCGCACAAGAGATTAGATTAGCAGGGGAGACACCTCAAGATCTCATGCGACTCTCAGGCCTGATGACTTAGATATTTATTTATTTATTTATTTATTTAATCAAATATTTATACCGCCCTATCTCCCAAAGGACTCAGGGCGGTTTACAGCCTGATAAAAACACAAGAATAAATACACAGTAAAAACAGTATTTAAAAAACTTATTGAATTAGGCCAAATTTAAAATTATAATTAAAATAATAAAAACCCCATTTAAAAGCTAGATTTAAAAATAAAAATTAAAATCCTAGGCCAGTCCTGCGCAGATAAATAGCTCGCGGTGAAAGGTTCGAAGGTCAGGAAGTTGGCGGAGTCCTGGGGGAAGTTCATTCCAGAGAGTGGGAGCCCCCACAGAGAAGGCCCTTCCCCTGGGTGTTACCAGCCGGCACTGCCTGGCGGCCAGCACCCTAAGGAGTCCCTCTCTGTGAGAGCGTACGGGTCGGTGGGAGGCAATCAGTGGCAGTAGGCGGTCCCGTAAGTAACCCGGCCCTATGCCATGGAGCGCTTTAAAGATAGTAACCAAAACCTTGAAGCGCACCCGAAAGGCCACAGGTAGCCAATGCAGTCTGCGCAGGAGTGGTGTCACATGGGAGCCACGAGGGGCTCCCTCTATCACCTGTGCAGCTGCATTCTGAACTAACTGGAGCCTCCGGATGCTCTTCAAGGGGAGCCCCATGTAGAGAGCATTGCAGTAATCCAAGCGAGATGTCATGAGCGCATGAGTGACCGTGCATAGGGCATCCCAGTTTAGGAAGGGGCGCAACTGGCGGACCAGGTGAACCTGGTAAAAAGCCCTCCTGGAGATGGGTGTCAAATGATCTTCAAAAGACAGCTGTCCATCCAGGAGAACGCCCAAGTTGTGCACCCTTTCCATTGGGGCCAATGACTCGCCCCCAACAGTCAGCTGCAGTGCAACTGACTGTACCGGGCTGCCGGCATCCACAGCCACTCCGTCTTGGAGGGATTGAGCTTGAGCCTGTTTCTCCCCATCCAGACCCGTACGGCTTCCAAACACCGGGACAGCATTTCGATAGCTTCGTTGGGGTGGCCTGGGGTGGAAAAGTACAGCTGAGTATCATCAGCGTACAGTTGGTACCTCACCCCAAAGCCACTGATGATCTCACCCAGTGGCTTCATATAGATGTTGAACAGGAGAGGCGAGAGAATCGACCCCTGCGGCACCCCACACGTGAGGTGCCTCGGGGACGATCTCTGCCCCCCTGCCAACACCGTCTGCGACCGATCAGAAAGATAGGAGGAGAACCACCGATAAACGGTGTCTCCCACTCCCAATCCCTCCAACCGGTGCAGCAGGATACCATGGTCGATGGTATCAAAAGCCGCTGAGAGTCTAATAGGACCAGGGCAGAGAAATAACCCCTATCCCAGGCCCTCCAGAGATCATCAACCAACGCGACCAAAGCCGTCTCCGTGCTGTATCCGGGGCAAAAGCCGGAATGGAACGGGTCTAGATAGACAGTTTCATCCAGGTACCGGGGTAATTGACATGCCACCACACTCTCTACAACCTTCGCCACAAAGCGAAGGTTGGAGACCAGACGATAATTTCCTAAAACAGCCGGGTCCAGGGAAGGCTTCTTGAGGAGGGGCCTCAGCACCGCCTCTTTCAAGGTGGCAGGGACAACCCCTTCCAGCAAAGAAGCATTTATAATCCCCCGAAGCCAGCCTCGTGTCACCTCCTGTGTGGCCAGCACCAACTAGGAGGGGCACGGGTCCAGTAAACATGTGGTGGCATTCAACCTCCCCAGCAACCTGTCCATGTCCTCAGGAGCCACAGGATCAAATCCATCCCAAACGGTCTCAACAAGACGAGTCTCCGACATCTCACCTGGATCCACCCAATTTTGATCCAAACCATCCCGAAGCTGAGCGATTTTATCGTATAGATAACCACTAAACTCCTCGGCACACCCTTGTAGCGGGTCATCCCGCACCCCCTGTTGAAGAAGGGAGCGAGTCACCTGAAACAGGGCAGCTGGGTGGTTATCTGCTGACACAATGAAGGAGGAGACGTAGAAACACCTCGCTTCCCTCAATGCCACTAGGTAGGTTCTATTATAGCACCTAATTAGTGTCCGATCAGCCTCCAGGCACTCTCTAGGAATCTTCTCCGGTGTTTCATCTCCCTCAGCTCCTCAGAGAACCAAGGAGCTGATTGAGACCTACGCCGGGTCAGAGGCCGCAAAGGCACGACACGGTCTAGAGTCCCAGCCGCGGCCATTTCCCAAGCCGCAACTAGTTCTTCAGCCGTGCCGTGGGCAAGATCCTCAGGAAACGGCCCAAGCTCCGTCAGGAACCTCTCTGGATCCATCAGGTGCCTGGGACGGAACCAACGTATTGGTCCTGTCTCCCTGCAGTGTTGAGTGGCGGTCCGAAAGTCCAGATGAAGGAGAGAGTGATCTGACCATGACAACGGCTCAGTGACTCCATCTCCCAAAACCAGATCACTCATCCACTGTCCAGAGATAAAAATCAGGTCCAGTGTGCCTCCCCCAATGTGAGTAGGGCCATCAACTACTTGCGTCAGGTCCAAGGCCATCATGGAGGCCATGAACTCCCGAGCCGACGTCGATGACATGCCAGTGGATTGCAGGTTAAAGTCCCCCATGACCATAAGTCTAGGGGTCTCAACCGCCACCCCAGCAATCACCTCCAACAACTCGGGCAGGGCTGTTGTCACGCAGCAAGGAGCCAGGTACGTGACCAACAAACCCAACTGACCTCTATGGCCCCACTTCACAAAGAGGGATTCACAACTGGCAATCTGAGGAACAGTGGCCTCCCTCAGTTCTAGACCCTCTTTTATAACAACCGCCACCCCCCCACCCCTACCTTGGGCCCTCGGTTGATGGAATGCTCAGAAACCCGGAGGGCACATTTCCACAAGGGGCACCCCCCCTTCCGTGCCCAACCAGGTTTCCGTAATGCCCATAAGGTCCGTGGAGCTCCCCTGTATAAGATCACAAATGAGGGGGGCTTTATTAACCATGGACCATGCATTGCACAGCATCACCCGAAGGCCCAAGCTCTGAGGATCCTGACCACCCGGGGAACAGGAGAAGTCTGAGGGGTCGGAGCGCGTGATCGCTTTCAGACATCGAGCACGCGCCCCCGAAAATCGATATGACCCCTCATTTCCGCCGTATCTACCCGTCCCACTTACCGTATCAATAAGGCCACCCTCACAAATAGGAACATAATCCTCCCCCGCTACCTTCGAACCTAATAGAGAACCGCTGCGAGCACACGTAGGAACTGGCCCCCCACCCGATGGGTTACCCCCACTACCCGACCTTACCCTCCCTCCCCTTAAAAATTACCGATCTAAAAAACCCCACAGGTTCTTTTTTTTCGCATGCCACCTCTGTGGGTCCCGAAACCCGTCATTGAGGCCGGCCCTTGATAATGTAGAGGGCCATTCCCGCGAGGCGGGGGCACCTCGCAGGCGCAAGAGTTCACAAGATGAATAGCGCATAACGACTGAAGATAAAAAGATAAAAATCGGCAATAGAAAGACTCCATCTCCGAATGGCAAGAATGTTAAAATATGGTGGTAATCCAGAATAAGGATGGGCATAGAATGGAAGCCAAAGAAGGACAGTCTAGATGGTAATCTGTCCAAAGCATCATCCAAACATCATGGAACAGGGGGTGGGGGTGCTCCAGTCACGAACAATGTCCTTCTCTGTCCCCAAGCCAGTCTCCTACCTACTCCCAAATAGTCCAAACAGGACCAACAACGGCCATAAAGATCCCAAAAGGCCGGGGAGAGGCATAGATGGTACCACAACAGTTGAGGGATGGCTAAACGGGGACACATCGGGAATACCTCCGTCGCCTCCCTGCAGTCCTCCAACATCCGCCTCCAAGCATGGCCAGAAGATACCGTCCAGGGGGTCACCTCCATCTCCATCACCCCCCTAGTAAATCCTAACCATTCCGGGGGCCAGGTCTCTCCAAACCTCTCCCTCCAAGAGGCCAGGCCTATCCAAAGGGCTGAACCTCTCCGAGAGGCCGGAGGGTGTGAAGGACGCCAAGTTCGTAATCTGGCAGCAGGAAAAAGACGGAAAAGCCAGGACATCGTAGCAGATGAAACAAATGGGACATCTCCGCTATAGTCCAGATCGTCCCAAATCGTGCCAAATCGTAGCGGAGAGAACCCAAAATAGTGCAATTAAGCAGCAGACCGAAGACCAGGCCTAGAAAATTGCCCGAAAATTCGGCTGAAAAAACCGGCCGGGAAAAGTTGACTCACCTCCGGGCCCAAAAGCATGGCTGTCGCAATCCACCGCTCGCTTTCCCAACCTTGTTCTCAGCAGCCACAGGTGCAAAAAGGTCCAGAGACTTCTCCCACGGCTGCCAGAAGAATGATCCACCAGACCGGGAGAAGCAAGCAGCTAGGTGGACAGACCAGGCGTCGCCATCCTTGGAGAGCCCCTCAATCGCCGGAGCTAAATCTTCAGCGCAGCGACATCCTGCGCAGAACCAAAAAACCATAAAAGATATATCAAGATATGTTTTAATATGTCTTAGATATGTCCAGAAAATAAGTAAGGATGGAGCTGATGTTCCATAAAATGGGTGCCATGGCAGAAAAGTTCCACCTCTCACAACTGATGCACAAACCAAAGCTGTGCAAAGACCCTTCTAGCCATGACAGCTCCCTGCTATTTAAGCAGGAGTTGTGAAGACATCCAGATTCCAGAGTGGACCTGTCTGGGTCAGTGAAACCCTATCCAAAGCCAAATATGGCATAGTCTTGGAACCAGTAGATACCCATACCCAAAACCACTCAGTTTTGTCAGGGTACTGCTGAAGCTTGTTGTTTTCTTCCTAGGCCCTACAGACACCAAGATAGGACATTCATGGCAATGCTTAATTCATCAGAGCAAAGATATATACTTGGGTATCACCAGCAGACTAATGGTACATCCATGGTGATGGATGAGTTCTCTCAGTAGTCTTGTGTATATGTGAAAGAGAAACTGAGAAAGTGCCAACGCCTATAGCACCACACATAATAGGGTCTCTCTCCTTTCCAATCACCACTGATTGGTATCAACCATGGATAAAGGAGGCAAACCAGCATAACACAGTCTTATCCATCTTTAATTCCCTGAGTCAAGAATACCATGGGTCAATTGTACTGAAGCTACAAAGAGTTCAGGTAGAGCAAGGATGGGTGCACAACTTCCCATCTCTCATTAGGGGTTAGTCAAAAATGTGACCAATGTCATTTCTGTCCATTTCCTGATTGAAAGAGATCCAGATAATCTGTTTTATCCAAGGACCTCTGAACTGCTGTACAACCACTTTCTTAGCCACCTTTCTTCAAAAGGGGAAGTTAGTTACTGGACAAAAATTATCCAGTATTGTGGGGGGGGGGGTCCAGCGATGGTTTCTTGACAAAGGGATGGACCAAGGTAAGGTAAGGTGAACCAAGGTAAGGTAAGAGGTAAAATAACAACCTCCTCACTCCAGGAAGTATTTACTACTTCTAGAAACTGTTCACATGACACTACACAGGATGTTTTAACAATCCAGGAGGAGCATGGATCTGTCACAGTCTTGAGAATCCTGTCTACTTCAGGCAATGAAGGTTCAAACCATTCCTAAATAACTAGGCAAGACTCCTTCTCAGATATGTCCTCCAACCTGCAATAAGGCCATCAGCCAACTGCAAGTAAGTTTAAGCAACTTTGTTTGACAGATGCTGAACAAATGTTTCTGTATGACCCTTCAGGAGATTCTCTAAGCCCTGTCTATCCAAGAGTGCACATGTCACTCAAAACAGAGCCATTGGACAACTATTCATAGTCACAATAAATACAGAGAAATACTGATGCTTTACCATTCTTAGTGCCACAAGGTACATCTTAGCTACCAACAGTGCCAGAAGAAAATTGGGGCATTTCAATTTTGATCACTGGAAGAAAGGGTGGTCTGAAAAGAAATGTAAGAAATTGTAGAAATAAAAACTTAAAATTTAATTCAGACCCCAGTATCTTAAATACTGAACCACAAAATAAAATAATAGTAATAATAATAGATGCTGTCAAGTGGCACAGGATATTTTAGATGGGAGCTCTATCAGCCATCCAATTGCCTGGACATTCAAAGAATTTAGCACTCCAAATTTCCTTAGAGGAAACCACAATGAATTTGACCAAACATGGATTATATTTCTTTTCAGACCACTTTTTCTTCCAGTGATCAAAATTGAAATGCCCCAATTTTCTTCTGGCACTGCCTGCATCAGCCATGAAGTCATCTGAAAGCCAGTGTCAACAAACTCACAATAATGGGCTTCCTGTTAACAGGATAGTGCTGCAAACTCACTGTCTTCTGTTAAAGGTGCCATAGCTTCTAAAAACCAGATCTCTTTCCCTGAAGGACCTTGCCTGCTCCTGTGGTGTTATTCCACATGCTATTCCACAGAATGTTTGTATCCTTTTGCTGGTGGATTTTCCCTGCGGTGCAGTAGCAAGCTTGCAGAGCAGTGTTTACAAGCATGTCTGTCTATGGTATCTCCCCATAGGTATCCGTCCATAGGCTAAGATTCCTTGGAAAACCATTTTGTATATACAGTATACTATACTAGATTTGAAGGGCAGGATGATTCAAAACAAGCTTGTGGAGATATAAATGCAGCTGCTAATGTTCTCCATATGTCAATTTATGGCAAATTCCATAGCACTGAAAAGGGAAATACTTCAGCATGAAACACTATTTACAGTTACTGGAAACACATTTTTATTCCCATCTAATTATCTGCTATCATTACAAAGCAGAGCTCAATAAAACACCTTACACTTTCATATTCATTCCATAAAACAATCCCTTTCCTTGTGACTTTGCATTTCCTACCATTCTGAAAATGGTGACTTTCTAAATTTTTCAAATGCAAAACTGTTAAAAACTGTTATCCCCTTTACATGATTTTCCATGGTTATAAAAATCAAGAACATGAGGAAAAATCCATAACTGATGAAAAAAGCAACTGCAAAAAAGTTTAACAGTAGACGGGGGGAGGGGGGATGAAGAAAGTGACATTGACAGACAGCAAAAATGAGAGCACAGGTAGAGACATCCTAAGGAGCTGAGAGGGGTCCTTTTGCAGGAGAAAGCGTTCCTGGTTTCATGCTTGTGAACAGGATTTATGAAAGTCCAACATGTTTTCAACAAGATTATGCACAACTGAGCTGCCTGCACCATTTTGGTCTTGCCCTGTTTTATCTTTCCAACACCAGTTTATCTGCTTTTCTTTGCAATTTGAGGAAGATCATTCCTTATTACAGTTTGGGAGCGAGCTCAAATTCATCTTTTTAGCCAAGCCTTTTACACTGTATGTATTTCATGAAGTTGTATTTAAAGTTTGGATTGCTTTCTTGCATTATTATATATATTTTTATTTATTTATATAATGTATATAAGCTGCCAGATTTCCAACAACTCTGGGCTACTTACGTTTTAAGGTAAAATATACAAAGTACAAAATAGAATTATGAACAGTCACAAAAACAATATGTAATCAAAGAAAATGCCTGTTAAGGCACCAAGCTAGAAACCAGGAGACTGTGAGTTCAACTCTCACATTATCTATGAAAGCCAGCTAGGTGACCTTGGACAAGTGGTGGTATTCAGCCGGTTCTATCCAGTTCGAGCGAACCGGTAGTGGTGGTGGCAGGAGTCTCCGCCCACCCGCCCAGATGTCATCACATCCTGTTTTTGATGCTCTGCGCATGCTTGGAAGGTCCTGCGCATGCGCGGAGGTGGCACACACACTCTCATTTGCAAACTGGTAGCGAAGGTAAGTGAATACCACCCCTGCCTTGGACCAATCACACTGTTCCAGCCCAATTCATCTTACAGAGTTGTTGTGGAGAAAATAAGAGGAGGAAGGTCTGTTGAATATGTTCACAGACTCATCTTTAAGCGATTGTCCACAAGGACTCCAAGGTCCCTCTCACAGTTACTGTTTTTGAGCCAGGTTTCACCTAATCTGTACTTGTACCTTTGGTTCTTCCTGCCCAGGTATAAAACCTTGCTTTTCTCCACATTAAATTTTATTTTGATGGATAGGGACTACTTTCAGCTTGCCTACTTTCTGCAGCTGGAACCTGCTCTACTCCATTCTAGTTGGTTCAAGATTTTAATCTTACACTTTCTAAAGCACACCCAACTTCATACAGTTTTATGGGAGTTCCATTGCACCAAAAGATCATTGGGCATCTTTAATAAAGAAAGGCATTAGTTCATCACCAGATACTTTCTCTTCTCTTTTCATTCAATAAAAATGACTTAGTTATATTTTTGCTTGTATCAATTTACATACTTTTGGGGTGTTAATTTGCTCCCAAGCCTACTATAAGTTCTTTGGCATACTAGTTTGTATTGTGTATATATTACAATACAAGATAATTTTACTAGTCTGTGATTTTGGAAAACATTAGTTTTACTGTACAGGCCCTGTGAGAGAAGAGAACTGTGCCTTTGAAACTATTCTTGTTAATAGCAGGGAAATTATTTTTGTGGAACACACTCCATGCATATGACCTGTGCTTTGACCCTTATCCAATAGCAGCATTTTAATACAGTTGGTGGAGGAATTTTGCTAAAACTGAAACCAAAAGAGAGAAAGAAATGATTCAAGGTGAAGGTTCCCCTTGCACATATGTGCTAGTTGTTCCCAACTCTAGGGGGTGGTGCTCATCTCCATTTCAAAGCCAAAGAGCCAGCACTGTCCGAATATGTCTCCGTGGTCATGTGGCCAGCATGGAACAAAGGTGCATGGAACGCTGTTACCTTCCCACCAAAGGTGATCCCTATTTTTTTACTTGCATTTTTTACGTAGTTTTGAACTGCTAGGTTGGCAGAAGCTAAGACAAGTAACAGGAGCTTACACCATTATGTGGCACTAGGGATTCGAACTACTGAATAGCTGACTTTTACTCCTTTCATAGATAGCCAGA
The DNA here is from genome assembly GCF_028640845.1 of Ahaetulla prasina. Classification (NCBI taxonomy): domain Eukaryota; kingdom Metazoa; phylum Chordata; class Lepidosauria; order Squamata; family Colubridae; genus Ahaetulla; species Ahaetulla prasina. The sequence goes on along the minus strand of NC_080539.1, from coordinate 80,807,006 downwards.
AATTCATATAAAAGTCCACAGTAGGGAATGGGGAAACATAAGAAATAGGATATTTTTACTAGTTTGTTAAACATTTCAATTAAAATGAGAAAAACTAGTTCAAACTAAAGAAAAAAAGAAAAGAGAAAAAAAAATAAGAGTAAAGAAAAAGAAAATAAATATATAAATTATTTCCCCTTTCTATTTCTTCTCTCTTATCTATAAACAAATCCCTATAGCCCTGGTCACCAAAAGTCTATCAAGGGATACCAGAGCTAATAACATCCATTTTAATCTTGATCAAATAAAAGAACATTGTATTTCTTCTTTTTATATTTAACAATCTTGATCCTTAATTCCTTCAAATGTCCTAGAATTTGATTTCTTCTCATTTTTTTCTTTGCCCTTCTCACAAAATCCTGCAAAACAAAGCACATCTGTTTATTTATTTATTTATTAAATTTGTATACCGCCCTTCTCCCGAAGGACTGTTAAATATCTAGTACAGGAAAGCTATTTGGGTTATTCTTTTATTATTTATTTGTATATTCTTTTTAATTATTAAGACATTAACCAGTTTCATTTGTATATGCAGTGCAGCATCTTTTCCCTTGTAGCCTATATTTAAATCTATTCGAGATCAGTCTCAGTTGGGTCCAATAAAATATGTTCCTATTCCATAACAATTTTTGAACACAGTCTAATGGCAAACACTATTGATATTAACGCCCAGGTCAATTGTTTACAAATATCCTTCAGTACATCCAATGTTTAAGCATTTTCCTAAATTCTGTATTGGTAAATCAAAGTTAGGTGTTCTTCTGTACTGTAATTGTAATGTAGTATCCTGCTAGTATCCAATTTTCCAATCTATTATTTATTTTAAGAATTCAAAACAAAAACCTTTTCTCTATGGGAGCAATTCTTCTGATTGATTACAAAATCTTACTTCAAATACATATGGACCTTTATTCTGTTTGTAACTTTTTAAATTTCCATTATAATCACCCTACTGCTGAACTTGTACTTAAAGCTTCTTTTGCTAAGGATTGAAGAAAACTCTCCCTGTATTTTCAAACTTGTCAATGCAAAGATCCCTAATAGCTGAAAAGCAGTTAAGAAGCAATTTCAAGAAGCAAACTGAAGTGGAATTGACAACTGCAGTGGAATGAGGAGTCCTTGAGTAGACTGGTTATTCATAATTCCTCTCTGATCAAAGAGAGGACTTGAGAAATAGGACCTGTTAATTTCATCTTTTGTTTGTGACAAAATAGTTTCCATGAATGGAATCCACAAAGTTGGATTGAAGAAATGTGCCTTGTCACTTTCATGCTACTTCATTTTTTATATTACTACTTCAGCTTCAACCACAACAATACACGAGCACACAATAGATACAAACTTAACTGCTCCAGACTCGATTGCAGAAAATATGACTTCAGTAACAGAGTGGTCAGTGCCTGGAATGCCCTACCAGACTCTGTGGTCTCATCCCGAAAGCCCCAAAACTTTAACCTAAGACTGTCTAGTGTTGACCTCACCCCATTCCTAAGAGGTCTGTAAGGGGTGTGCATAAGAGCACCAGTGTGCCTACCATCCCTGTCCTAATGTTCCCTTTAATTGTATTCATTTTATGTATTCAATTCATGTTTATACTTATACTATACTTATATATATTATTTAATATGTACTCGACAAAATAAATAAATAAATAAATAAAAATAAAATAAATATTTTCATTTACATCAAGTCTGCTAACAGAGAAGAGAAGGAGTAAAGAAGATTTAAAAGGCTTCCGTGCACACTTTTAGAGAGAGGAAATGGAATATTTGCTTATTGCCCTCTATTGCCCAAAATAAAGCAAATACTCCAAGGCTGAAGAATAATCCAAAATTCAGGATGCTTACAGATTTTTCCCGGAGCGAAGAATATGTATGTGTGACTGCAAATGCTCATAATATATTTTAAAATGTTGGATGGCAGGGTTTTGTTTTGTTTTACAATGAAAAAGGTTGGCTTCTTAAACAAAAATTGGGAAAAGATCAAGATTTATCTTCAAGAAATAGACTACATACTAAATAAATGTGTTAATTACTTCTACTGTGGGATGTGATGTGATTTAGAAGCATCCCAGCTGTTAGTGAACAAACAGCCTCTATGCTACTGTAATTACAACCTTAGAGAAACTCTATTCTGGGAATCACCAGGAATCCATGGCTTTTGCCATCCTAATGATTCATTTCCATGTTGTGGCTACCCAGGAATGAAAATCCTCATTGTAAAGGCGTACATTTCTTCTTAAATAAAATGGAAAGAAACTTCAGAGGACAGCAGTTCTTTAAAATAAAATCTGAATATGGTAAAAAGCAAGATCATAGATTTGTCCATCTAACATCTTGTCCATCATCTTGTCACCTCCTGTCTGGAGTACTGTAACGCTCGCTACATGGGGCTCCCCTTGAAGAGCACCCGGAGGCTTCAGCTGGTCCAAAATGCAGCCGCGCGGGTGATAGAGGGAGCAAGTTGAGGCTCCCATATAACACCACTCCTGCGTAGGCTGCACTGGCTTCCGGTGATCTTCCGGGTGCAATTCAAGGTATTGGTTGAAGCGCTTCATGGCATGGGACCTGGCTATTTACGGGACCGCCTACTGCGACTGACGGCCTCCCAGCGACCAGTGCACTCCCACAGAGTGGGCCTCCTCGGGGTACCGTCAGCTAGACAATGTTAGCTGGCGACCCCCAGGGGGAGGGCCTTCTCTGTGGGGGCTCCAACCCTCTGGAACGAATTACCACCTGATATTCGCCAACTCCCTGATCTCCGGACTTTCCGATGTGAGCTGAAAACATAGCTGTTTCATCGCGCAGGACTGGCCTGATAGTTTTAATTAGGAATTTTAAATGGGTTTTAAGGAGTTAGCCTAAATTTAAATATTTCATTTTAAATTATTTTAATGTTTGTAATATTGTTTTTTTATACGGCTGTAAACCGCCCTGAGTCCTTTGGGAGAAGGGCGGTCTAGAAATATAAATAAATAAATAACAGATCATAAGTGTGGTTGGTCCATAAAAATCTGGATTTGGATTGTATTATATGTGCTTCTGAACATGTTTTGGTTTTCTTTTTTTCTTTTTGATAAGACTATTCATCTTCTGTGTGTGTATCTACAACCTGATCCTCTTTTTGCTAGGAATAGTTGCAGTGAATAAATCTGGATTCTTCATAAATATGAAATGAAGAAAATATATAATATAATATAACAACAGAGTTGGAAGGGACCTTGGAGGCCTTCTAGTCCAACCCCCTGCCCAGGCAGGAAACCCTACACTATCTCAGTCAGATGGCTATCCAACATTTTCTTAAAAATTTCCAGTGTTGGAGCATTCATAACTTCTGCAGGCAAGTCGATCCACTTATTAATTGTTCTAACTGTCAGGAAATTTCTCCTTAGTTCTAAGTTGCTTCTTTCTTTGATCAGTTTCCACCCATTGCTTCTTGTTCTACCCTCAGGTGCTTTGGAGAACAGCCCGACTCCCTCTTCTTTGTGGCAACCCCTGAGATATTGGAACACAGCTATCATGTTTTCCCTAGTCCTTCTTTTTATTAAACTAGACATACCCAGTTCCTGCAACCATTAAAATGCAACCGTTAAAATGCAACCGTTAAAATGTTCAGATTGAAATGAAGAGGGAAAGCATATTTATCTTAATATTGCTGTCATTCTTCCTTAGCCTTGAACCTAATTCTTAGATGAAAATTCTGATGAATGGTTGGGGTAGTGGACTCCTCCGCACCCACCTGCCCCAACTCAGGATTTTTGTGTTCCAGCTATTGTGTATCCCACAATGGATCTGCTGAATTGAAATGTTCAAATGTACTTCATTAAAGCCGTACTGATTAATACAGAGCAAAAACTTATGCTAAGGTCTTATGTTCTACGATAGTTATACTTAATTCCCTTGTTAAAAATAGTTATAGGCAAAAAAAAATCATGCATTGAGATAACTGTTCTAGTCAGGATTGTCATATCGGAAGAGACAACTTCTGATTAAGTTTCAACAGGGTGTTTTCATATTCCCAAACAACTCACATGTATGTTTTCGTATCACATACAACCTCTCCAACAGTTATCTGGTAGTATATTTTTTGACTAACACATGTTATTAAGAGGCATAAATGTTCTACATAGCTTTACTACCAGTTCGCAACAGGAGCTTCTGTGCATGCACAGATTGTCAATTATTACATCTGGATGGGTGGGCAGAGCCTTTTATTACCGGTTCTAAAGAACTGGACAGAACCAGGAGCAATCCACCACTGATACCATCCATTATTTCCACAGTGCCATATTCATCAGAAATAGAGTGAATTAATCCAAGGTGGTGCAGTGGTTAGCGTGCAGCACTGCAGGCTACTTCAGCTGACTGCTAGCTGCAGTTCGGCAGTTCAAATCTCACCGGCTCAAGGTTGGCTCAGCCTTCCATCCAGGGGTGAAATGCTCCCGGATTGGACCGGCTCACGCGATCCGGTAGCGATGGCAGCTGCTGGTTCGGAGGACCGGTAGCAAAAATCCCTGGCCCCGCCCCCTGCTTCTGCTGAGCCGCACCATCAGCAGAGGTTTTTTTTTTTTACTTTTAAAAGCCGGTTTTGCTTCAGCCGAAACATGCCTTTAAAAGTAAAAAAAAAAACATTTGAGGATCCCGCCCCTCAGCTGAGATCGGCAGAGACTTTAAACTTTAAAAAAAAAATTAAAGTCTCCTCTGGCGATCTCACCTGAGTTCCTCATCAGCAGAACCTTACTTGTACTCTTATTTGTAGAAAACATGTTTTCTACAAGTAAGAGTAGAGAGTCTAAGGCACTTACCTGATGACTGATGAACGCATGGCTTTTTTTCCAGCCCCAAAGCAGTTTCACTTTCAGCCAGACAGAATCAATTGCTTAGCTAATCTATTTCCTCGGTGATCAACTGGCTGGCTTTGCTGGTTGAGGAACTCTGGGATTTGAAATCCACAATAAAATAAAATAAAATTAAATATTTGTGCAGCTTTCTGAGATTTGGTGTGTTTCTGTAGTGTTTCACTCTAACTACACAAACACACAAAATCTCAGAAAGCTGTATGTGTGTGTGTGTGTGTGTGTGTGTGTGTGTGTGTGTGAGCTGTGTGTGTGTGTAAAGTGTGAAAGTTGGTTTTTGAGCTTTTTGTGGCTTTGTGAAGTGTGAAGTGCAGCTGCTTTTACATTGTGTGTGAGTCAGTTGTGTTGTGTGTGTGTAAGGTGTGAAAGTTGGTTTTTGGTACCTCTTATTGTTTTTTATAGTTTTTTAATTATTTTTATTATTTATTGTTATTGGCCATGCCCACCCAGTCATCTGACCACCCAGCCACACCCACTAATTAAGCCATGCCCACAGAACCGGTTGGTAAAATGAGGATTGTTGGGGGCAATATGCTGACTCTGTAAACCACTTAGAGAAGGCTGTAAAGCACTATGAAGTGGTATATAAGTCTAAATGCTATTGCTATTGCTATTATACACAGCTCCCAGCAGTCTCCTTCACTGCTTCAGTGAATTCAGAAAAAGGCACACCTCTTCCTTAAAAAACCATCCATCCTTTGCATATAACCTATCAGCCAAGCCAGCAGAAGCCTGGAATAACAGGAGCTATTACTGCTACACATTTCATTTCTTTCTATCAAATTACAGATTATTATTTTTTTAAGTTTTTAATGAGTCAGCTTGAAACGCCCCAACCACATTATTTAAAATTATTTATGACCCAAATAGATATTCCATTCTTCTATCACAGAAACACAGATAGATATTTTTTTCCTCTTAAATAATTTCATTCAGAGAACCACCCATGGAAGAATATATATAGCTGCTTTACCCTCTTCAAAAGATTCCAGTCACTATTTATTTATTTATTTATTTATTTATTTATTTATTTATTTATTTATTTATTTATTTATTTATTTATTTTGTCATAACAATATATATATATACAAGCGTTGCATAAAGGGTTATAAATATATGAGCGTATATATGAGGAGAAATGAGGTACTAAAAACGTATATATACATAGGGAAAGAAACAGTAGGACAGGAACGGTAGGCACGTTTGTGCTCTTATGCACGCCCCTTTAGACCATTGGTAGATAAACTCCAGGGCTGGCACTACAAATGGAATAGACAATAAAGATCATCATTATTATTTTATTGTTGTTATTTCTACCTTTAAATGGCCTAATATTTCAATATAAGTAGCTGTTTATATGTAACAAAATCCCAGGATATTAAAATGGAATACATTGAATTTAATAGAAAAGGTATATATGTATATACATTTTCTATTAAATGTATGTACATTTTCTATTAAATGTACATTTTCTATGTATACACACACACATACATACACATTTTGGGCAGATTGGTGATCATTAAAAACTCCTGATCAGAAAGAAGACAGGCGTTAAACCTTTCCAAGTATCTGTAAAGAAATGAGCCTTTATTCTGAAATGTTGCTGTAGCTGCTTGAACTAATTGTCAGAGGCTTTGCCCCTCCCTACAGCTACTTAAATCTAGCATTACAGTGCAATTGTCCTCCCTCTTTAATAATCCTAATATCATTAATAACTGTTTCCTGTTGGTGGACGGTTGCTCAGGGCAATTCTTATTTTTGTTTTGTAATATTTGCAGTTTGGGTCCTGCAGTCCTATCTACACACTGTTGCAAGATTAGATGAAGTAGGCTGTTTTTTATCAAACTGCTGGGTAATCCTGCCTACTTCATCTACAATTTTATATGGTGCTGTGAGAATGAAGGATTTTGTGTAAATGAAGGATTATTTTAGCTTCACTATACTGAAAATGACATGGGGGTGTCCTCTTTTAGCCTATGTCTGCTGAAGGTAAGAAAGAAAAAAATTACCCCCTTATTTTTCGGAACAGATCACAGATTGGAAGAATAGTATCTAGTGTTTTCACTTTTGTTTTGCTAGAAAAGAGATGGTTAAACAGAGTTGATTTTATAGACTGATGTTGTTACTATAGGAAAGTTGTTGCTGTACAATTTTCTCCATTAGCTACTAGGAAATGTGGGAGATTCTATTACGAGTTCCTTCTAATAAACCAATATTATTTCTAAACCCCGCAGACGTCTGTGTTAAAATGTAATATGCACTGAACGTTTTCAGTTTAGCTTGATGACATCAACCATTTTCATTTAATATGATTGCTGCTGCAAAACATGATGCTTTCCTAAGAATAATTAGTGTCGGATTAAGAGTGGATAATCCTCTGTACAAGTGAATAAACCCAAGAAGGGTGATAGCAGACAGCTAATAACTATTCAATGTTTACTTTGCCCAGTTTCTCTTATTCACTTTTCCTCATCACCAAACAATTTTATATTCCAGTAGAGAAGCTTTGCTTTGCTTGAAATGGAGCCTTTACTGAATTGTTCTATGTGTCTGGCCTTATAGCATAGACGAGAAAGGTTATTACTGCAGACCTCCAGTTGGACATTTATAAGGGATAAGAATGATACCTTGGAGAATATTGGAGCACATAGATTCCGTATTCCCCCAAATTCTCTAAATTTTATTTTAATTACTTTAAGTCCAGTTGTAAAGCTTATACAAACAGCTGCTGCTGCTCCTTAATTTTACAGTTATTCCTGTTATGTATTAGGATAGATAGGAAATACGGTTCTTCATGTGTTTCATTTCCTATGTATCTGTGGAAGTAGAAGAAACAATTTGGGTTGGGTCCAGATTTAGTCACAGAAGATACACTGAAATGACTGGACAAATTAGCCATAATTAAATTAAGGCTCATTGATTTCACTAGGTCTCCTTTAAAAGGGATTATGTTTTAATCACGCTTTTCATGCAATGCTCAACATATGCAGCAAATTGTTTCCCACTTGGAGAAAAATGCTATACAACTTTTAACTTTTGACAAGAAATAATACTATCTAAGATCTGGCATTAATCCATTATCCAATTAAAATAATTATTCTTCAATTGCTTTAAATGTTAATATATTATTTTATCACATACTTTAACATTTAACCTGTTTACATTTTATTTTTCTTAATGTTCTATAATATATTTTATAGTGTTTAAAAATAGCTGCTAATTAGCTAGCTTTTCTACTGTAGTCCTTATCATACTATTGTTCCCTAAAGGTCTTATCTGGGGAGCTTTCAATTTTATCAATAATATAATAGAATTGTATCAACATTATTTTACCAACATTTATTCCAGTAAAATACCCCCTCATGAAAACTTCCCCCAAAATGTATCATGATGTAGCATCATGTGTCCATGAACTGATACTATATAAAGAATCAATGCTGTAGTACGCTAGAATGACAGATGTTGATGAGTATGATGTGTAAACTTAATGGTAATCCAGTTAGATCAGGGGTGTCAAACCCGTGGCTTCACATTGTCATCACATGACATATCACAACTTTGGTCCCCTTTGCTAAACTGGGGGCGGGCGTGGCCAGCACGTGACACATCCGTTCCATGGGAGGTGAGTTTGATACCCTTGAGTTAGGTGATATCCTGATTCATAATATTAATTAGGACTTTCCAACTTTCATTTTAAGTTAATTCGAATATTATTTTCACACATACAGTTACCAGGTCAGTTTTAATTTTTTAATAGTTAGTTGTAAGCCGCCCAAAATCATGTGGCTGAGAGATGGCTGGTGGATAAATTTAACTAATTAAAAATAATGTTGTGCGCTGATGTTTACATATTACTATCTGATAGTACTTCTCCGTGTCCGACTTTTCCCTTTTTCAACCCTTAGATAGTTGCCCTCCTTCAATCATTTAGCACATCACAAATTCTCCAAGATTTCTCATAAAGGCTCAGGCATACCAGTTGCAAGTTAACTACCCAGCTTCTTCATCTCTTGATGGTTAGCAAAATAGGTTATTTCATGCACACTTGTTTAATTTGAATAGACTGGTTGCAGCAGAATTGTATTTTTTTCTCAGGAAAAGAAAATGATAAATTTCAGTTGAGAATTGTTTCATTTCATTTAGCTCAGTTAAATACAGAAACTGTTCAAAGATATTTAAGGCAAATAATAAAATCTACTTATTTTAAGCTCTCCTTTTATGTTACAGGTCACCGTCTACACATTTTACAGATGAAAGACAGATTCATATTAGGCAATGTCTTGCACAAACCCTTCCGCTGCATGAACATTTGTGTATACCTACATTTGTGTATACCTAATGTTCTGGGATTATTATTTTTTTGTCACAACTGTATATGCAACCATTGACATAAAAACAACAACATATCATATAAACATATATATAGGCTAAAATATGTATAAAATATAAAATATAGGCTAAAATATGTATATATAGAAGCAAAAGTATTAATTTGATATAATGAAAGGGAACAATAGGACGGGAACGGTAGGCACTTTTGTGCTCTTATGCACTCCCCTTATGCTCTTACGCACGCCCCTTTTATATGCACTTGTTATAATTTGCTGTCTTATGAACAGTACACAGAATACTAGTATAATAGTATTGCATATTTTATCCTAATATATATTTTTCCATTATACCCATATCTGTATGGTTTTGTTTTTGGAGTTATACATTCAGTTTTCAGCATTCATATGCCCTGGCCCCTTTTCAATTTAAGACATACAAGTATAGTTTGGGAGTTCTTATAAGTAAAACAAAAAATATGTTCTGCAAATTATAGAATCTAATTCATCATGTTCCTATTACTGGATGCTGTGACAGGATTATTTTTATGATTACTTATTATAAAATACCCACCCAAATTGTAAAACATAACTGATATGAGACATAATTAAAGGTCAAACTGGTAGTAATGGATTACATAAATGCCCTTGCTTGCAGTGGTGGGTTTCAAAAAAATTTTCTACCGGTTCTGTGGGCATGGCTTAGTGGGTGTGCAATGGCTTGGTGGGTGTGGCTTGGTGGGGGCAGGAGAAGGATACTGTACATTCCCTCCCCAATCCAGGGGAAAGATATTGTAAAATCCCCATTTCCTCCCAATCAGCTGGGACCTGGGAGGCAGAAAATAGATGGGGGAGGGGCCAGTCAGAATTTTTACTACCGTTTCTCCAAACTACTCAAAATTTCCATACCAGTTCTCCAGAACTGGTCAGAACCTGCTGAAACCACCTCTTCTTGCTTAGGCCTCTGGTGGCTCAGACTGCTAAGACAGTCTGTTATTAACACAGCTGCTTGCAATTACTGCAGGTTCAAGTCCCACCAGGCCCAAGGTTGACTCAGCCTTCCATCCTTTATAAGGTAGGTAAAATGAGGACCCAGATTGTTGAGGGCAATAAGTTGACTTTGTATATAATATACAAATGGATGAAGACTATTGCTTAACATAGTGTAAGCCGCCCTGAGTCTTCGGAGAAGGGCGGGATATAAATGCAAATTTTAAAAAAATGAAAGGAATTCTGCCTTGTTTTCAGGACAACAATTTAAAATTCCCTCTCATTGATTACACATAGTATTTCACAGACTGAAAATATTTAATTTACTTCTTTACAAGGGTAGGTATGATGGTTGCTGGGGCTATTTTTTCCTTTGGCTGAAATCACCCCATTATTTAAGATGAAAGAAGAGGTAGTGTTTCCAATAATACATGAATACTTTCAAAATTATAAAATAAATTGTTCTCTACTCAAGGCTGTTTACCTTCTCTAACTACTTATAAATAAACACAATCAAATTATGTTGTATAAACTTATCATAACAGCACAAATGTTTGAAAAGAAGGCAGCTGATAAGGATACAAAGAAAAAAAAGAAAATTTCTATTTTAAATAAATGTACAGGTAGTCATCAACTTATGACCACAATTGGGACTGCAATTTTCATTGCTAAGCAATGAGGTTATTAAGTGAGTCACACCCAATGTCATGGTGTTTTTTGCTGCGGTCATTAAGCAAATCATATGGTCATTAAGTGAATCATGTAGTTAAGTGAATTTTTATTTTTTCATTGACTTTTATTGTTGGAAGCTAATCAAGAAGGTCACAAATAGTGGTCACATAACCCTGGGACACTTGAACTGTCATAAATACATGCCGGTTGCCAAGTCCCCAAATTTTGATCAAATGACCTTAGGGACACAGCAATAGTTGTGAGTATAGGACCAGTTGCAAGTGTGAGGATCGGACTTTTTTCAGCATTGTCGTAACTTTGAATGGTTGCTAAATGAATGGTCATAAATCGAGGACTACCTGTATGCTGGGTAACCAGAGTGATTATCCAGAGCCATTTTTTAATCCAGTCTGTAGCCCTTCAACATTCCTTAGTCTTTCTTTGATTGAATGTAATTTTATCTCCAGTTACTTTTTCACTGAAGGGACTAGGGGTAAATATTATTAACAGGTAGTCTGTTTTTATACTGTTTTCTGTCTGAACTGTGGCTTTGCTCAAGGCTGTAATAGGGTTCACTTAGTTTCTCTCCCCCAGATGAATGAAGCAACCCTCAGAAGGATTAGGGTACATGAAATACAAACCAGAGGTCATATGAGCCATATTAACAGCATCATCTGTTGATCTATTTGCTCGGTATGCAAATTGCAAGGGGTCTAACAGCAGATCCGTGATGGTTTTCAACCTTTGAAAGGCTAGTGCTTTTCTACTTGAAAACCATCACGGATCCGCTGTTAGACCCCTTGCAATTTGCATACCAAGCAAATAGATCAACAGATGATGCTGTTAATATGGCTCTGCACTACATCCTACAGCATCTTGAGTCTCCAAAGACCTATGCAAGGGTTCTTTTTGTAGACTTTAGTTCAGCATTCAATACCATCATTCCAGACATTCTTCTAACTATGCTAAACCAGCTACAGGTACCGGAACAGACTTGTAAGTGGATCACAAGCTTCCTAACAAACAGGAAGCAGCAGGTGAAGCTAAGCAAGATCACATCAAATACCTGTACAATTAGCACAGGGCCCCCCCAAGGCTGTGTGCTCTCCCCACTTCTCTTCTCTCTGTATACCAATGACTGCATCTCCAATGATCCATCTGTTAAGCTACTGAAGTTCGCAGATGACACAACAGTGATTGGTCTCATTCGAGACAATGATGAATCCGCATATAGACAATAGGTCGAACGACTAGCCTTGTGGTGCAACCAAAACAATCTGGAACTGAACACACTCAAAACCGTAGAAATGGTGGTAGACTTTAGGAGAAACCCTTCCATACTTCCACCTCTCACAATACTAGACAACACAGTATCAACAGTAGAAACCTTCAAATTTCTAGGTTCTATCATATCGCAAGATCTAAAATGGACAGCTAACATCAAAAACATCATTAAAAAAGGACAACAAAGAATGTTCTTTCTGCACCAACTCAGTAAGCTCAAACTGCCCAAGGAGCTGCTGATTCAGTTCTACAGAGGAATTAGAGTCTGTCATTTGCACCTCTATAACTGTCTGGTTCGGTTCTGCAACCCAACAAGAAAACACAGACTTCAGAGGATAATTAGAACTGCAGAAAAAACAATTGCTACCAACCTGCCTTCCATTGAGGACCTGTATACTGCACGAATCAAGAAGAGGGCCGTGAAAATATTTACAGACCCCTCGCATCCTGGACATAAACTGTTTCAACTCCTACCCTCAAAACGACGCTATAGAGCACTGCACACCAGAACAACTAGACACAAGAATAGTTTTTCCCCGAAGGCCATCACTCTGCTAAACAAATAATTCCCTCAACACTGTCAGACTATTTACTGAATCTGCACTACTATTAATCGTTTCATAGTTCCCAGCACCAATCTCTTTCCACTTATGACTGTATGACTATAACTTGTTGCTGGCAATCCTTATGATTTATATTGATATATTGACCATCAATTGTGTTGTAAATGTTGTACCTTGATGAACGTATCTTTTCTTTTATGTACACTGAGAGCATATGCACCAAGACAAATTCCTCGTGTGTCCAATCACACTTGGCCAATAAAATTCTATTCTATTCTATTCTATTCTATTCTATTCTATTCAGCCAGTTCTGACCGGTTCCGGTGAACTGGTAGCGGAAATTTTGAATAGTTCAGAGAATACCAAATACCACCTCTGGCTGGCCCCGCCTCCATCTATTCGCTGCCTCCCAAGTCCCAGCTGATTGGCTGGATCTTTTTTTGTTGCCCTGCACAGGAGAATGGAGCTGGAAAGCAGGTTAGTGGAGTGGGAATGGAGATTTTGCAATATCCTTCCCCTGCCATGCCCACCAAGCCACGCCCACCAAGCCATGCCATGCCCACTAAGCCATGCCCACAGAACCAGTAGTAAAATTATTTGAATCCCACCACTGATACAAACCTTTTTTTTCTGGCCAAAAGACTCAGACCATTTAAAACCTGCCTCTAGATACTTTTGACATTGGCTTCAGATGAGATTAGCTCTCAGCCACTGACTTGTTATTCTCTGCCATTTCTTTCGCAAAGAAAATGAAATGACTAAAACTATGGTTTCACATGTAAAGGAATAGCCAATGATGAGAAAGAGAAGGGGATAAAACTTATCCTTGTAGAAGTCTGCAAGTATGCTAAGTAATATTATGACCTTTATCAGATTGTATGGATTGTATAGCTTCTGCTACATTCTGTACCGCAAATGAATAAGGTGAGCCTAGAGGACAAAGCGTGCTCTTCATCTGCTTTTCTATATTAAAAATCTTTTTTGGAAAACTTAATCCTTACGATTCCCTGGAGCCTTTTCAAGCATTTGACAGGTAGTCTGGAGTTTTGTTTTGTTTAGAGATAAATTCATTTTTCTTCCTGAAAAAGGCAGTAATTCAAAAATATTTTGTTTTGTTTTGAGATCAGCTAACTTTAACCTTTAATTCGATGTTTGATCTTCTTATCTATATATAATGTATATTTGCTGTATTTCAAGGTAAGGTAATTATTTACAAACAAGTGCTAAATTTAGCAATTTAGCTAAAGAGTACAATTATGGGAGGCTGGGACTCAGAACACAATTATGGCAGGCTGGAAAACACGAACCAGTGAAACAAGCTAGCCACATGCAGACCTCACTGTCATAGAATTGGGCCAGCATTTTCCCATTCTCACTAACAGTTTATTGTTCTGCATATTAACGTGTTACATTTCCTCTTTTATTCTTATTTCTATTCATTTTTTGTAGTGAAGTCTCAGCTGAATAAAAGATAAATAGTTAATAAAGAATAGTTGGAGCAAGCAAATTATGACAGCTATTGACCAATTTAGGTCAGTTTGAAAGATGTTTCCAATTTTACTAGTTTTTCTAGTTAGTCTTTCCCTTATATCTTACAGAGTCATTTGTCAGTCTATGCCTAAAGGTACCTATTGCTCTAGAATTAATTTTCAGGGAACAGAATTAGAGGACTTCTACTAATAGGAATTCTCCGCTCCTCTGTTTGTAGGCTATAAAATATAATCATGGTTAATCATTTATTAACCCTAAGTAATATGTTCATTTTGAATTTAGATATAAGTTTTTGGAATGGAAAGAGCTATGCTAGCAGAGCTAGATTTAGGCATAAACTAAGCAAGCTACACTTTAGCGTTTCTCAGATCTTTTACAGATAGTCTTTGACTTACAACAGTTCATTTAGTGACCGTTCAAAGTTACAACGGTACTAAAAGAAATGACCATTTTTCACAGTTACTATCTTTATAGAATCTCCATGATCGTGTGATCAAAATTTAGATGTTTAGCAACTGGTTCATAGTTATGATAGTAACTGTGTCCCAAGGTCATGTGATAGCAATAACAATAGCACTTAGACTGATACAGTGCTTTACAGCCCTCTCTAAGCAGTTTTACAGAGTCAGCATATTGCCCCCAACAATTTGGGTCCTCATTTTACCCACGTCGGAAAGATAGAAAGTTGAGTCAACCATGAGCCTGGTGAGATTTGAACTGCCAAATTGCAGGCAGCCAGCAGTTAGCAGAAATAGCCTGTAGTGCTTCACTCTAACCACCGTGCCACTTTTTGCAACCTTCTGACAAGCAAAGTCAATGGGGAAGCCAGATTCACTTAACAACCAGGTTACTAACTTATCAACTGCAGTGATTCACTTAACTGTGGCAAGGAGGTCATAAAATGGGACAAAACTCACTTAACAAATATCTCACTTAACATCAAAAATTTTGGGCTCAATTGTGATCATAAATCGAGGATTACCTGTATTTTATTACATAGATGGTTTCTCAGATCTTTTATTTCATTACATGGATATTGGATTATCTTAAGAAAAATAATTTCCAAGTGATAATGTAAAGATAAAATTGTTAATGGGTCTTGGTTTGTTAGTTTTTCCTTTTTGATAGATTTATCAATTGGATATCTTCTCTGTGTGTCATCTACCATTTCAGCTGTGCTGCAATATTTCCTAAAGTTAATAAATAGTTTATCAGAATATTCCTTTAATATCCTAGCACGCAATTCATCATACCTTGGTGACCTGAACTGAGTCAAAATTAATGCATTTTGCCAGGGCTACTGCAGTCATACATATCATTACCTACTCTTAATAAGTAAAAATCCTTGAGTTGATCTTGACTCTTGGGGGACTACATAGACTCGCAATATTATGGAAACACATTTTACCAAAATCCCTTCTCAGTGATACGTTGTAACTTGCATCTCATAACTTGGCATACACATTTGAGAGTCTGAGAAACAATGATTGTTGTGTCTTCTGAGGCTCAAGTGGGAGAAGTAAATTGCTAGAAGTGGAAAACATCTGCATATGATAGAAAAATAATGTTTGCTAAAGATGAAGTCAACATTTCACTTTTCAGGCATTACAGTGAACAGCAAAAGAAAGAAGAGGAGACATTATGAATAGAACATCATGAAATATTCATTATTGTATGCCTTTTATGTTAATAAGATTAACATAAAATTAATGTAGAATGTATCTTATACATTGCATTTTAATGTAAAACACACAAAAAAGATTATGAAGTCTGTAACTTAAATCAGATTTTGATTGGAATATTTATAAGATGTTTCTTCAGTGAGTCCAATTCCTGGGAATATACATGTATATTTTTTTAAATATGTATATATATATTTAAAAAATCATTAATGTAGCTATTCATATGAAAGCTTCATAAAGTTGTATCACATGAAAAATGTTTTCAAATGACTTAAATATATATTATGCATTATAGTTTGGGTTTCCGCCTGTTGGGAAATTGCTATTAGCAAAAAATAATAGAACAATTGCAATAGAAACACATGCTGTTGAATGGCACAATTAGAAAGGTGATGATTGCCAATGTACATGACTTGGAGAGTGATATGATATATATCTTTCATTCATCATTAGCGAAAGAACATTTCATTCAAGGAAATATGCTATACAAAACAATAGCCAGTAATGTAAACATAATGGTTCAGAACTTGAACAGTTGTATCCTGGAAATGTGTTCACATAAGGTTCCTTGGTTATTTTTACTAGTGGATTGCTTGTTATACCTCACCTTTGTTTCTGAAGAAAATGTATTTGTTCTATAACAGTAAGAAATTTTTTTGATGTGTTTCAATAATTATAAAAAATTATTAATTTGTTGTCCAAATTATCAGGATAGAAAAGAATCTCAACAGATCCTTTTTTAAAAAAATAAAGTCCAGGATTAACTTTTATTTCCCCTCCACTGCATCCAAGTACAAATTAAAAAGTATCTTCTAATATGAGGCTAGTGTAATATAATTTTCTGTTTGAGTTAATGATCTTGTTGGGAAATATATGCTTCTAAATCTGCCCCAGAAACAAATGAGAGAGAATCAGAGCTTATTTCTTTGAATCTCAAGTAAATTGTTCCTTTGCTAAATATACATTTTCATTTAAATTTAGACAAGTCTATAAAATTAGTAATTTTTTAAAAAAAGTTTAAAAATCTTTATGGGATACATACAGAGTCCCTTTATTTGAAGGTCTCACATTCAACATCTAGCACTGAAAAATATAGTGGATCATTGAGTTATTGTCTGAAGCCTTTAAAAACTAAATCTTTAAATTAGCACATATTTAATTTATTTGGCCGCTTATTGTATATGCATAACTCTGAGAAGGAAACAGTTAAAAACAGGAAAAAATATATAGTAAAAAAAATAATTTAAAATAATACAGAAAAAATAACATAGGTACTGAAAACAAAAGTCCGAAACATATATTTATTTATTTATTTATTTATTTATTTATTTATTTATTATTTAAATTTGTATACCGCCCTTCTCCCGAAGGACTCAGGGCGGTTCACAGCCAAGTAAAAATACATAATACACTATAAATACAATTAAAATACTATTAAAAAACTTATTAAATTGGCCAGAATTAAAATTTAGAAATAAAACCCATTAAAACCCCATAAACTTAAAAAACTAACCCAGTCCAGCGCAGATGAATAAGTGAGTTTTAAGCTCACGCTAAAGGTCTGGAGGTCCGGAAGTTGACGGAGTCCTGGGGAGTTCGCTCCAGAGGGCGGGAGCCCCACAGAGAAGGCCCTTCCTGGCTGCCGCCAGACGACACTGTCGCTACCGACGGCACCCTGAGGAGTCCCTCTGTGAGAGCGCACGGGTCGGTGAGAGGTATCTGCAGCAGCAGGCGGTCCCGTAAGTAACCCGCCCTATGCCATGGAGCGCTTTAAAGACGTTCACCAACACCTTGAAGCGCACCCGAAGGCCACAGGTAGCCAGTGCAGCCTGCGCAGGATAGGTGTCACTCGGGAGCCACGAGGGCTCCTCTATCACCCGCGCAGCTGCATTCTGGACTAACTGTAGCCTCGGATGCCCCTCAAGGGAGCCCCATGTAGAGAGCATTGCAGTAGTCCAGACGAGACGTCACAAGGGCGTGAGTGACTGTGCACAAGGCATCCCGGTCTAGAAAGGCGCAACTGGCGCACCAGGCGAACCTGGTGGAAAGCTCTCCTGGAGACGGCCGTCAAATGGTCTTCAAAAGACAGCCGCTCATCCAGGAGAACGCCCAAATTGCGCACCCTTCCATCGGGCCAATGACTCGCTCCCGACAGTCAGCCGCGGACTCAGCTGACTGTACCGGGATGCCGCATCCACAGCCACTCCGCCTTGAGGGATTGAGCTTGAGCCTGTTTCTCCCCATCCAGACCAGACGGCTTCCAAACACCGACAGCACTGATAGCTTCATTGGGGTGGCCCGTGTGAAAAGTACAGCTGGGTGTCATCAGCGACAGCTGGTACCTCACACCAAGCCACTGATGATCTCACCCAGCGGCTTCATATAGATGTTGAACAGAAGGGCGAGAATCGACCCCGCGGCACCCCACAAGTGAGGCGCCGCGGGCCCACCTCTGCCCCCTGTCAACACGCTGCGATCGTCGGAGAGATAGGAGGAGAACCACCGATAAACGGTGCCTCCCACTCCCAATCCCTCCAACCGGCGCAGCAGGATACCATGGTCGATGGTATCGAAAGCCGCTGAGAGGTCTAATAGGACCAGGGCAGAGGAACAACCCCTATCCCTGGCCCTCCAGAGATCATCAGGGTAGGGGTGGGGGGGTGGCGGTTGTGATTAGAGAAAGTCTAGAGCCGAGGGAGACCACTGTACCTCAGATTGCCGGGTGCGAATCCCTCTTTGTGAGATGGGGCCATAGGTGCCAGATGGGTTTGCTGATCACGTGCCTGGCTCCTTGCTGCGTGACAGCTGCCCTGCCCGAGCTCCTGGAGGTGCTGGCCGGGTGGTAGTTGAGACCCCAGACTTTTAGACATGGGGGACTTTAACTTGCCATCGTCCGGCTCGTCATCGACGGCAGCTCGGGAGTTCAAGGCTTCCATGACGGCCTTGGACCTGACCCAAGTAATTGATGGCCCTACTCACATTGGGGGTGGCACCCTGGACCTGATTTTTGTCTCTGGTCAGTGGTTGAGAGATCTGGACTTAAAGGAAATAGTCATTGAACCTTTGTCATGGTCAGATCACTCTCTTCTTCGCCTGGACTTTCTGACCGCCATTCACCACCGCAGGGAGACGGAGCCGACACGCTGGTTCCGGCCCCAGGCGCCTGATGGACCCGGAGGGGTTCCGGACGGAGCTTGGGCCATTTCCTGAGGGTCTGGCTCACGGCTCGCTGAGGAACTTGTTGCGGCCTGGGAACGGGCCGCGCGGGGCCTTAGACCGGTCGTGCCTTTGCGGCCTCTGACCCGCGCAGGTCCCAACCGGCTCCTTGGTTCTCCGAGGAGCTGAGAGGATGAAGCGCCGGAGAAGACGCCTAGAGAGTTCCTGGAGGTTCAGCTGCTCAGAAGCTGATCGGACACTAGTGAAGTCCTATACTAGGGCTTACCTAGTGGCATTGAGGAAGCGAGGCGAGCTACGCCTCCTCATTGCATCGGCAGATAACCGCCCAGCCGCCCTGTTTGGGTGACCCGCCTCCTCCCACACCAGGGGAGCGGGATGACCCGTTGCAGGGACGTGCTGAGGAGTTTAACGGTTATCTATACGATAAAATCGCTCAGCTTCGGGATGGTTTGGACCAAGATTGCGTGATACGGGTGAGACGGCTGAGGGTGGTCTTGGTGACATTTTATGGGATGAGTTTGACCCTGTCGCTCCGAGGACATGGACAGGTTGTTGGGGAGGCTGAATGCCACCACGTGTTTATTGGACCTGCCCTCCTGGCTGGTGCTGGCCACGCAGGAGGTGACACGAGGCTGGCTCCAGGCGATTACGAGCGCTTCTTTGGTGGAGGGTGTCTTCCGCCGCCTTGAAAGAGGCGGTGGTGAGGCCCTCCTCAAGAAGCCTTCCTGACCCGCTGTTTTAGGTAATTATCGTCCGGTCTCCAACCTTCGCTCGCGAAGGTTGTAGAGAGTATGGTGGCATATCAGTTTCCTTGCACCTGGATGAAACTGTCTATCTAGACCTGCTCCAGTCCGGTTTCCGACCCGGTTACAGCACGGAGACGGCTTTGGTCGCTACAGGATGATCTCTGAGGGCCAGGATAGGGGTTGTTCCTCTGCCCTGGTCCTATTAGACCTCTCAGCGGCTTTCGATACCATCGACCATGGTATCCTGCTGCGCCGTTGGAGGATTGGGAGTGGAGGCACCGCTTATCGGTGGTTCTCCTCCTATCTCTCCGACCGGTCGCAGTCGGTGTTGACAGGGGCAGAGGTCGCCCCGAGGCGCCTCACTTGTGGGTGCCGCAGGGATCGATCCTCTCGCCTTCTGTTCAACATCTATATGAAGCCGCTGGGTGAGATCATCAGTGGGTTCGTGTGAGGTACCAGCTGCATGCGGATGACACCCAGCTGTATTTTCCACACCGACCACCCCAACGGTTATCAAGTGCTGTCCCGTGTCTGGAGGCCGACGGGTCTGGATGGGGAGAAACAGGCTCAAGCTCAATCCTCCAAGACAGAGTGGCTGTGGATGCCGGCCCCGCACAGTCAGCTAAATCGCGGCTGACCATCGGTGGCGCAGTCATTGGCCCCGGCGGAGAGGGTGCGAACTTAGGCGCCCTCCTGGATGAACGGCTGTCTCTAGAAGATCATTTGACAGCCGCCTCCAGGAGAGCGTTCTACCAGGTTCGCTTGGTGCGCCAGTTGCGCCTTTCTGGACCGGGAGGCCCTATGCACGGTCACCACGCCTCGTGACGCCTCGCCTGGATTACTGCAACGCCTCACATGGGGCTCCCTTGAAGGGCATCCGAGGCTACAGTTAGTCCAGAATGCGCGGCTGTGGTGATAGATGGAGCCCTCGTGGCTCCCGTGATAACACCTATCCTGCGCAGTCTGCACTGGCTACCTGTGGCTTTCCGGTGCGCTCAAGGTTTTGGTGACCACCTTTAAAGCGCCCATGGCATAGGGCCGGGTTATTCACGGGACCGCCTACTGCGACCAGATACCTCTCACCGACCTGCGCCTCACAGAGAGGGACTCCTCAGGGTGCCGCCAGCTAGGCAGTGTTGCCTGGCGACGCCCAGGAAGGGCCTTCTCTGTGGGGCTCCCGCCTCTGGAACGAACTCCCCCCAGGACTCCGTCAACTTCCGGACCTTCGAACCTTCCGTCGCGAGCTCAAGACACATTTATTCATCTGTGCAGGACTGGCTTAGTTTTTTAGATTTTAAATTTAGAGGG
Organism: Ahaetulla prasina; assembly: GCF_028640845.1. Taxonomy (NCBI): domain Eukaryota; kingdom Metazoa; phylum Chordata; class Lepidosauria; order Squamata; family Colubridae; genus Ahaetulla; species Ahaetulla prasina. The sequence goes on along the minus strand of NC_080539.1, from coordinate 80,785,868 downwards.
GTTTTTAAATTGATTTTAATATTTATATTTTTATTTTTAATTAATTGGGCAGTAGAATAAGTTTTTTAATGATTATTTTAATTTGTATATTGATGTTTTATATGCCTGTGAACCGCCCTGAGTCCTTTGGGAGATAGGGCGGTATATAAATTCAAACAATAAATAAATAAATAAATAAATAAATCCACCAATGCGACCAAAGCCGTCTCAGTGCTGTAACCGGGCCGGAAGCCGGACTGGAACGGGTCCAGATAGACAGTTTCCTCCAGGTGCAAGGGAAACTGGTATGCCACCATACTCTCTACAACCTTAAGGTCATTACCTAAACAGCCGGGTCCAGGAAGGCGAGGAGGCCTCACCACCGCCTCAAGGCGGCCGGAAAGACTCCTCCAACAAGGAAGCACTCGTAATCCCTGAGCCAGCCTCGTGTCACCTCCTGAGTGGCCAGCACCAGCCAGGAGGAACGCAGGTCCAGTAAACACGTGGTGGAATTCAATCTACCCAGCAACCTGTCCATGTCCTCGGAGTCACATGGTATATATCTTTCATTCATCATTAGCGAAAGAACATTTCATTCAAGGAAATATGCTAAACAAAACAATAGCCAGTAATGTAAACATAATGGTTCAGAACTTGAACAGTTGTATCCTGGAAATGTGTTCACATAAGGTTCCTTGGTTATTTTTACTAGTGGATTGCTTGTTATACCTCACCTTTGTTTCTGAAGAAAATGTATTTGTTCTATAACAGTAAGAAATTTTTTTGATGTGTTTCAATAATTATAAAAAATTATTAATTTGTTGTCCAAATTATCAGGATAGAAAAGAATCTCAACAACAGATCCTTTTTAAAAAAAATAAAGTCCAGGATTAACTTTTATTTCCCCTCCACTGCATCCAAGTACAAATTAAAAAGTATCTTCTAATATGAGGCTAGTGTAATATAATTTTCTGTTTGAGTTAATGATCTTGTTGGGAAATATATGCTTCTGCATCTGCCCCAGAAACAAATGAGAGAGAATCAGAGCTTATTTCTTTGAATCTCAAGTAAATTGTTCCTTTGCTAAATATACATTTTCATTTCAAATTTAGACAAGTCTATAAAATTAGTAATTTTTTTAAAAAAGTTTAAAAATCTTTATGGGATACATACAGAGTCCCTTTATTTGAAGGTCTCACATTCAACATCTAGCACTGAAAAATATAGTGGATCATTGAGTTATTGTCTGAAGCCTTTAAAAACTAAATCTTTAAATTAGCACACATTTAATTTATTTGGCCGCTTATTGTATATGCATAACTCTGAGAAGGAAACAGTTAAAAACAGGAAAAAATATATAGTAAAAAAAATAGTTTAAAATAATACAGAAAAAATAACATAGGTACTGAAAACAAAAGTCCGAAACATATATTACTTATGAATTATGAATTCCTAAGTTTAATAATAATAATAATAATAATAATAATAATAATAATAATAATAATAATATCAGAGTTGGAAGAAACCTTGTAGGTCTTCTAGTCCAAGTCCTGCCCAGGCAGGAAACCCTACACCATTTCAGACAAATGGCTATCCAACATTTTCTTAAAAATTTCCAGTGTTGGAGCATTTACAACTTCTGCAGGCAAGTTGTTCCACTGATTAATTGTTCTGTCAGGAAATTTCTCCTTAGTTCTAGGTTGCTTCTCTCCTTGATTAGTTTCCACCCATTGCTTCTTGTTCTACCCTTAGGTGCTTTGGAGAATAGTTTGACTCCCTCTTCTTTGTGACAACCTCTGAGATATTGGAACACTGCCATCATGTCTCCCCTAGTCCTTCTTTTCATTAAGCTAGGCATACTGAGTTCCTGCAACCATTCTTCATATGTTTTAGCCTCCAGTCCCCTAATCATCTTTGTTGCTCTTCTCCGCACTCTTTCTAGAGTCTCAACATCTTTTTTACATCGTGGCAACCAAAACTGAATGCAATATTCCAAGTGTGGCCTTACCAAGGCATTATAAAGTGGTATTAACACTTCATGTGATCTTGATTCTCGCCCTCTGTTTATGCAGCCCAGAATTGTGTTGGCTTTTTTGGCAGCTGCTGCATACTGCTGGCTCATATCTAAATGGTTGTCCATTAGGACTCCAAGATCCCTCTCACAATTACTACTATTGAGCAAGGTACCACATATCCGGTACCTGTGCATTTTTATTTTTTTTGCCTAAATGTAGAACCTTATTTTTTTCACTGCTGAATTTCATTTTTAATGAAAAAAAAGGGCCGTGGTAGCTCAGGCTGGTAAGAAGCCTGTTATTACAACACAGCAGCCTGCAATTACTGCAGGTTCAAGCCCGGCCCAAGGTTGACTCAGCCTTCCATCCTTTATAAGGTAGGTAAAATGAGGACCCAGATTGTTGGGGGGGCAATAAGTTGACTTTGTAAATATACAAATAGAATGAGACTATTGCCTTATACACTGTAAGCCGCCCTGAGTCTTTGGAGAAGGGCGGGATATAAATGTAAATTAAAAAAAAAAATTGTTAGATAGTGCCCAATGTTCAAGTCTGTCAAGATTGTTCTGTATCTTGAGACTATTTTCTGGAGTGTTGGCTATTCCTGCCATCTTGGTGTCATCTGCAAATTTGATGAGTTCCGCATCTATCCCCTCGTCCAAATCATTGATGAAGATGTTGAAGAGTACTGGGCCTAAAACAGAGCCTTGGGGTACTCAAGATATTTATCTATATGTTATGTCTAGTTAACAATATTATATAATATTGTAGAATCATTTAAAGGTGTATAAAAATGAAACTTTGATCTAAGAGATACAACAAAATGTATGTAATTATTATTTAGTTTTATTGCTCTTAAAATAATAACAGAAAAAGAAAAATCTAAAGAAACAAAATAAAAAGGTACCTACAGTAAAAATCTTGAAGGCAATGCAACAAAGTTTATATTCTTGGTTTTTCCCCCCGAGCATGTAGCCATGAATATCTGGAAACAACCATTTAATTTTAGAATCAGGAATGGTGGAATAGAATAGCAAGATCTAGTATTTGGATAAAAGGACATTTATTAAAAACCCTATGCATATAAAAAATATTGATTTGGCAGAGTAAACTGATTGTAAAAGAGTAAGTATGTCTGCTGTTCCACCTGCCTGAACCAATTCAGAAAAACCAAATTGACTTTTCATTTCCCTGAATATTGAAATGTTTTTATGATTAAAGCTGGTTTAACATCTTTACAGGATTCTTAAAGTTCTTTTTTTCTATTCCTTATTATTTTCTTTTCTGGGAAAAACCAATCTGTTATATTCTTTTTTCTAGATCCTCTCCATCATCCATGGTTTGGAAGACACTGCGTGCAAATACTGCCAATTGTACCTAATTCCTGCTTCTTGCTCTCTAATTAACTCCTCTAAATGTGTGCTGTGTTCCATGGTGCATTTTTATGATGTAAAATGCATCATGAAGTGTTCTTCACTTGGATAAATTGGAACACCTCTGTGTTTGTCAAAAGAGACATGCACAGCCCTAAGGTGGATACATCTGGTTTGATCAACTGAGGAAAGCAACCTGGACTTTTTCTCAAAGGTAAGATCAGCTATGGCAACTGACAAACTGTGAAAATAAATTTGTCATGATTTCGAATCAATGGTTGGATAAGACTAAATCCTATTAGTTAAAGAATCTTCATGTTTCTTAAAATATCAGAACTAAAATCCTGTTGCCTGGCCATTTTTAACATGTTTTCTGGGGCCCAATAATCAAAACAATATTTTTTGATGAAGTAATTTCATTGTTAAGCGTTGATCAATTTTTACATTTATAAAACGCTGGGTCTGTTTAATTTCCAAAATTGTATATTCCAAAACTTTATTTTGAGTTCAGATATGTAACTAATACTAACCTTTATTTTGTTTTTGTTTTTTTAATTCCTTATAATATTATAATATTGAATGGCTGGTTTTGCTTCAAGTACTCCATCACTTAAGGAGATCTCTTAGAATTGCAGGCACCACTTACCCTGCTAAATCTAAGCTATACTGCTTCTTCAATCTGTCTGAATGGTTTTCAGTTCTCTTTCCCTTAAACTTTCAAAGAGTTACAGATGCTATATTATGCATGCCCCCATGAATAGAGTTTGCATGACTTCCACCACCACCTGTATTAGGAGAAAGAAATCTCTCTTATGTTAATACAGTTCATATCCTATGTAGCACTTTCAGTTAACACTGATCACCAGGAGGCTGTGTTTGTTCTATTGGGGATTCATCAGAGATGGTACTGAGATACGGTTCTAGGGCCGTGATGGCGAACCTATGGCACGCATGTCAGAGGTGGCACACAGCATCCTTTCTGATGGCACACGAGCTATCGCTCCAGTTCAACTCCACTGTGCATGTGCGCACGCCTCCCACCGGCCAGCTGGTCTTTGGGTCTCTGCCATGCATGCATGGGGTGGGGTGCATGTGGGGGGGCACATGTGCATGCATGGGGGCAGGGCACATGCAGGGGCCATAAGCACATGCGCAGGGGTGGAGTGTGTGTGGGAGCATGAGCGCAGGGGGCAGGCAGGGGGTCACGAACACATTTTGGGAGTTCGGGTGCACACATGTGCATTTGTTTGACACACGCTTTGGCCATTCGGTCCAAAAAAGGTTAGCCATCACTGTTTTAGGGGGTTCAAATTTTCTACCATGAATTGAACTCACAGTCCTTTGCATTTTAGTCTAGACATGGGTCATTAATGTAAGGAGCTATCGCTTTAGTTCAGAGAGTTGCAGAATTTGGGATTTGTTTGAATGGTCTATACAGCTGTTGTGATCTAGGCCCAAGTAGTTATTACCAGACACAATCAGTCCTAAACAAATATATTAGAATAGATGAGAATTACTTCATTCTCAGCTTAGTCCAAATTAATTCGAAAACAAATCCTTCAGAAAAAGTCCTTTGGCCTTATCACAAACCTTTGTCTTTTTTGGCACCCTGCCAAAGGCTTTTCTTGGCAAAGCCCCATGAAGTTCAGAAATAAGAGAAGCCAACTAAAAACAAAAGTAGCAACGTTGCATTTTTACAAAGAGCCCAAGAGCCATTGCTTCTCTTTTAAGGCTTATGGGAGGGGCCAATCATCTCCTGGCCTTACTCCCAAGTCATCCTTTTTGCTTTAGCTGCTCTTGCCTTCTGGCAGCTCTTCACATACGTGCACTAGGAACAGGCTTTTCCTGTTCCTCTGCCTCTCTGCTGCCCCCCTCTGGAGGCTCCGGAGTCCGTGCATCACTCCCAGATGGCCCTGGCCCCATCTCTGCCTCTGACACAGAACCCTCATCCAGGCCTTCCCCTGACTCCGGAACTGGCTCATTGTCCTCCCCAGCCTCCTCACTGTCTGACTCCGCTGCTAGCTCCGCGGGCTGCTGGCAGACCACAACAGCCACCTTCCCAAATCTGAGACATCTTTTCCATTTCAACTATTTCCCAAGAAAGTAATTATTTGCTGTTCAGTTACAGATGCCTCCAATTTGTAAAACTGTTTACAAACATTATAAAACTGGTAATTAGTAGAGCTTTGTCTTAGTACATAACTGACTCTCATTGACCTGAATTTAAGCTATAAATGTGTTGTTTTTGTTGCTGCAAACAATAAACAAACTTTCCAGCTTTCTCTTCTGATTCCCAAAAGTTTTGATTTATGTATTTCAAAGAATGTTAAAATTGTTCAAAATGTAGTAGCTACATTTTAACTTTAGCTACTATAAATATTTGGCACGAATCATATGTGGGGTAGCTAGCTTTTTTTCCCCATCTGTATAAAATTAAAATCTCCTTTTATCATTTTCTTTTTTTACTGAGTTGATAGCAAGAGTAGATTTGAGAATAAGTGCTTCAAATGTATCCCAGAGATTTCATGTTGTAGGAACAAATTTGCTAGCAGGATTACCTCTAGTTCTTGAAATGTAAGCATACAATATCTCAAGTTTAGAAACAGCTGGCAATAAAAAGATTTCTCTAATACCTTCTTCTTTGTAAATTAGCAAAGGCTTTTGTTTCTCTGCATCTAGAGATAATTTGATTATTTTTAAGTTGTTTCTGGTAATGTGCCTGTACAGTTTAAATAGTTGAGTTCACAGGCTTATGAGTTCATCATGAACTTGCTCTTTTTCCCCATCTGTATAAAATTAAAATCTCCTTTTATCATTTTCTTTTTTTACTGAGTTGATAGCAAGAGTAGATTTGAGAATAAGTGCTTCAAATGTATCCCAGAGATTTCATGTTGTAGGAACAAATTTGCTAGCAGGATTACCTCTAGTTCTTGAAATGTAAGCATACAATATCTCAAGTTTAGAAACAGCTGGCAATAAAAAGATTTCTCTAATACCTTCTTCTTTGTAAATTAGCAAAGGCTTTTGTTTCTCTGCATCTAGAGATAATTTGATTATTTTTAAGTTGTTTCTGGTAATGTGCCTGTACAGTTTAAATAGTTGAGTTCACAGGCTTATGAGTTCATCATGAACTTGTTCTTTTTTCCCCTAAGGTCTTAATTGTCATTTCATGAGAAAAAAGTAATAATTTTCTTCCATGGTTACAAATCGTTATCAAATTGAAGAGCTTGAGATTTCATAATTTTACGATTGCCGTGGATCCCAGATATGCCATTTTCAGAACTTGTCAATTTATTTTCCATCTGTTTAGAGATTGATTGAAGATTCACTATTCATTCAGAGCACATTATTTCTTGTTGCTGGGATAGGAGTATATCAGTATTCAATGTAGCTCTAATTTGGCAGACAAAAGAATCATTCTAGATAACAAGGGTGTCAAACTCACATCGTCACAGCAGTGTCACGTGACGTATCAGGAGCTTTCCCCCCTTCGCTAAACCAGGTGTGGGTGTAGCCAGCATATGACACATTCAGCCCGCGGGCTGGGAGTTTTACTGCCCTGTTGGGCAGTACCCCTATTGTAGGGGTTGGAAGGCAAAGTTGCTCTCTTGTGCAGTACAGCAAGGTTTGGGGATATAGCATCATAACCCAATATATAGCTGTACATGCCAGGTGTATATGTTAACAATGGGCTGTACAGAATATTCCAACAGTGTCTTGAACCAGTATACGAGTCTGATAAAATAAAAGGAATTTAGGTTTGTTGGTTGATTTCTAAGACTTATAAGGTTTATACATTTACTGTATAAACTCCAGAGGCCCTAGGTAGTATATAGAATCAAATCATGATATAAGGCATATAATTTAAAAATATAAAATTGTGACCCATAATAAACAATAAAGATGTGGATTTCTTGTAGCTGCTTAATCACAAAGGCCTTCCTAAAAAGCCAAATTTGCCTATTCCTGGAATGGAGGGACATTATTTGTTCAAGGTATAATTCTTTCAAAAAATGAAACAATTGTCTCTGTGTCTCCTTAGTTCTAAGTTGCTTCTCTCCTTGTTTAATTTCCATCCATTGCTTCATATCCTGCCCTCAGGTGCTTTGGAAAATAGCTTGACTCCCTCAAGCTATAATGATATATATATATATTTACCCATAAAAATAAGAGTGGTGTATATAATTGAAAATAATATAGATTATTCAGACAATTAATAGTTATTGCTAAATTTTTACTTTTTTTTTTCATTGCCATGGAGCTAGAAGTTGCTGTATTCTCAAGAATGTAGCATGTCTTAGTTTTTGCTTATGTATAAGAGAGTAAGAATACAAAAAAGGAATATTAAAAATAGAAGAAAATATTAGACATCTGGTAAAACAAAACACCATGAGATATTTTTGACTTTATCACTCATTGCATGAAGCCAAGAAAGATTTGATTTTTAGAAAGAAAGAGGAAGGAAGGAAGGAAGGAAGGAAGGAAGGAAGGAAGGAAGGAAGGAAGGAAGGAAGGAAGGAAGGAAGGAAGGAAGGAAAAGAATAGACAAGGAGCAAGGCTAAGAATACACATTCTCCAAAAGGATGTTATTTGAATCTGGAATATTATCAGGTTTACCATTCTGTGATTTCTTAAAATTGAAAGTTTTATTTCTGTATTAATGCAAGCTTCTTTTAAATTGTTTTAGTATTGTAATTATCAGTATTTAGTATCTGTTTACTAAACAGATGTGTGTACATTTATTTTCCACTTTAGGATGAAAGATAGACCAATTTATTTCACTTGTTAACCATCTTATGTATCATTTGAAAAGAAAAAATAATGCATGAAATGTTATTTCACTTATTCTGTTTTCTTCTCATAGAATCTCTGTTTGATATTCCAATTCGTTTATAACATGTCTGTAATCATAAGCAATAGATTTCAGGATTGGATAGCTGTCTGATCCCTGTCTGAGGCCGTACGGGTCTGGATGGGGAGAAACAGACTCAGACTCAATCCATCCAAGACGGAGTGGCTGTGGATGCCGGCCTCCCGGTGCAGTCAGCTGCAACCGCGGCTGACTGCTGGGGGCGAGTCACTGGCCCCAACGGAAAGGGTGCAACTTTGGCGTTCTCCTGGATGGACGGCTGTCGTTTGAAGATCACTTGATGGCCGTCTCCAGGAGAGCTTTTTACCAGGTTCGCCTGGTCCGCCAGTTGCGCCCCTTTCTTGACCGGGATGCCTTATGCACGGTCACTCATGCTCTCATCACTTCTCGCCTGGATTATTGCAATGCTCTCTACATGGGGCTACCCCTGAAGTGTACTCGGAGACTTCAGTTGGTCCAGAATGCAGCTGCGCGGGTGATTGAGGGAGCACCACGTTGCTCCCGGGTAACACCACTCCTGCGCAGTCTGCACTGGCTACCTATGGTCTTCCGGGTGCGCTTCAAGGTTTTGGTTACCACCTTCAAAGCGCTCCATGGCTTAGGGCCCGGGTACTTACGGGACCACCTGCTGTTTCCACATGCCTTCCACCGACCCGTACGCTCTCACAGAGAGGGTCTTCTCAGGGTGCCGTCCACCAAGCAGTGTCGGCTGGCGGCCCCCAGGGGAAGGTCCTTCTCTGTGGGAGCACCTACCCTCTGGAACAAACTTTCCCCCAGTTTACGCCAATTGCCTGACCTTCGGACCTTTCGCCGGGAACTGAAAACTTATTTATTTATCCAAGCGGGACTGGCCTGATTTTTAAATTCTAAATTTTAAATTTTTAATTGTAATTTTACTGGGTATTTTACATGGTCAATTGGACGGTTTTAATTTCGGCCTTTTATTTGAATAAGCTTTTTAATTGTTATTTTAATATGTATATTAATTGTTTTAAATGAAGGCTGTACACCGCCCTGAGTCCTTCGGGAGAAGGGCGGTATAAAAGTTTAAATAAATAAATAAATAAATAAATAAATAAATATTCCAAAATCCTTTAGGCATAGTTAACAAGCCTACTGTAAGCTTCCCTTGCATACCCTTGTACTTATACTCCACAGATGTCTGCTGTTACAGTTTAGTGACTCTGTGAAACAATTACAGGATTCACAAAATTTGCTTGCCAGGTTGAAAGGCAACTCTTAAAAAAAGAAGCGGACACCTAAAATATGGGTATAGCTCCATGATGGCGAACCTTTGGCATGCAGCAACCTCTGTGTGTGCATGCAAGCTGTCGTTCCAGTGCCTCCCGCTGGCCAGCTGGTCTTCAGGTCTCTGCTGCACATGTGCAGAGGGCATGGGGTGAGGCTGCACATGTATGCATGGGGACACGTGCAGGGATCATGTGCACATGTATAAGGGGTGGGGTGCATGCGCAGGGCCGTGCATGCATTACATTTTGGGGGTTTGGGCGTACACACGCGCATTCATGCACACACACTTTGGGCACTCGGTCTGGAAAAGGTTAGCCATCACTGGTATAGCATATCAATTCTGAAATTTTAGATATCATAATTACAGAATATTCTGGGACATTGGTTTGCAGTTGACTAATTTAATAAGATTAATAATTATATAGAGAAATATACTTTCAGGTTATATAATTTAGCAAGTAGTAGGATTTCTGGTTTGTATGCCATATTGTCTGCATGACTACAGAATTTAATTATGAGTTATAGCAAATAGATTTCAGTAGTAAACCTGTAGCTAGATTTCAATTGACGGACCTGTTCTTTAAGATGGATGTTTTTAATGAAGGGATGCTAACGTTGCTAAATGTTCTCTGTTTTCACTTGATGTTGCATATTTTGCTGATTTGGTATCAGAATGAATGACATTCATATTTTGGATCTATTTGTCTTCTGTAGCAGATTGCTGCCAGTATAAAATATTTGAAGCTATTTTTTATCTTTTAACACTGAAAAAGAATCTAAGAAATCAACTTAATGGAGTTTATAAACTTTTCTTCTAATCCATCCTCTTGATCGAAAGATATCCACACATATCACACCCTCAAATGAAGTGTTGTCTTTTCAGTTATTGCATTCATCATTATTTAAAAACCATTAATAATATTTGCACTGCAAAAATCTGGTTGGTCACCAGGTAGGAGTAGAGAGCTAGAGTTTTTGTTTCATTTTTGAGTATACTTGCTATCACCTAGTGGTCATTCAGATTTTTTTCTTTTCCTCCTGCTCAGATCTAGTAGTTAGTTCTATGTCTGTTATCCTTAACATCAATTTCAATTGTTTCATCTGGTGTATTAGTTGAAGAGATACATTATCCCTTCAGGATTAGAAATGTTATAACGGTTCATGAAATCAGGATCTTTATATTACTTCTCTGAAATAAGAGACAAGCTTTGAAAACCTGGATTACTATCAAATCTGAAAATTTCTCAATTAAAGGGCTGGTCCTCAGACTTTGGGAAAAGAAATTTTGATCCTCAGTGGTGTCTACAGAAATGACAAGATGAAGAATATTGCATTAGGATCTTGTCCCATTTGTAACTATGTCTTGATCCAAAACACAATGCTATAATGTTGCTTGAATCATTTTTGACAAAAGCAGAAAGTTGTTTATTTATTTCGTAAAGCATGTATTAGATATCAGATATAAGTATAAACATGATTATTGTTCTGTCCCCCCCCCACTTCCTCCCCAAAACAATACGCCAGCCAAGGCCATCTGCCAGCAATTTATTTACACTTGACCGGGTTTCTTCTGGCAGCAAAAAGTTCTGGCAACGTTCCTTCATGTGCCAAGTCCTTATGGTTTTATCAGAATGGCAGTAGCAGTGTGCCGACAAACTGTTGCCAGGGCAACCAGGAGTCTGCAGGATGATCTAAAGTACTCACAAGAAATCCCAGCCTTCAGTCCAAAGCAGTCAAAGAGCCAGTAGTCCGTAACTTTGTCCGACACAAGGGCCTACGGAGCACTCTCCCTGCTTTTATCCCCTGTGGGGTGTGGCTCCATGACTCAGCACTCCCTGGGCCTGCCCCATCTTTTCCTCTGCTGTGCATGCTTATCTTGGCGTCGCTGTTTCGCATCTAGCCAAGATTGATCCTCAGCAGCTGGTTCTTGGGGCGTTGTCAGGGAGGAGGAGGGGTCGAGGGAAAGAGGCCTTGCCAGCTCCTCCTCCTCCTCCTGGCCTGCAGCTGGAATCTGGGACGGTGCCAGGGAGGAAGAAGGTTCGGGGGGGGGAAGGAGGCCTTGTCAGCTCATCCTCCTCACTCTCCGAGTCATCCGATTCCAGGAGGCCAGGCCCAGGGGGTGGAACCACAACAATTATAAATACATGAAATGGATACAAATATCCATAGGACAAGGATGGTAGGCACGCTGCTGCACTTATGCACGCCCCTTACAGACCTCTTAGGAATAGGGTGAGTTTGACAGTAGACAGTCTAAGATTAAAGTTTTGGGGGTTTGGGGAAGAAACCACAGAGCCAGGTAGTGCATTCCAGGCATTGACCACTCTGTTGCTGAAGTCATATTTTCTGCAATCGAGTTTGGAGTGGTTTACCTTGAGTTTGTATCTATTGTTTGCTCGTGTATTGTTGTGGTTGAAGCTGAAGTAGTCATTGACAGGTAGGATGTTGTAGCAGATAATTTTATGTACTACGCTTAGGTCAGGTTAATAGGAAAAGAGGTTGCTCTTTTCCTATTTTCTTGCTTTTAGGCAACACTCTTAAAATAAAACCCATTGTTTGCCTAGGGAGTTGTGTTTATGATCTGTCCTTTAAAAAGCTAGCAGATGCTCACCATCTGAATTACTTTTTATCTACTGCCATTCTGGTTTTATAGGGAAATTCAAGTCTTCAATATAACCTACAGAAAAAAATATTGCTTTGTTTGAGCTGTTCAAAGAACTATCTTGCATGAGCCAACAATTAACTGAACATTTGATTAATTTCCAAGATAATCTGTTATATGCCAAGGTGAGCTCACCCATCTCTATTTAGAGCTGATAAATTAATGATTGAACTGTAACAGTTGAAACTAATATAGAAGCTGTGTTCCTTTTTGCAGAGATGTTTGAACTAGAATTCACCTGCAAATTATTTATTGGAGACAATTTGTGGAAAAGAATAAAAATTATGCTTGATATATACTATAATAGCAGATATTGAAACAAAATTGCAGTAGCTAAAATTAAATATTAAATGTCATTTTCATAACAAAAGTATGGTCCCCCTCCCTTTGGGACCTGCCAAAAGATATAAATATCCTGCAATTAAGAAATCATAAGTATTATATATATAAAAAAATTAGGCTGACAAAATATTATCTTTATACCCAATGATTTGTCATATGAGTAAAGAATATAAGGGTAATAAATTTTCCAAAAAAGAAAAGTACTGAAATATATGGTATAGATTCTGAAGACTTGATCTCAAGAGTTATGGTAGCAAATAATATAATCACCATATTATAATCTGTGTCTACCATATTATATTGTTCATTGCTGAACTATCACAAATTTGGCAAAGTAGTTACCACTTTCAAGATTACATCATGAAAAATAGAAAATTAGTATGGTTGGTTTTATTATGATCATTTTTATTTCATGTCAGTAAACAGCATGGATCACAATATGAACATGTTATGCTGTGCAAGCAATTTTGCATCTAATATAATTAAATTATCATTTTCTATGCATGTTAATTCTATTTGCATATGCTTTTCTGAATTAAAAAGTAGCAATTTCACAGCTAGAGAAAAACATCAACCGGCCTTATGTTTTTAGATATATATTTAGCAAAATATTCTCCTCATACCTGAGATGATCCAGTGATCCATTTTTATTTTTATTTTAAATATATATCTCTGTTTACATTTCATTGCATGCTAGGATTATCCTCAGCTTTATTTTAGCACTTAACTTGACATCTTCAATTATATCTGTTTTGATTTGATAGTTGTCTTGTGGGGTTTTTTTTTTCTAATTTTGATACTAGGTAGATACTACAAACCCAGTATGACTTTGCTTAAGATACCTACTATTTAAAACACCCCAACTGTTAAATTAAGAGTTGTTTGTGTATATTATGGTTATAGATTGAAAAATATATTTAGCTGATTTGCTTTAATCAAAAACAAGGATTGATATATACTCAGTTCACCAACAGTCAAGGCTGCTAAGCCTTTGATTTCAAATTGGTGGGTTCACTATTTTTTTTTATAAATGCAAATCTCATGGTTGCCCAGTAAATGAATAAATTCAAGGAGGAGCAGGAGCGGAAAAAAGCAAAGTAACATAGATAGTACTCAGTATTAACTATGCAAGCAATGTCTCCAGATAAGACTAAGGGGAAAAAACATCTTTCCTCTTCCATCTGCTATAAAGTAGCCACCAATCAGTGTAAATAATACTAACTAGGCGTACCACTAAGCTGACTCCAAACAAAATAGGTTACAGTATTCTCTTGCTATCTGTGATGCTGTCCATATTAGTACCATCATTACTCATTAGACAAACCTAATATAAAAAGAAATGACATTATGGAGAAACTAATCTAAGCAAAGACAGTAAGAGAATCCTAAATACTTATTCTGATTTTAAGATACTGTATAGCTTTGAACATTTAAATCCACAATGTAGCTGAGTCAATTTGAATGATTTCTCATTCAATGAAGCTATAGTACTAAGATAATGAGCATTGAAGTACATCCATCCATTATCTAAATTCATCTGCATAGTTTCCTGCTTCGCCTTTGAAACATATATCAGCCTGTAGAGGAGGTGCATAAAGAAGGTTACGACAGATATGTAAATTGCATTACATTTTCATGTAATTCTGTTGATGCCCGATTATTGTGTCCCTTTTATCACTCAGCATTCAAAGCATTTGCTTTACACTTGCAACACATGACTCTTTTGGCCCAGGGTGTCAAAACTTGGCAACTTTAAGACTTGTGGACGCTGGCTGAGGAATTCTGGGAGTTGAAGTCCACAAGTCTTAAAGTTGCCAAGTTTGGACACCCCTGCTTCTGGCAAACCATCTACTGGATTCTTCCTATGATACTTGACCAAAATAAATTCCTTAGAAGGTAAGAGAGAAGAGCAAATAGCACCAAATCTTTCTGCTTTATTATTATGTCTGAACAAGATTCAAATGCTTGGCCCAAGTTTTCTTTTTCTTTTTTCCCCCAATATGTTTTAAATGCTTTATAACAGTATTAAGGCAGAAATAAATAAGTAAATAAAAATGTTTCAAGTAATTTTCCATTACCCTAGTGGTAAAAATATTGAATCAGTTGTTATGGAAAGGCTTTGATGTGAAAAAAAATTGTTGAAATTTAGGGACCTATATCTGTTCATTCCTGCTTGTAAATGTCGTTCAGATCTCTAGTAAGCAAACAGCCTGGGAAAATCAGACATTTAATCAGACATTTAGTCAGTCTAGCAACTGGGAGACAACAAGATTGCCAAGAGTCTATGTCTCATGATCCAAGTTTTGTATTTTCCTCATGTAACATATAGTAACTGTTTTTCACACAAAGTCATATGTTTGTTCAGCCAGATGCTTCAGATTTAAAATGTAAACTCAGTACTCTGGCAATAAGTTTTTTTTTATCAAATGGCTGTTTACTGTAATGAATATGTGATTAAAGTGAAAGTCTATTCTTGGGAAAGGAATGTATTGAAAAGCATGTTTGACTATTTATGATGAAAGATTGAAACATGAAGAATAAAGAGTGCTGAAAGGTTCTAATTATGGGGCAAATATTTGTTTGATACTTTCAAGAGTTGATCTTGGAGGCAAATGAGTGTAGCAGGAAAAGAACTGAAACTACATTTATCATGGAGTGACTACAGATGAAAAAATGTGAATCTTGAAAAAATAGTAATTTAATTAATTAATTAATTTATATTTAATTTTAATATTTAATTAATTTGTCAACAAAATTAAGGGAAATTGGTTGTAAGGCAAGAGAATGTGGAAGCTGCTTGAACTAGAATTATGTATACAGTATATTATGTATAAATTTATATGTGGGAAGCATGAGCAGGACATTTGGTGAAATGATAAAGTGAAAAATGCTATGGATGAGGGGAAAATGCAGATAATAAAGAATGATTGTTGCAAAAAGATAAGGATAAGAATATGGCCACACTTAATTGAGGAAGTAAAAGTAAAAACTCTTAACTTCTATCTCAATTATACAGGATGAGACATTTATTTGTTTATTTTATTATAATTTGACTTTTTAAATTTCTATTACTTCTCATTGATGAAATTATCACATCAATAATGTTTCAATGTCACAGTTAATTGAAAATAATATTATTAGTCACTTTAAAAAAACTTAGGTGTTGTACTAAATTTTTACAGTTATTTTATTTATCTATTTAATCACTATCCAGCAAGTGTCAATAATTAATTACAGGTTGGTAACTTAACTTTAGCTTCTGTTATAATTTGGACAAACTCTATATTTTTAATGCAAGAATTCTCTATAGTGATACCGTAGTAAAAATATTTTCTTTTGATAAGAACTGAAATAATTCTATAATTATTTATATAGATAATTCTAATTACAGAAAAGAAGTGTTACTGTATGCATTTTATAATCAGGCAAAATGGATGGAAATTTGTACCCAATTTGTACTCAATCAAATGTTTCTGTTACATTCAATGTTTTTCTTTTCCTGTCATATTGTACACAAAAGGATGCAGGCGCATTCACTCAATAATATAACTGCTTTATTATTGCAGAAAAGAGTCTGTCTGATTAATTATCATTAAATATAAGCCTCTTCTAAGAAGCTTGAATAAAAATTGATCACCTTTCTAAAGATTGCTTATACTCAAAAATGTAACTGTCACATTTTAATCTTCATTTGAATCTAATTAGCTGTTACATTTGAGTGAATCTCTGATTTAGAAATACCAAAATAGGCATCTTTCCTGTCTAAGGAGATCAACTTGGAATAGCCTCAGTTAAGACTTTTTGGGGAAGAGTTAGTTGATGAACTATAGCAGTCTTCTGTAACATTGTCAGTCTTCAGATACAGTATCAGACACCAGAATTCTTCCATCAGAACAGCCAAGTCGAACCCCATAATTCTGGGGAACTCCCAGTTGAACAAGGCTATCTCCAAGGCTTTTGTAATTGGAATGGGCTTTAGTGTGGGGCCAGAAGCTGGGATCTATCAGCATTCTTGACTCCAAAAACTCCACTCATAGAAGATACCCTTAGCCAGCTTGGGATGTTCTCCTTTTATCAATCCTGCACTTTGCTGCTTATCCATTTCAACATGATCCCCCAATCCAATGTGCTATTATGGTAAGCAGAATGCATAATTAGATGTTTACTTCTGCCAACTTGGTTCCATATAACTTGCATTTGTTCTTGAATTTGAACCAGTGCAATGTGTTTCTGTTTTCTGTTGGCAAGTATAGAGTTGTTTATTATGTAAAGATTGCTTTATTTTTTAGTAGCTCAGATATTATAGGCAATTATAATTATACTTAGTAATTTACTTGAGGAAGTAAAAAAAATAGTTTTTCTTAAAAGCCGCATTTGAAGGATGCCTTATAAAGAAGAATATTTAGTTCAGCAAGCTAAACCTAACTTTCGGTTCTCAAAACAAAGAAAAAAGCTTTCAATTTCATTTGCTAGTTTGGAGCTGATAGATAAACTGCTTGACCAGCCTGGCAAAATAGCTGATTTGTGTTTAAAAAAAACAGTAATTGCAATATTGGCAGAAATGTCAGAATGAGTTCATTTGGCATACTTTGACTGCCAGATATTTGCTCCTGTACTCTGGACTAAACAAGGAGAAAGCTAATTGCATAGATTTGCAGAGGAGTTCAGTGAATCCCAATCTTACTTTTCCTTGCAATGACTTTCCACAGAAAACCTGGTTTGCTTCGTTTTGTGGCACTGAATGTTCCCTACATTTCCTCATCTGATAGAGACAGAGAGCAGGGCTTTAGTACAGCACATAAAGTAAGGAAAATTCAATTGTGGAGTACCACTACAGCTTTACCCAACTAAAATAGTAAGTTTTAAAGGAGTAAATATTACATGGCCATGAGTACCAGAATGAATTATTTTGAGTGTGTTTTGACTTCTGAATTATTTTGAATGTATGTTGAGCATCCCCATAATATTCCCAGATGGTTTTTAAAACCAGATACTCTGTCACATGTGAATATTCTTCAAATGTTTTCCCCATGATGAAATAAAAGAGCTCTGGCTGCTCTGTGCAGAGCTTCTTGAGTCATATATTGATTTCACTGGACAACATTTTTTCCCCAAAGTTTTTGCTTCCTGAAAAAACTTGGTGATTATGACAGATCCCTCCAAACTGAACAGAATAAAATTTCAAACTGACTGTATCACATAAGAATCTTGAGAAATGTGAAATTAACTTTTGATGACTATAGCATATTTAATTGCATAATGTTTCTGACATGCTGCAAGGATTCAACAGCTAAATGTGTTTTGCTTCTGATTTTTGTTTATACTCAGTGACTGATTCATCTCACTGCAGTGTCCAAGAATAGCCAGCCAGCACTGATGGATTCCAATTGCCCTGATCCCATTTTCCATTGGGGCAATGTATTAGTGAAACCTTTCACCATATTCATCACTAAGTGCACCTAGATTTTCAGGAAAGAAGACCATGTGTGAATGAAAATGAATCTTCAGTGACATCTTGCACTTCATGGCCTGGTATGTTGTAAATTTGTCAACCAACTAAATGTAGTTTGGTGCTCTGTAGTTGGCAAGAAAATGCTCAACAACATCCTTGAATGCTTTCCTAACAATTTTCTCTCTGGAATGCAGAGTACCTTGATAATTCCACGCCTCTGGTCATCATGCTGATTTTGAATCCCTTCCTTCTCCTTTGCAGTAATTGTCAGCCGATGATCTTAAAGGGCCCTCACCCCATTATCATGTAAGGCAATGATACAGCATAAAACATTGAATTACTTAACACTAGACAAGGTAACAAATCTAACAATCTACTAAAATATAAAATACACAATTAGCAGTGAAGAGGCTGACAGTAATTTTACTGATCACAGGACCTCAAGATTTTACTCCTGGGATTTGGCTGCATTTTGTTCTAGAATAGAATAGAATAGAATAGAATTTTTATTGGCCAAGTGTGATTGGACACACAAGGAATTTGTCTTGGTGCATATGCTCTCAGTGTACATAAAAGAAAAGATACGTTCATCAAGGTACAACATTTACAACACAATTGATGGTCAATATATCAATATAAATCATAAGGTGCCAGCAACAAGTTATAGCCATACAGTCATAAATGGAAAGAGATTGGTGATGGGAACTATGAGAAGATTAATAGTAGTGCAGATTCAGTAAATAGTTTGACAGTGTTGATGGAATTATTTGTTTAGCAGAGTGATGGCCTTCGGGGAAAAATTGTTCTTGTGTCTAGTTGTTCTGGTGTGCAGTGCTCTATAGCATCGTTTTGAGGGTAGGAGTTGAAACAGTTTATGTCCAGGATACGAGGGGTCTGTAAATATTTTCACAGCCCTCTTCTTGATTCGTGCAGTATACAGGTCCTCAATGGAAGGCAGGTTGGTAGTAATTATTTTTCTGAAGTTCTAATTATCCTCTGAAGTCTGTGTTTTTCTTGTTGGGTTGCAGAACTGAACCAGACAGTTATAGAGGTGCAAATGACAGACTCAATAATTCCTCTGTAGAACTGGATTAGCAGCTCCTTGGGCAGTTTGAGCTTACTGAGTTGGCGCAGAAAGAAATGTTCTGAATGTTCTGACGTAGGCTTCCTGAGTCAGTAAAACACACAAGTACTCCCAAAAACCTCCTTTATTGCAACAACTATGAATTCTCTTCATTCACAGATGAATCCCAAATAGTTGTAAAGAGTCCTTCAGGATAAGGCTGATAATCACCCACCTTTATCTCCGTTGATAAGCTGCCAAAGACCTAATTGGCAAAGCCACATGGAGTCCAGAATCAAACAGAGATTCAGACTTTAAACTGAACAGAATTAACAATGTTGCTTCCTGCAAATGCCCACGTGCCTTTGCTCCTCTTTTAAGTCTTATAAAGGTAAAGGGGGCGGTGCTCATCTCCGTTTCAAAGCTGAAGAGCCAGCACTGTCCGAAGATGTCTCCGTGGTCGTGTGGCTTGCATGACTGAACGCCAAAGGCACACGGAACGCTGTAGCCTGAGCCACCGCATCCCTCTTAATTCTTATGGGAGGGGCCAATCATCTCCAAGCCCTACTCTTGAGATATCCCTTTTGTTTTAACTGGCTTCTGGCAATTCTGCACATGCACACACTGGAAACAGGCTCCCCTTGTTCCTCTGCCTTGCTGAGGTCTGACTCTGGAGGCTCCAGAAGCAGCACATACCTCCCAGATGGCCCTTTCTTTGCCTTCGACGCAGAGCCCTCGTCCAAGCCTTCCCCAAACTCCAGGAGTGACCCATGTTCCTCCCCAACTTCCTCACTGTCGGACTCTGCTGCCAGTTCCACAGGCTGCCAGTGGACCACAACATATAGCACCTCTTCACAGTTCACTAAAATAGTATTTATAGTACTGGTAAATGTTATCCAGTGGCAGTGGGAGAACTTATTCTTCTGAGTAAGAGCAAGCTGAAGTGGCAACCTTTTCCAATAAGTGCATATAATTTAATTTCGGGAAAGAAGACAAACAAATGCTTACTGAATCTATTTAGAAGATAACATTTCTGATCTGTCTTCAGATCTGAAAATAGATCTAAGTGAAAACAAAGAGGTTTACAGACATGTAAGTGAAGAAGCAATTGAGCAAAAACTGTTAGTTCTTAACCTCTAATACTACAAAAAGATTTCTACTGAAGAGTCGATATTAACATGTTTTTAAATTCTAAGCAAGTTTGTAAGTCCTCTGTTGTTATTTAGGGCAAATGGTTGGGAGTGCAAAGCGTGGAGGGGATTGCCTTTTTTTTTTTTTTACTTCTGCTGAGTAAAGCAATACTATCAGTATAAAACCAGATTGGATTTCACCCTTTGTTCAAAAAGGCTTATAGTACTTTTATATAAAATGAAAGTCTTGTGGCAGTTATATAACAAAGACAAAGAAATGTTTTTGATGGCACTTTGTGGGACACACATTTTAGAAGCATTTTATTACCAACTGTCATTATGTTAAAGGTGCTTTAGAACATAATTCTTTTCTTGCCTTGGATTTAACAAAAAGGAGATATCAATTGGATATAAATTGGAAAAACTGGGAGATTTCTAGCAAAAAAGAATTGGGACATATTTTGCACCTCTTTCAATATTCTAGAATAAAAATTCTATTCTATTCTATTCTATTCTATTCTATTCTATTCTATTCTATTCTATTCTATTCTATTCTATTCTATTCTATTCTATTGAATAGATGATGGTTCAATACCATGCCCAAGATTTATAGAATTTTGGAATGATTTGAATAGAATAGAATAGAATAGAATAGAATAGAATAGAATAGAATAGAATAGAATAGAATAGAATTTTTATTGGCCATGTGTGATTGGACACAAGGAATTTGTCTTAGTGCATATGCTCTCAGTGTACATAAACTATTTGGAATGAAAACTAGAAAGGCCTGGCTCTTATCTTACAAATCTTCAACCACAGAATGTACATTTAACATACTAAGTTCTAATTGCTTGTTCTGTTTTGATAATTGTGCAATGTCTGCATTTACAAAACTGTTTCAGGGAGTTCAACCATAGAGGTTGCATCTATATTTTGGTTTATTAGTTTAGTTCTTTGTCTATTTTTTATTCTTATCAAGGACATAGCGAGGTAATATTGATATTGCTTGTCCTTTCACATCTGGGCTACAAAAATCCATATAATTAGAAGGAGAGGAAGAGGGAGGGAGAGGGAGAGAGAGCGGGAGAGAGGAACCGAACAATAACTTTGCTATCATCTATTCCTGATATGGTAAACCTTGTTTCAAACAAAATATGAGGGAATATGTATTTAGTCTGTCAGTATGGTGTTTCCAGGAGTTTTGAGAACCTTATATGGTCACAAGATGCCTTTTTGTTGCCTTCTGGCTGGCAGTAATTTTCAAAGGGCTTCAAGATTCTTCCACATCAGATTATGTGCCAAGTAAGAAAACAGCTCCAGACCTCTACCTCCCACAATATTAGTAATATTGGAGAATTCAAATGATTTATTTTCAGCCCAGGCATATTGAAGTTGAAACTGCTGTAAAATTATTGATTGGGTTGAACGAAGATACAGGGGCTCCATATCCCCATGAGGGAAACTTCATGCCTCACCCTTTTTTTCTGAGTATAAGCTTCAGATTCTTCAGCAAATTGCAAACTTAAATGCTCTGCAATTCCGTTTCAGGAGCCCAAACAAAAGTAATGGAACAAAATAGTTAAGTATTTTGTCAGTTTATCCCTTCTCTTCAGCTCCAGATCAATCTGTCTGCAAAATGCCAAGCTATGGACTTTATGTCTTCCCTTTTCTTTTTCCTTTTTGTGGCATAGGATCTTCAGGAGTTCAGAGCATAGCAGTGATCTGCACTCTGTGTTCCCTTCAAGTTGAAGGGCAGGAAGACAATCGTGTTACTTGAAACTCCTCTGAAGTCCTGAAGGGTGGGGGCAGCATCTGAATGTCCTTGGACAGACCTAAGATCCCACGTGTCAGGAATCCAAACTGGGATATTTTCATGCAAAAATTTTAATATGCCTAATTCCCCAATGTAGGGCTTTTGAGAAGTTGCTTTGAGAAAAAACGTTTTTTGTTTAAGAAATATTTTCTATAATTTAAGTACTTCTCTCATAATATCTATGCAGGACGAAGTCTGAGTCAAGAATAATCAACAATAATAAAAGATGACTCCACATAGAGATAAATGAGCATTCAGTTTTCAGTTTTGAAATGAAACAGAAGTATCAGGTTTTATTTTTACGAGCTCTTGAGGTTAAATATACTTGGTGAGGATGATGTTCTTGCACCAAGATTAAATTATAACAAATATGCCTTTCCTCACTACAGTAAAAGCAGAAAGGTTGATACAGCCAATGTTTTTGATAGATGTCATGCGGATTGGATAAGAGTCCAAACTCACTTGAACATTGTGTACTTTAATGAGCACAAAATCTTGTAATTCCATTTTTAGGTATACAATTACAATCAATGCCAGTGGCTATTAGTGCTAATCTTTTTGTCCAGTTTGTCCTTTTCCACATTATAAACACTACCCAGTAACACATATAGTTTTAAACATATAAAAGAGCTCATGAATTGGTTTCTTACAAACAGTTCATATATATATATATATATATATATATATATATATATATATATATATATATATATATATATATATATATATATATATATATATATATATATATATATAGAGAGAGAGAGGACACGGTGGCTCAGGGGATAGGACGTTGAGCTTGTCAATTGAAAGGTCGGCAGCTCAGCGGTTCGAATCCCTAGTGCTGCCGTGTAACGGGGTGAGCTCCTGTTACTTGTCCCAGCTTCTGCCAACCTAGCAGTTTCGAAAGCACGTAAAAATGCAAGTAGAAAAAATAGGGACCACCTTTGGTGGGAAGGTAACAGCGTTCCGTGCGCCTTTGGCGTTGAGTCATGCCGGCCAGATGACCACGGAGACGTCTCCGGACAGTGCTGGCTCTTCGGCTTTGAAACAGAGATGAGCACCGCCCCTAGAGTCGGTAACGACTAGCATGTATGTGTGAGGGGAACCTTTACCTTTATATATATATATATATATATATATATATGTAGGTAGGTAGGTAGGTAGGTAGTTAGGTCTTGGCATTTTCAGGTCTTTTCCCGTGTAAGGTTGAGAATATTTTGGCGACGTTTCGACGAGGTCTCACTTATCATCTTTAGGCTGGTGTCTTCGCCTTCGTGCTTCTCAAGAAGACACCAGCCTGAAGATGATGAGTGAGACCTCGTCGAAACGTCGCCAAGATACTCTCAACCTTGCACAGGAAAAAATCGAAAATGCCAAGATCTACAATCAAAATAATAAATAAATACATACCAATACCCGTGAAAACCTACGAAAACACACACACACACACACACACACACGGCTGATTTATTAATTTGTGTTAACTTGTATCATGTTAAAGGTAAAAATAATATCCCCAACCCTCTGCTATACATAAGTTATTTTTCACATCTTATTCAAAGCACCAAATTTTATATAATCTTCTTGGACAGATTACATTTATTAGTATATGGTGGGGTGCTTGCATATGTTCATGATAGCAATTTAGAAATACAACTGGTATGTTTGCTGAATTATAATATTTATTTATCAACCTGTGGTAGGACGGGGAAAGGCTGCTGATTGTATTGTTTGATATTCTTGTACTGGGGGGGGAAAGGAGGGAGAATGACTTGATCTATAATGTTTTGAATAGAATGATAAGAAACATGGCAGAAGATGCAGAACCTTAGCCCACCAGTGCTGGAACTAAAATTTACAGACTTAAAACCCCCATTGCACTTCTTTGGGGAAAAAAATAAAAACAAATAATTTCTCACCCTCTCATTCACTTTCTCCCACAAAAATAAAAGTTTTCCCCTCTTTTTTCCTGATAATATCATTTTTTCTGCCTATTTTCTCCCTTTTCCGCCAAAGACAGAAAAACTGTAGTAGAAAATGAAAAAGGTGTCTGGGCTAATACTAAAAACAGCCTCTATTTTTTTTTAAAAAAAGAAATAATAAATTAAATTATAAAATAAGTGGGAAAACTGGCTTCACATCTGAAGCGTGTCCAAGGTCCTTGAAATGACAGAAATTTTCCTTTCCTATTTTAGAATAAACACTGTATTTCCTACACAATAACATTTTATATTTAACACCTAATGTTTTCTTATCTTCTAATTAATCTTCAATCAAATTGCAGATAAGCCCATGTTTTTAAAACAGAGTCTAAAAACTACACCCAGCATAACTCAGTTTCTTAATATAAATTTAATGCTGATTTAATGTTCACATTACTCTGTTCTATATCTCTCAGTCTGCTTTTTCTGAAATAAATTTCAATTTAAAAAAAGAGCTGAAAGCATATTTTTTAAAGCAGGTAGAAACTGATTTTTAGAAGTACCTATGAAATATATTATTTCTTGAATTATAATAATACATGATAATATGATACTAAGATTTTATACAATATATTGTGAAGTACATTTGATATACCCTTAGTATATAAAGCTCTCAAACTGCACAAATTTGTTTCTCAGATTTCTTACCTGAAAAAAATACACAACTGGAAGACACAGAATTCAGTTGATTGTTTTCCTTTTATAATGTGATGCAGTGCAATATTATCATTTGAAATATCTGTGATTTTTAGGACTATGTTCCAATATAATAAAACAAGCATGCTTTTATTTAAAATACGTCTTTGATGCAACTATATTAATACAGGTTTGTAGACTACAAAATAAGATTCATTCACTTCAGATATTTATTTTTATATCTCATTAAAAAATTCATATTTTTAACTTTTCAGCCCCATTGTACTATGTACAGTACATGTGTCCCAAGATGCTGCTGCAAGATCCAATCTGGGTCAGTCGCCAGGACCAAAGGTTTACTCTTTCAAGCTTTTGGACCCATGCTGGAGCCCATCTTCAGGGAATTTCTCTCTACTGGAGTAGAAGCTAGCCCAAATACTAGCCCAAAGCGCATATTTCAATAGAGAGAAGTTCTCTGAAGATGGGATCCAGCATGAGTCAGAAAGCTTGGAAGAATAAACCTCTGGTTCCAGTGATCGACCCAGATTGGATCGATATACAGTACATTTGTATTGTAAATTCTAGAATTCATGTATCTGGTTTTGTAGTTTTTAGAGGTAGTGAATTATTGGCCATATTTTTTAGCCATTGATACATGAATGATATTTTGGTCATGTTTAAGAATGAATTCTACATTCCATATAAGTTTTTTCTTGTAGCTTATTAAAATGCAGAAAATCTGGTTCTTCTGCACAAACCTCTTTCAAGTTTAACTTCCCTTGACATGTATGTATTGATTTATTATTTTTATCCTGAAAATATATGGGAAGTACACTATTTTATGTCTAACTTTGAATAAAGCTTACCTTCAAGTGAAGTTATTGCATATAGGAATATAAGTAAGTGATGTTGCCAAGTTTGATCATTCCTGGCTGAGAAATATGTTACAGTACTTATAATGCGTATATCAAATACAAATGAATACTGTTGGCCTGAGAAGTCTTCTTTGGCTGACATAATTGTCCATCTCTGCCATGTCTTTTTATACACGTAGTTCATAACCTTCCTTGTTGATCTAATGGCAGGAATAGTAACCTGGCCTGTTCAACTGGCAATGAGACAACTGTAAGGAAAAGTAGTTCTCTTGTCTTTTAGTAGTAACAAACAAGAAGCCTAGTGACGGTGCTAGATGACAGGGAAGTCCTTTATCTCTTACTCCGCCAAAACAACAGCAAGCAAATTCACGGGATCACTCCCCACTATGCCATGGAGACAAGCAGACACTTGTTTCTAGTGCCTTCCTTGATTGGGAATACAATAAAGACTAGATTGATTTCAAGAAACTATTGTTAAAGTTTGGTTTTCAGAATCCAATTACATATCTAAAGGATGGAGGGCATGTAGTTTAATATAGCTGGAAGTGGGTTGTTATGTGATTCAAATTTAAAGTGACAATGTGACAGGATGTGTGTCTGTTGTACACAGGTACATTTATGGACAGAAAAAGAGAATATTGCAATGAGTTTCATTGGCAGCTGTTATTTCCCAGGTGATGGGAAAACATTAAATGCTTCCTAATAAATCCCCCAGGATCAACAATGAATCTTCTTGTTCCTGAGTGAATAAAACTTGAATAGTTTATGTGAAGAGCTGAAAAGCAATTTCAGAAGAATTATGAATTATTATTACATTAGAATACAAATATGATACTTGAGGCAAACCTGGGTTGCTTGGAAAGATTTCAAATTAAGTCCTTTTGGAGAATACTATTTCTTTCAGAAACAGGCAGCAATGAATCCTAGCTTTCACTTTGCAATAATGCTTTTTTTTTTAAGCATAGGTGTGAACTTGTTCAGAAAATCTGGCTGGAAATTTACCATTCCTGATGAAAATGGAAAGAAATGGGGCAAGGAATGGGCCAGACACTGAAAGCATTATTATGTTGTAGGAGGTTGCTTTGCATTATTGGTTCCTCAGGTCGAGATGTTGCTTTGAACAAAAGATGCTACAATCTCAGTCAGCATTCATGACACTCTGAAAAAACTTTCTGATTTCTAATAAACCAAAAATGCTTTAACAAGACTAATACATTTCCAGCAGCATTACTTCAACACAGTTTTATAGTTAGCTTTTGATTTTAAATGCCCATGTTGCAGTGAGATAAGCTTTTAAGTGCTTTATTACATATTTCCGTACAAGGTATTAGAGTAAAGTATTGGAGGGGTATTAATATTTTAATTCATTTTTAATCCAACCGAACTTTTTTTAGCTAGAACTAAGTCATAATCAACTGTATTTCTCTTTATTAAATTGAAGCCATCAGAAAAAGTTTCCTTTGTGTAAAAATGCTTTGAAGCATACAAAGTAAAATAAAAATTGCTGACTACATTCAAAAGTTCTAGGCAGGAGAAACCTAGGAATTCTACCTTTTTAAGTGCAGTTATAATAGCTTTTCACAATGTCTACCTATAACAAATGCTAAAATATATTTTTAAGCTTTTAAATATCACTGGACAGTGGAGTTTTTTTACCTAGAACTCCAACTGAACTCCAATGAGAAGAAATCTGACTGATTTTAAACACCTCTTACATTTACTGAAATAGTGTTTGGAAATTTTCCTGTGAGAGATACTTATCTTAACTGAATGTTCAGGAATTTCATGAGGAAATAACAGGGCAGAGTTTAAATGAAGAAAATTTCAGGCTGTGAAGAAATCATCAAATAACATTTGAAAGCCCATGATAGTTTTGAGTGCTCTGTAAAATTGTCAAATATCTTCTCAGCAAAATCAGGTCAGGTATTCTAAAATATGGGTTCAGTTGCATAAGACAGTATCATGATATGGCTCTTAAAGGGGGGATTATTATAAAGTGTGAAGCTGAAAGTATTAAATCAAATGGTTACAACTAAGCTTTTTTAAAAAATTATTCCTCTCTCTCTGATGGAAACGCGACACTATTTAAAAAGATATAGGTCAAAAATAGAAGTGAAAACTCTTTGAAACTACTTTGGTACATTTGCTTTGAAGTAAAGATTAAGTTTAAAAATCCAGACCTTTCTATAATAATTTAAAATAAGAATTCTTAGGATAAAATCTGTGCATATATGTATACAAATAGAATTGATAGAGATTCTTGAATATAATATAATAGGTAATTTTCCTAAAAATCTTTCTTGTTAGTTTATGATTCCAAGTATATTATATAATTTGATTAAGATCAAAGATCTTTAGTTCTAATAAGTATAGAAACAAGAGTACAAAGTAAAAATAATAGGTGTTTTCATCATGCTTGTTTTTGTTAAAGCTCATGTTTTATCAAATATATGTTTTATTTCTGTTAATATATATGCTGAAAGGCAACTATCTCCATAAATAAGTGTTTGCATTTCCCACAGTTCTCCAAATGCAGGCATTTTTGCCCACTTGTGACCTGCAGATTTTCAGTAGTAAAAGGCAGTTTGTGTGCTTTTATATTGTTTATATACCACCAAGGTTTTATGGCATAATAACTAATACAAAACATTTAACAAGGTCTAATAGGCACACATAACTATGCGGTGGAACAAACAGCTGAAAGAGAAGGAATCTATGATCCTATTTGCAATATCTTTAATTTTTAAAAGAGTAAACCAACATTACTCTTGAAAATAGAGGCACCTTTCTCATTAATTTACAAAAGACAAAGAATCAAATTATTTGATATATTTCAAATAATAGTTTCCAGCAATATGAATTAAAATATATATTGTAGGAATCATAATATGAGATACTTTAGTGTAAACAATGAAGTTCCACTTAAACTATTTTAATGACTAATATTGTGGAATGCTCCAGCAGGACATATCTCAGCAATGTAGGAACTGAGTGTAATCCTGAAGTCTTCTTCACTGATTGTTTATAGCAAGAGTAACTATCCTTGTGGCAATTTATGAGTGGAGTTTCACTGTTTGCATCATGTATTGTGGTTTGTAAAATATATTATTAATGGCATATGTTCCATTCATGACCATATGAAATGTGAGACTCTAGAAAAAGTGCAGAGAAGAGCAACCAAGATGATTAGGGGACTGGAGACTAAAACATGAAGAACTGTTACAGGAACTGGGCATGGCTAGTCTAATGAAGAGAAGGACCAGGGGAGACATGTTAGCAATATTTGAGGGGCTGTTTTCCAAGGCACTCGAAGGCCAGACAAGGAATAATGGATGGAAACTGATCAAGGAGAGATTCAAACTAGAAATAAGGAGAAATTTTCTGACAGTGAGAACAATCAGTTAATGGAACAGCTTGCCTTCGGAAGTTGTGGAACTTCATCACTGGAGGCTTTCAAGAAAGATTTGGCTGCCATTTGTCAGAAATGGTGTAAGGTCTCCTGATTAGGCAGGAGGTTGGACTAGATGACCTACAAGGTCCCTTCCAACTCTGTTAAATCTGTTACATGTTTCCACACCTTACTGTCCATTCTTGTGCCACCAACAAAGTCTGTCTGCATATGGGATTTAATGCCACAATATCAACTGGATGAATGATATAAATGTAGAAAAATTTCTTGTGTTCTTTTGTTTCCCATTCCCAATGAAGAATGTGCTTTTTCTTGCTCTTTTCTGTATCTAACTGGCGAGAAGCAGCCTCATCATGGAGAATAAAAGAACTTATTCCAAAATGCCACATATTCGCATGAAGTTTTCAATTAGGTCACTGGAGATTCTCAGTCATCCAAGTTGTCCCAAAGGTGTTTTTCAAAAGACAACTAGATTTTCCTTGGAGATACTTTGCTTCTCATCCAGAACTGAAGAAACTTCTGAGAAGCAAAGTGTCTTCAAGGAAAAACAAGGAAAGTCTAGTTGCCTCTTGAAAAAGCACCTTTGAGACAATTATGCCACATTAATTTAGCTTTTTTTATTTGTAGCATGTAAAATGTTCATTGATTCTGTACTCAATGCAAAAGATCTTGCCAACTCAATTATATGCTCTCATATCGCTATTGAATCAAGCCATACCAGAAAGAAAGATGAACTGGTGGTTAGAAGTCAAAAAAGGAGCTAACAGTTTTTGGTGTTAAAGCAATCTGATGGTTTTCTTTATAGTGTTCTTTCAGTCCAACACCCTGAACACACACACACACACACACACACACAATTCTTTGTATCTCCAAACATCTCAAACCATATCACATCTTAACAATTTTATAGACATTTCCTGTTTATAGACAATGGTTAGATACAGCAACTTAAATCCATGATTTGGTTTTTAAAATTTTGCTTTTTTTAATCTGGTTTTTTTTACTAGGGAGGTCTAGCGGTAACAATCGCTATATATCTTTGGCTTCTAAATAAACCATTAATAATCTTATATTTGTATAAGATTATACAATCTTATATTTGTATAAGATTATTGTCTTGCAAGGGAGTTTAGTTCTCAGTATCAGTATTTGGCGAGGGAACCCTTCACTTCAAGGAAGTTTAAAATTTAAATGTAAAATTCTTGCCTATACAAGAAATATTTCTTTATTTTATTTTTTTATTTCTTTAAATTCATTTCTTTTTCCATCTCTCTATAGGTTCAATTCCTATCAGGGATCTGAGCATCCCAAAAGTTATATGCTCTGGCCCCAATATAGCATGTCTATACAATGTCAATTTGATAATCTGGGCTAAAAATGAGGTTCTAACTTCTGATTTTTCCCCACTTTTTCATTGGAAACATATGTAATGACTTTAGTTAAACATGGGACACAAACTGTACACCATGCAAAAGCTTATATGAATAATGAATTTTATTCTCACAGTGTCCTTATTTATTTATTTATTTATTTATTTATTTATTTATTTATTTATTTATTTTGTCACAACAATATATGTAGGTATCATACAAAAAGATTATATAGTATATAAACACATATATGAGTAAATATAAGGAGGTATAAGCATATAGGAAGAAGAAAAGAAAAACAATAGGACAAGAACGGTAGGCACGTTTGTGCGCTTATTAACGCC
Source organism: Ahaetulla prasina (assembly GCF_028640845.1). Taxonomy (NCBI): domain Eukaryota; kingdom Metazoa; phylum Chordata; class Lepidosauria; order Squamata; family Colubridae; genus Ahaetulla; species Ahaetulla prasina. The sequence goes on along the minus strand of NC_080539.1, from coordinate 80,755,299 downwards.
CCTTATGGTCCTCTTAGGAATGGGGTGAGGTCAATAGTAGAAAGTTTTTGGTTAAAGCTTTTAGGATTATGGGAAGAGACCACAGAGTCAGGTAAAGTATTCCAAGCACTGATGATTCTGTTACAGAAGTCATATTTTCTGCAATCTAGATTAAAGCGGTTGACATTTAAATCTATTGACAGGTACAAAGACTGACAGGTACGAAGTCCCAAAGGTGCTTTTTCAAGAGGCACCTGGACTTTCTGGTTTTTCTTTGAAGACATTTCATTTCTCATCCAAGAAACTTCTTTAGCTCTGAGCCAGAAAGTCCAGGTGCCTCTTGAAAAAACATCTTTGGGACAATCATGACCTGGATGACTGAGAATCTCCATAGACAGGTATGAAGGTCTATGAGGTAATTAACAGTCCAGCAAAGGAAACTGCTGCAGGGAAACCAGGTATTATGAAGAAATGCTAAAGAACGTAAAACAGACTTCAATATTTTATTTATTTATTTATTTATTTATTTATTTATTTATTTTATTTTGTCACAACAATATATATAAGCATCACATAAAAAGATTATTTAGTATATAAACATATATATGAGGTAATATAAGGAAGTATAAGTATATATATATAAAAGAAGAAGAAAACAAAAAAAACCAAACAAACAATAGGACAGGAACGGTAGGCACGTTTGTGCTCTTATGCAAGCCCCTTATAGTACTTTTAGGAATGGGGTGAGGTCAATAGTAGAATGTTTTTGGTTAAAGCTTTTGGGATTATGGGAAGAGACCACAGAGTCAGGTAATGTGTTCTAAGCACTGATAACTCTGTTACAGAAGCCATATTTTCTGCAATCTAGATTAAAGCGGTTAACATTAAGTTTGAATCTATTGGTTGCTCTTGTATTATTGCAATTGAAGCTTTAACAGGAAGGACATTACAATACAGGGACCGGGATAGCTCAGGCTGTTAAGAAGCCTGTTATTAGAACACAGTAGCCTTCAATTACTGCAGGTTCAAGCCCGGCCCAAGGTTGACTCAGCCTTCCATCCTTTATAAGGTAGGTAAAATGAGGACCCAGATTGTTGGGGGGGCAATAAGTTGACTTTGTAAAAAATATACAAATAGAATGAGACTATTGCCTTATACACTGTAAGCCGCCCTGAGTCTTCAGAGAAGGGCGGGATATAAATGTAAACAAAAAAAAATAGATGATTCTATGAGTTAAACTTAGGTCTTGTCGAAGGCGACGGAGTTCTAAGTTTTCTAGGCCTAGGATTTCAAGTCTGGTGGGATAAGGTATTTTGTTGTTTTCAGAGAAGTGAAGAACTCTACTTGTAAAATATTTCTGGACACGTTCAATTGTATTGATGTCAGAAATGTGGTATGGGTTCCAGACAGGCGAGCTGTATTCAAGAATTGGCCTAGCAAATGTTTTATATGCTCTGGTTAGTAGTGTAGTGTTTTTGGAGAAGAAGCTACGCAAGATTAAGTTTACAACTCTTAGAGCCTTTTTTGCTATGTAGTTGCAGTGGGCTTTGGCATTTAGGTCATTTGAAATGAAAACTCCAAGGTCTTTGACAGGGTGGGGGTCATCTGTAAGGTAATGTCCATCAAGCATGTACTTAGTGTTTAGGTTCTTTTTTCCAATATGTAAGACTGAGCATTTGCTGGTTGAGATTTGGAGTTGCCAAGTTTTAGACCAAGCGGTTAGATGATCATGGTCTTTTTGAATGATAGATGTATTGTCTGTGGTGTTAAATAGTTTGACATCGTCAGCAAAGAGAACACAATTACTTGAGATATGGTCATAAAGATCATTTATGTATAGTATGAAGAGTATTGATCCAAGAACGCTACCTTGAGGAACACCACTTTTGACAGGAATATGAGTGTTGTCGCAAAATATCTCAATCTATAATCTTTGTGTAGGAAAAAATTGGAATTGGGGATATTTGCTTTTGTTCTCTCTTTTCTTCTGTGTCATTGTACATCTGTGGTCAACCAAATTGTCACAAAAACTGCAGAGATGCATCCTACAGCTCTTCTGTTAAAGACAGGATTCATCCAAGAAAGAGTTGATTAGAATGCTATTGAACTCTCAACACTTCTTATGCTGGAAACTTGGGACTATGCCCCATTTGTTTTGGGCTTGTAGAAAGCCTGTCAGGAAAATCCAGTAAACGTAAAAAAACACCTCATTATGTGGATCAATAAACAGATTTATCACTAATATTGTTCAAACAGCAATGTTTTACTGTCTCTTTCTGTAGGACTAATGCCTTTAAACAACACTTTAGAAATTAACGGGGTAAATCTTTCTTCCTTTTTCTTTTTCTTCAGAGAGATTTGTCCTGAGAATCAGCACTTACCTTTCTCTTACATACCTGCACTCTCCAAATCCAGCCTGCCCCCCAGAAGTGTCTCTAAAACTGGTTGCTTATCCAGGGTTCACAGTCTTTAAAGGACTGAAATTCTGTTGATCTTATTTTTTTACCACAAAGAAGCTATTTAAACAGCAAACTCCTCTTGTTTTGAACAACTTTATTTACAAGAAAACAATTCATGTGGGCAAGAGGGGAAAAAAACAGCTTCCTTTTAACTCAAAAGGGGTCTATGTTGAAAAGCAACAAATATGTCCCTCTCTACTTGTACCCTCTATTTCTTAAATATTCTCTTCTACCTTTAGTCTCTGATTGCAACCCAGCCTCCTTTTTATCCTCTGAAGCTTTTTGTTCTGTCTTTTATCTCTTGCCACCAATCTGCCCACCAACCCACCCCATCCTTCCTTGCCTGGAAATAGTTCTTTTTATCATTCAGCCTTCATGATCCTCTTCTTATGATTACTCTAGCCACTTCCTGCCCTTTTCACTCCTCTAAATGTTACCTCCAATCACTTTGCTCTTGTTCTGCTCCCAGTCATTGCCTTTATCATTTATTATGCTGATCTGGGTTGCTGCTCTGGAGCTTCTGTCACTTTCAGTGGTGACTCTACTGTTGTTCTCTTTAGGATCTGAAGTCCACTTGCTCAGAATCTTCCTAATCACCCAGCACCTGCTGCTCACTTATTTGTGCTGGCTGGTGTCTTCCCTCAATCCCACTTATTCCCAGCCTACTGGACTCTGCTTTATTACACCCCCCCCCCTTTTTTTTTTTTTTTGCTGTTCTCTCCTTGCTTTCGCTATCTACTGACTTCCATTGCTTTGTTTTGCCTCTATTTCTGTCAGGTTTTTTTAACTCCTTCCACACCAGATAGCCTTGTTGCCATTTTGTCTGCAGTAAACAATCAGTCTCTGATTTGATCTATCTTCAGCCTTTTTCTTACAACTACTTTTTATTTTATTAATTAAATTTAGAATAGAATAGAATAGAATAGAATAGAATAGAATAGAATAGAATAGAATAGAATAGAATAGAATAGAATTTTTTATTGGCCAAGTGTGATTGGACACACAAGGAATTTGTCTTGGTGCATATGCTCTCAGGGTACATAAAAGAAAAGATACGTTCACCAAGAATCATAAGGTACAATACTTTATATGCCACCCATCTGATTATCCAGTTAGCTTACTTAGCAACATTTCTTTTTCCCACTTACACTAACTCTGAAGGAGGGGGGTTTAATTGTGTGTGTAAAGTTCAGGGTAATGAGATGTAGCATTTGGACTTTGTATTTTGCAAACCTAAATGTTCCCTCTTTCTACAGGAGCTATTTGTCTACTTATTTTCTGTGGGTATTTATTGAAAAATCTAAATGACTCATAACCGTTTACAGCACCAAGGTCATAAAAAGCGCTGTCCTAATCAATTCTATATATAATAAATAAGGTATTTGAAGAATGTTGTTAGTGGAAGGGGAGAATCAGCCATTACCAATCTATTCCTTCACAGGACTTCTCCAAAAAAAAAAAAAACTTTTCCTGGTAAATCCCTCAGAAAATATTTAGAGGTATAGATGGGATAGGAATTGGTTCTTTCCCCATCTGTTAATAGGAAGATCTTCCTTTATTTCTAATGAACTGTTAGGTTAATCCTACGATTAAATTTTATATTCAAAACCAAATTTCTGTTTGGTGTCAAAACTTTTATTACAATGCTTGAACCAATTAATTTGTAACATCAGAAGTTGACAGAATGAGTAAATATTAAAAAATGCTCTATCATTCTTGTGTGGCACTCTATGTCTGAAGATGTTGACACTGCACCAATTTCTGCTGCTTTAAAGAGATCCAGTAATATAACAGACCATTTTTGTGGAATTGGTAGAAATGCAACATAATAATAATCATGCTTTGTTGTCTATAATTCTTTTTTTATCCAACAAATATTTAAATATTTAATATTTCAAAATTAAATATTGAATGAGTTTAATCCAAATATACTTTGTACTTTAACAATAAAACATATAAATGCTCTTCCTTTATCAGCCCAGTGATACAGGTTAATAATACATAGTACTGCTAAAATCACATTTTCATTTGAGACTTGTGTGGCATGCAAGATTTGAACCAGCTCTTCCAAGTATTTATTTTGATTTTTAAAATGCATAAATCATACAAATAGCTTGTAGTATTTAAAATGAAAGTTCAAAATTCAAATACATATGAATTAGAAGAAAAATACACTACCTCAGAATGTAAGGGCAATTACCAGCTTAGATAGTTTCAAAAGACAATTAAATACATAGGCAATGGGGTAATCAATAAGCATTGATTCAGATAGTTATATATTATCTATGGTATCCAAGGTATCTAATGATATTGTCCAGCACCTGGTTTCCCAGTACCAGGTGCTGAACAGTATCATTTGCAGAGAGTTAGAATAGAATAGAATAGAATTTTATTGGCCAAGTGTGATTGGACACACAAGGAATTTGTCTTGGTGCATATGCTCTCAGTGTACATAAAAGAAAAGATACCTTCATCAAGGTACAACATTTACAACACAATTGATGGTCAATATATCAATATAAATCATAAGGATTGCCAGCAACAAAGTTAGTAGTGCAGATTCAGTAAATAGTCTGACAGTGTTGAGGGAATTATTTGTTTAGCAGAGTGATGGCCTTCGGGAAAAAACTGTTCTTGTGTCTAGTTGTTCTGGTGTGCAGTGCTCTATAGCGTCGTTTTGAGGGTAGGAGTTGAAACAGTTTATGTCCAGGATGCGAGGGATCTGCAAATATTTTCACGGCCCTCTTCTTGATTCGTGCAGTATACAGGTCCTCAATGGAAGGCAGGTTGGTAGCAATTATTTTTTCTGCAGTTCTAATTATCCTCTGAAGTCTGTGTTTTTCTTGTTGGGTTGCAGAACCGAACCAGACAGTTATAGAGGTGCAAATGACAGACTCAATAATTCCTCTGTAGAATTGGATCAGCAGCTCCTTGGGCAGTTTGAGCTTACTGAGTTGGCGCAGAAAGAACATTCTTTGTTGTCTTTTTTTAATGATGTTTTTGATGTTAGCTGTCCATTTGAGATCTTGCGATATGATAGAACCCAGAAATTTGAAGGTTTCTACTGTTGATACTGTGTTGTCAAGTATTGTGAGAGGTGGAAGTATGGAAGGGTTTCTCCTAAAGTCTACCACCATTTCTACGGTTTTGAGTGTGTTCAGTTCCAGATTGTTTTGGTTGCACCACAAGGCTAGTTGTTCGACCTCTCGTCTATATGCGGATTCGTCATTGTCTCGAATGAGACCAATCACTGTTGTGTCATCTGTCTTTTTCAGTCTCTAGGCATTTCGCAGGCATCTGATTGAGTGCTATGGAAACAGAATAAATCTAAGAACAGATTCCCTGTCTGATAGAGATTCAAGAAAGCATTATATAATCAACCAGATACTGTTATCAGTGAAGAGACAGCCTTCATTGTCATTGGTTCATCAAAATATTGTTGGGAACAGAATCAGAGTATTTCCTCTGTGCACATATATATTTTATTTCTAAACTAAAAATAATACAGTTGTTGGAATTCTTATAACTCCTATCCATATCAATCAATTTATTAAAGAAAACACATAGTCAGGTTCTCCGCAGCTGCCTAAACCAAAAGTATTTTTCATGTAAGCACAACTTGCGCTTACATGAAAAACACTTGGTTTAGGCAGCTGCGGAGAACCTGATTCTCTTCATCTTATCCCTTTCGTGTGATCTTCCTTGATTTTAACCCTACATTAGATTTTATTTCATGCATAGAAGATGTCAGAAATGCAAATATTGTGAAATGCCTGCTGCTTTTAATCCAGAAGTAGAATTCAAATATCACTCTCAGATTGAGATGGGATCCACATGAAAGGTTCCTCTAACCCAGGGGGTGGGTTAGCAGCTGGCTGAGGAATTCTGGGAATTGAAGTCCACAAGTCTTATAGTTGCCAAGATTGGAAACCTCTGCTCTAAACCAGGGTTCCCAATTTTTTTGTCATCACACTTCCATTTAATGTAATCTTAATTCCCCTACAAATCCAAATACCATGATGATCACAAATGAATAATGAAGTTTGTGCCTCTTCCTTCACCACCACATTATTACCTAAACTAATATTTGGGGAAAAGTAGATTTATTGTAACAATTTGCTAATGAAAGTTTCTTCACATACCCCTGGGATTCTGTCTGCAATGGGGGAAGGCAGACCTCACAATTTGGGAAGCCCTACTCTTAAATCATTACTATTGAAAAGGATGTACAGCAGACAATAGACTAGCTCAGGGGTGAAATCTCCCAGTTTGGACCGGATCGCCTGATCTGGTAGCGATGGCAGCTGGTGGTTCAGAGAACGTGGTTCAGAGAACGTACCTGGCTCCTTGCTGCGTGGCTACAGCCCTACCTGAACTACTGGAGGTGCTTGTTGGCGTGGCGGTTGAGATTCCCAAACTTCTGGTCTTGGGAGATTTCAACTTGCCATCGGCCAGCTTGTCATCAACAGTGGTTCAGGAGTTCCAGGCCTCCATGACGGCCTTGGACCTGATTCAAGTAACTGATGGCCCTACACACATTGGGGGAGACGTGCTAGACTTGATTTTTATCTCTGGTCAGTGGGTAAATGATCTGGATTTAGGAGACATAGTGAAAGAACCGTTGTCATGGTCAGATCATTTTCTCCTTCGCCTAGACTTTCGAACCGCTGCTCACCACCGCAGGGAGACGGAGCCGATGCGTTGGTTCCGTCCCAGGCGCCTGATGGACCCGGAGAGGTTCCTGACGGAGCTTGGGCCGTTTCCTGAGGATCTTACCCACGGCACGACTGAAGAACTAGTTGCGGCTTGGGAACGGGCCGCGGCTGGGGCTTTGGACCGTGTCGTGCCTTTGCGGCCTCTGACCCGGCGTAGATCTCAATTGGCTCCCTGGTTCTCCGGGGAGCTGAGAGAGATGAAACGTCGGAGAAGACGCCTAGAGAGTGTTTGGAGGTCCAGTCGTTCCGAGGCTGATCGGACACTAGTGAGGTCCTTTACTAGGACCTACCTAGTGGCAATGAGGGAGGCGAAACGTTCCTACGTTTCCACCCTCATTGCATCGGCAGATAACCGCCCGGCCACCCTGTTTCGAGTGACCCGTTCCCTCCTTCAACAGGAGGGACGGGATGACCCCCTGCAGGGGCGAGCCGAGGAGTTTAACGGTTATCTATACGATAAAATCGTTCAGCTTCGTGATGGCTTGGATCATGATTGCGATGATTCAGCCGAGGTGGCAGAGACTCGTCTTGTTGAGGTTATTTGGGATGAGTTTGATTCTGTGGCTCTCGAGGACGTGGACAGGTTGCTTGGGAGGTTGCATGCAACTACGTGTTTACTGGACCCGTGTCCTTCCTGCTTAGTACTGGCTGCTCAGGAAGTGACACGAGGCTGGCTCCAGGGGATTATAAATGCTTCTTTGGCTGAAGGGGCCTTCCCCACCGCCTTGAAGGAGGCGGTGGTGAGACCCCTCCTGAAGAAGCCTTCCCTGGACCCAGCTATTTTGGGTAATTATCGTCCAGTCTCCAACCTTCGCTTTTTAGTGAAGGTTGTAGAGAGTGTGGTTGCATGGCAGCTTCCCCGGCACCTGGAGGAAGCTGTCTATCTAGACCCGTTCCAGTCCGGCTTCCGACCCGGTTACAGCACGGAGACGGCTTTGGTCGCATTGGTGGATGACCTCTGGAGGGACAGGGACAGGGGTTGCTCCTCTGCCTTGGTCCTATTAGATCTCTCAGCGGCTTTTGATACCATCGACCATGGTATCTTGCTGCGCCGGTTGGAGGGGTTGGGAGTGGGAGGCACCGTTTATCGGTGGTTCTCCTCCTATCTCTCTGACTGGTCGCAGACGGTGTTGACAGGGGGGCAGAGGTCGTCCTCGAGGTGCCTCACTTGTGGGGTACCTCAGGGGTCAATTCTCTCGCTATCCTGTTCTACATGAAGCCGCTGGGTGAGGTCATCAGTGGTTTCGGGGTGAGTTATCATCTTTACGCTGATGATACTCAGCTGTACTTTTCCACCCCGGACCACCCCAATGAAGCGGTCGAAGTGCTGTCCCGGTGCCTGGAAGCCGTACGGGTCTGGATGGGGAGAAACAGACTCAAGCTCAATCCCTCCAAGACGGAGTGGCTGTGGATGCCGGCACCCGGGTACAGTCAGCTGCATCCGCAGCTGACTGTTGGGGGCGAGTTAGTGGCCCCAAAGGAGGTGGTTCGCAACTTGGGTGTCCTCCTGGATGGTCGGCTGTCCTTTGATGAACATCTGGCGGCCGTCACCAGGAGGGCCTTTTACCAAGTTCGCTTGGTTCGCCAGTTGCGTCCCTACCTTGGCCGGGATGCATTATGGACAGTCACCACGCCTGGTTACGTCTCGGCTGGATTATTGCAATGCTCTCTACATGGGGCTGCCCTTGAGGTGCACTCGGAGGCTGCAGTTAGTCCAGAATGCAGCTGTGCGAGTGGTAATGGGAGCCGCTCGTGGCTCCCACATAACACCACTGCTCCGTAGTCTGCACTGGCTTCCTGTAGTCTTTCGGGTGCGCTTCAAGATCCTGGTTACCACCTTTAAAGCGCTCCATGGCTTAGGACCCGGGTACTTACGAGACCGCCTGCTGTTACCTTATGCCTCCCGTCAACCCGTACGTTCTCACAGAGAGGGCCTTCTCAGGGTGCCGTCCGCCAAACAATGTCGGCTGGCAGCCCCCAGGAGTAGGGCCTTCTCTGTGGGAGCACCAAAACTCTGGAACGAACTCCCCCCTGGCTTACGTCAACTGCCTGATCTTCGGACCTTTCGTCGTGAGCTTAAAACATATTTATTCATTCAAGCAGGACTGGCATAAATAGTTGATTTTAAATTGGGGTTTTAATAATATTTTAAATTTTTAAATGTTTTAATTATCGGCCGTATAGTAATAGTTCATTTTAAATTCTTTTAATTGTATATATTCTGTGTTTTTATTCTGGCTGTACAGAGTCCTTCGGGAGAAGGGCGGTATAGAAATTTAATAAAATAAAAATAAAATAAATAAATAAAATAAATAAAATAAATAAAATGACTTTTTTTTTTAACTTTTAAAAGCATTTTTTCTTCGGCCGAAAAAATGTTTTTAAAAGTAAAAAAAAAGCCTCTGATGATCGCGTGGCTCAGCTGGGATTGCCAGAATCTTTTAAAAATATTTTTTCTACAACCTCTTCAGCCGAACAGGTTTTTAAAAAAATGCTTTTAAAAGGTTCTGATGATCAGGCAACTCAGCTGATTGCCAGAATCTTTTAAAAATATTTTTTCTACAACCTCTTCAGCCGAACAGGTTTTTAAAAAAATGCTTTTAAAAGGTTCTGATGATCAGGCAACTCAGCTGGTATCATCACAACCTTTTAAAAGCATTTTTACAACCTCTTCAGCCAAAGAGGTTGTAGAAAAAAATGCTTTTAAAAGTAAAAAAAAAAGTTGGCCACCCCCACCCAGTCACATTACCCCACCACCGCCAAGCCACACCCACAGAACCAGTAGTAACAAATTTTACATTTCACCACTGGACTAGCTCCAGTTCTGTCTTTTACAGGCCCAATAGCTTTAAAAATGCCACATAAGCCATAATCCAAGTAAGCAAAGCAAGTTAACTCAAAATTACCAAAATTTAAAAGTCTGGTATTTAAAAGAAAATTAATGTAATGCAAATGGATATAAAATAAAATTGAATAGGTGCCTATCTTTAAATATTTGGGAGTGGTTTTTCCATATCCAGAAGATTTAGAAAGGCCATCAGAAATTCATTGCCCAAAAAGGGTTATATTTTTCTATAGCTATTAAAGGTCCCTCTGAGTTCCACATAGCTTCCTCCCTGATGGTATTCCAGGAAGCCTTAAAGACCTGCCTGTTTAACTGAGGCCTTGGAGTAGAATGGGTAGGATTCTCCTGTTTGTTATGTTTATGCTTACTTGTTTTTGGATTGCACCTTGTGATTATGTTTATTGTAATATTTGTGCTTGTTTTGGTTAATGTTCTGCATGTGGTTGTTTTTTCTACTATTTTATTGTGGTGAACTGCCAAAGTCAGTTGGAACTGGGTAGCATCCAAATCAAATAAATAAATAAATAAAAATGACTTTTTTTTTGCATAAAAGGAAGGGGAGCCAAAGAGCTAATAATTCAAATGGTTCAAGACTAAAATCCTTGCCCAAATTTTATTGGGAGAACAGATAGGACTTTATAGCATAAGATTCTTCCCTAATGGCCCAGTTCCATTAATTGTGAAGGACAATCACTGTCAACATGGATACTAACAATGACTCAGAGACTGAGGCACACCGGGGCTTGCTATAGATTTGCTTCTCTCAACCTGCTTCGATCCAGTTAGAAAAGATTGTCCTTCAAGGTTGAATGATATTGAATACCAAACTGAAGTTGACACCCTTTCCCAGAAGACCAAAGTCCTGATAGCGAAAGGCACATGCCAATACACAAGCTATCTATAGCCATTAACCTTAAGGAAGGAATCTTTTTTTAGAGCTAGGGACCATGTGCTCCTCTCAGCGTTATTACAGGACAGATTCATCAAGATCCCACTAACAGAATTCTCCTGCCCATAGAAACCATCTCACGTGCATGGTGCCACAGTGCTCCAGTTTGTACATGGATCTGTGCAAACATCACATACTGCCGCTGTTGCAACATGTTCCAGGAAGAGCAGACGTATATTACATTATCTTTTCCAGACTCTAATCATATTACTACAAACGTAAAAGCCAAATTTTGTAAGGCCTCAGTGAAATGTGATAAATTTGTCGGTCTGGACTCATACCACTAATTTTATTTTATTTATTTTAGTCTTTTTATATATACTGATCTTTGAGCTTAATCATAAATCTGATTTAGTGACCGATACATCTGTCCACAAATCAATTCATACTGCTTTGTAAGTTGAAAAGATCTTAAAAGTTGAGAGAGACCCTTGGTTTTATGATTCTCAAAACACAGCTCTGTCTCATTTTTATCTAATCTCTCATCCTGAGTGACTGCTTGGTAGTGTTTAATGAACTGTAAAACTTATAGTTTCACTTCAGTTCCCTCAAATTACACTTCCATATTCATAAATCATCAGGATTCTTCATTATTAACACACTATTCCTTTTAACAAAACTCCCTCCATCAGTTTACAAGTTGGCATAGATAGTCCTGACAAGAGATTATTACTACAAATTTAGCAAGATTTTATTACATTGTTTTACAATAATGTAAAATGTTATTGTAAAATAATATAATAATAAATAATTATTTATTATTTTATTATTAAAGAACTATCTTTCCTACATTTTTTCTGTGTATATTTATATTGTTAGACTAAGAAAGGGATGCAAATTAATATATACATTTAATAATATTGTAACTCAAAACAAAAAAGCTAGGTCTATTTAAAAAGACATTTAATATTTTAGGAGAGCATAATATGAAAAACAATTTCTATATAATGCATGTTTCTCTGTTCATGGCTTCCAAGTTTCCTATTAATTTTGCTTCATTTTAGAAAAAAATCAGCAAGTTATAAGCATTTGTGTTTTTCCCATGATAAATGGCAGGAGACTAATGTTGCCTTTTCTGAAACTCACCAAAGGGGTAGGTTCCAAATTTTGTAAGGCCTCAGTGAAATGTGATAAATTTGTCGGTCTGGACTCATACCACTAATTTTATTTTATTTATTTTAGTCTTTTATATATACTGATCTTTGAGCTTAATCATAAATCTGATTTAGTGACCGATACATCTGTCCACAAATCAATTCATACTGCTTTGTAAGTTGAAAAGATCTTAAAAGTTGAGAGAGACCCTTGGTTTTATGATTCTCAAAACACAGCTCTGTCTCATTTTATCTAATCTCTCATCCTGAGTGACTGCTTGGTAGTGTTTAATGAACTGTAAAACTTATAGTTTCACTTCAGTTCCTCAAATATACTTTTGTAAAACCAATGTAGCTGAATATTACAACCTAATGCTATTTTAATACCATTATTGCTCAACAAAATGAGGAGCATTAACATATAAATTGCAACATTTAAGAAATTCTTTATTGGCTAAATATGATTGGACACACAACGAATTTGTCTCAGCATACCTACAAGCCACAAGTGAAAAAATCAGCAAGTTATAAGCATTTGTGTTTTTCCCATGATAAATGGCAGGAGACTAATGTTGCCTTTTCTGAAACTCACCACATGGCAAGGCTCAAGCAAGCTTGAGAGACAGCCAGCAAGGCTAGCTAAGACCCCCACCCCTGGGAGTCTGACAACCAATCAGGATACTCTTCCTGTGCCCCAGAAAGGTCAAAGCTCAGAAAAATCATAAAACCAGGGAGCACACAGGATCTCAGCCCTTTTTCTGTTCAGGAACTCAAGCCATGTGATCCTGACCACCATTAAACCATCTTTCCAAGCAGTCTCCATGTTTCCAGTGTCTTTGTCCCCACTTGGAACTGAACCCAGATGGATATTTCTTCCAACAATTGGCGACCCAGATGGGACTCCAAGCTAACCTAACCAATGGACCTGGCCCAGGTAAGCCGCCGTTGCTAGCAGCAGACCCATTGAGTCTGTGGGTAAGTTTTCCTGGACCTTGGCCATTTGGAACTAGGTTTTAAAGGGGTTTTGAGTGTTGAGCTCAAAGACTGCTTGGAAAGAAGGTGAGTACCTCTAAATTTTAATTTTTTAAGCATGGAAAAGCATGGGAAATATGTGTATGCCTGCATGTGTGTGAATGAGAGAGCCCTTCTCCCAATCACAGCTGGATCTTGCATCCTCTGTGCATTTCCTAACCGCAGAAAGACCAAAAGTCTGGAGAGCATGGGGGTTTTGCCAGAGCACAGGACCTTCTGTTAGGGAAGGAAGAAGTGTGTGATAGTGGGATTCCACCTAAGGAAACAGTCTGATTCCACCTCTTTGAGCAACCTCTAGCCGCACCTCTGCCTACTGCTAGCTCCACCGAGCCGTGACCGGTAGGATAGAGAAAGCAAGGGGGGGAAGCCAAACGTGGAACTTTGTGTTTATTGGGAACGGAAACCGAGCGAGAGGAAAGTAAGTGTGAATGAAGCAATTAAGAGAGTAAAAAAAGAGAAAAAGGAGAAAAAAAAGGAAGCAGGAAGCAGTGTTGAAGAGGTGCTCGTACCTACTGGCAGGGCAGTAGGTCCTCTGGGATCACCTTTTGATCCAAACGGAAGCTCCTTAACAGGAAGGTGCTCATACTTGACAGAAGGGAGTCAAGTCCTTCCCAGAACTTTTTTCTGAAACTCACCACATGGCAAGGCTCAAGCAAGCTTGAGAGACAGCCAGCAAGGCTAGCTAAGACCCCACCCCTGGGAGTCTGACAACCAATCAGGATACTCTTCCTGTGCCCCAGAAAGGTCAAAGCTCAGAAAAATCATAAAATACAACAATCAGTGATAGTCATAGGATCCTAAATAATCAATCAACATAAATTATAATAGGATACTAAATAAAATGTATAAATGTATAAATGTATAAATGTACATAATGTATAAATGTAAACAAAAAAGCAATCAACATAAATCAACATAAATCAACATAAATTATAATAGGATACTAAATAAAATGTATAAATGTAAAATGTAAACAAAAAAGCAATCAACATAAATCAACATAACTCATGAGATTCAAACAACAAAGGTACAGTCATAAGAAGCTAAGGAAATAGGTAATAGGAAAGATGAGAATAGGAAACAAATTTGGCTAAATATGATTGGACACACAACGAATTTGTCTCAGCATACCTACAAGCCACAAGTGAAAAAATCAGCAAGTTATAAGCATTTGTGTTTTTCCCATGATAAATGGCAGGAGACTAATGTTGCCTTTTCTGAAACTCACCACATGGCAAGGCTCAAGCAAGCTTGAGAGACAGCCAGCAAGGCTAGCTAAGACCCCACCCCTGGGAGTCTGACAACCAATCAGGATACTCTTCCTGTGCCCCAGAAAGGTCAAAGCTCAGAAAAATCATAAAACCAGGAGCACACAGGATCTCAGCCCTTTTCTGTTCAGGAACTCAAGCCATGTGATCCTGACCACCATTAAACCATCTTACCAAGCAGCCTCCATGTTTCCAGTGTCTTTGTCCCCACTTGGAACTGAACCCAGATGGATATTTCTTCCAACAATTGGCACCCCAGATGGGACTCCAAGCTATCCTAACCAATGGACCTGGCCCAGGTAAGCCTCCCTTGCTAGCAGCAGACCCATTGAGTCTGTGGGTAAGTTTTCCTGGACCTTGGCCATTTGGAACTAGGTTTTAAAGGGGTTTTGAGTGTTGAGCTCAAAGACTGCTTGGAAAGAAGGTGAGTACCTCTAAATTTTAATTTTAAGCATGGAAAAGCATGGGAAATATGTGTATGCCTGCATGTGTGTGAATGAGAGAGCCCTTCTCCCAATCATAGCTGGATCTTGCATCCTCTGTGCATTTCCTAACCGCAGAAAGACCAAAAGTCTGGAGAGCATGGGGGTTTTGCCAGAGCACAGGACCTTCTGTTAGGGAAGGAAGAAGTGTGTGTGTGGGATTCCACCTAAGGAAACAGTCTGATTCCACCTAAGGAAACAGTCTGATTCCACCTAAGGAAACAGTCTGATCCCACCTAAGGAAACAGTCTGATTCCACCTCTTTGAGCAACCTCTAGCCGCACCTCTGCCTACTGCTAGCTCCACCGAGCCGTGACCGGTAGGATAGAGAAAGCAAGGGGGGGAAGCCAAACGTGGAACTTTGTGTTTATTGGGAACGGAAGCCGAGCGAGAGGAAAGTAAGTGTGAATGAAGCAGTTAAGAGAGTAAAAAAAGAAAAAAGGAAGCAGGAAATCTGCTTGGGGCCCTGGATGCCCGGAGGCTGCCAGTACTGCCTGGTATGCTAAAAAGGAAGCAGGAGATCTGCTTGGGGCCCTGGATGCCCGGAGGCTGCCAGTACTGCCTGGTATGCTAAAAAGGAAGCAGGAGATCTGCTTGGGGCCCTGGATGCCCGGAGGCTGCCAGTACTGCCTGGTATGCTAAAAAGGAAGCAGGAGATCTGCTTGGGGCCCTGGATGCCCGGAGGCTGCCAGTACTGCCTGGTATGCTAAAAAGGAAGCAGGAGATCTGCTTGGGGCCCTGGATGCCCGGAGGCTGCCAGTACTGCCTGGTATGCGAAAAAGGAAGCAGGAAGCAGTGTTGAGGAGGTGCTCGTACCTACTGGCAGGGCAGTAGGTCCTCTGGGATCACCTTTTTTGATCCAAAACGGAAGCTCCCTTAACAGGAAGGTGCTCATACTTCGACAGAAGGGAGTCGAAGTCCTTCCCAGAACTTTTTTTTCTGAAAACTGTAGGAGGATCCACCCGGCTAAGCCAAAGTGAAAAATAAAACCTCACATCGGAGAGGGAAACATGGGAAGCAGTAGCTCGAGGGTGGAGGGAAATCCCCTGGAAAACCTGCTGGGGGCCTGGAGTGCCCGGAGGCTGCCAGTTTTACCTGGTATGGAAAAGAAAAAGGAGAAAAAGGAAGCAGGAGATCTGCTTGGGGCCCTGGATGCCCGGAGGCTGCCAGTACTGCCTGGTATGCTAAAAAGGAAGCAGGAAGCAGTGTTGAAGAGGTGCTCGTACCTACTGGCAGGGCAGTAGGTCCTCTGGGATCACCTTTTGATCCAAACGGAAGCTCCTTAACAGGAAGGTGCCCATACTTGACAGAAGGGAGTCAAGTCCTTCCCAGAACTTTTTTCTGAAAACTGTAGGAGGATCCACCCGGCTAAGCCAAAGTGAAAATAAAACCTCACATCGGAGAGGGAAACATGGGAAGCAGTAGCTCGAGGGTGGAGGGAAATCCCTGAAAACCTGCTGGGGCCTGGAGTGCCCGGAGGCTGCCAGTTTTACCTGGTAGGCGGAAAAAGAAATTGAGGAAATTGTGTAATAAAGATGAGAATAGGAAACAAATTTGGCTAAATAAAGGTACTTAAAAGAAAAGGGAAATATATAAATAGGAATGTTTGGGTTTTGTTTGTTTGTTTGTTTGTCTGTCTCTTTCTCTGTCTTCTATGGAACCACGTGGTCTGTCTGTTAAGATTTGTGCCTTCCCTAATTTAACTGAGATTTATGGCGGAATGATCAGTGTGTGTAAATCTCAGAGTTTTGTTTTCCTCTCTGTCCTCCTTGTTTTTATGTGTGTATGTCTGTCTTTGTGGGCCCTTGAAGTAATTGTAACTGTAAAATGTATCTGATCTCTAGAGACAAGAATTTTAAATTGTTAGGGGAAAACAAAAACAAAAGGTTGAAGCAATAAAATAGGGAAAGAGAGAGAGAGAGAAAAGAAAGAGCCTTTTTCCTGTCTTTGTCCGGCCAACAAAATAGTAAAAGGACTTTTCATCCTATTTCTGCTTTTTTCTCCTCTTTATCTTAAAGTAAAAACTCAAGTTTGTAAGGAAACATTTTAAGTTCACTTACAAGATAAGTTTATGAGGAAACGTTTTAAGTTCACTTACAAGAGAAAAAAAAAATATTCAGTCTTGCATTTACTGTGTGTTTAAATGATTTTACCTGTTCCTGAAGCATGTGAATCCAGTTTTTTCTTTCTCATCAGTTGTTGAAACTGCATTTTGTTGAAACTGCATTATCTTTTAGTAACTGCAATATTGATGTGTTGTTTCTTTTCAAACTCTGCCTTCAAGATATCTACACCCCCCCTTTTTAATCCTGTTACAATGCCTTTCCTGAGAAGATTACCCACAAAAGTGGGGAGGAGATCCTGTTCTAATGTCTTTCAGCCCTGAAAAGATGACTCTGCAACTGTGGAAGCAGAGCACATGGTTCCAGATGCTGCCCCCAGAGGAGACCTTCCATTTGTTGGAGCCAGGAATTGAGTTTGAATCCAGCCCCCACTGAAAGTCATCACAGCAACCAGATTGGAGCAGACCTTTCCAAACCTGACTGACCACCAAGCATGCCACCCAAAAGATATGAAAGAAAGGACCCTGAGATGTACAAGTAAAGACTAAAAGACTCTTTTCAATTCCCAGAAGACAACTGGAAAGACTATGGGGGAGGGTGGAAATTCATTGTAAGGTTTTCTTTCTTGTCTCATTTACATTGTAATCAGTCTAAAGTATTCATGTAAGGATTGTATTTGAAAGTAGCTGCCACAGCAAGTTCTGAACACCTGAGATTTCTGTCTAATGGTAGGGAAATTTGTCCAGCATGTTTGTATTGTTTGTATTGCCTGTATTGTAAAGGTAGCTGCATACACAGGTACACACAGAGACACACACCATTCAGAATTAGTCTATTCCCTTCACTTACCTCCACACAAGACTTCTAGGTTGATTTTTGCTCTGTGGCACTAAAAGCCCAAGGAGTCAGATCTCCCTGCTAATTCCATAGGGGAGGGGCATCCCCCTCAAGCAATTCCTCTCTTGAAGAGATAGCAGAAAAAGTGATATCCAAAACCCAAGCCCTGACTATGACTCACAAATGAAGCTGCCCAGTTGCCCAGTAAAGTAGGATATGTTGCACTGGTGGTCTCATGAGTAGAAGTCCCAAGGCTCATTGTGTGTAATTTTAAAAAAAAAAAGAAAGAGCCTTTTTCCTGTCTTTGTCCGGCCAACAAAATAGTAAAAAGGACTTTTCATCCTATTTCTGTTTTTTTTTTCTCCTCTTTATCTTAAAGTAACAACTCAAGTTTATAAGGAAACATTTTAAGTTCACTTACAAGATAAGTTTATGAGGAAACGTTTTAAGTTCACTTACAAGAGAAAAAAATTCAGTCTTGCATTTACTGTGTGTTTAAATGATTTTACCTGTTCCTGAAGCATGTGAATCCAGTTTTTTCTTCCTCATCAGTTGTTGAAACTGCATTTTGTTGAAACTGCATTATCTTTTAGTAACTGCAATATTGATGTGTTGTTTCTTTTCAAACTCTGCCTGCAAGATATCTACCCCCCTCCTTTTTTAATCCTGTTACAATGCCTTTCCTGAGAAGATTACCCACAAAAGTGGGGAGGAGATCCTGTTCTAATGTCTTTCAGCCCTGAAAAGATGACTCTGCAACTGTGGAAGCAGAGCACATGGTTCCAGATGCTTCCCCCAGAGGAGACCTTCCATTTGTTGGAGCCAGGAATTGAGTTTGAATCCAGCCCCCACTGAAAGCCATCACAGCAACCAGATTTGGAGCAGACCTTTCCAAACCTGACTGACCACCAAGCATGCCACCCAAAAGATATGAAAGAAAGGACCCTGAGATGTACAAGTAAAGACTAAAAGACTCTTTTCAATTCCCAGAAGACAGCTGGAAAGACTATGGGGGAGGTGGGAAATTCATTGTAAGGTTTTCTGTCTTGTCTCATTTACATTGTAATCAGTCTAAAGTACTCATGTAAGGATTGTATTTGAAAGTGGCTGCCACAGTTAGTTCTGAACACCTGAGATTTCTGTCTAATGGTAGGGAAATTTGTCCAGCATGTTTGTATTGTTTGTATTGCCTGAATTGTAAAAGTAGCTGCATACACAGGCACACACAGAGAGACACACCATTCAGAATTAGTCTATTCCCTTCACTTACCTCCACACAAGACTCCTAAATTGATTTTGCTCTGTGGCACTAAAAGCCCAAGGAGTCAGATCTCCCTGCTAATTCCATGGGGGAGGGGCATCCCCCTCAGGCAATTCCTCTCTTGAAGAGATAGCAGAAAAAGTGATATCCAAAACCCAAGCCCTGACTATGACTCACAAATGATGCTGCCCAGTTGCCCAGTAAAGCAAGATATGTTGCACTGGTGGTCTCATGAGTAGAAGTCCCAGGGCTCATTGTGTGTAATTTTTAAAAAAAAAAAAAAAGAAAGGAAAAAGCCTGGATTGCACACTGATTAACCTCAATTTGGACTGGAAAAAAAAATCTTGGATAGACTAAAGTAAGAGCTAGGGCAGGTTCAGTAACCAACCCTTGGAAATGAGCAGCCTGTAATTTAAAGGAAAACCATGGCTGTGAAAATTTTGGGATGTGTGCTTGCTTGACCTGACTGGAAGCTCTCAGAAAGTGATATCTAACAGCTGAAATTAATTGGCATAGAAAATTGGATACTGTAAAATTCTTACCAGAACTTTTCCCCTGGCTGCTAGACCTTCATGGTTGAAAGCTTTTGGGAGCCACTGAAGGAATCTTTTTTTCTGTTGTCTCTATCAATGGCTTCCTTTGCATCAGGAAAATTAAAAGCACCCACTGATTTGATCAATTTTAATTTTTGCCAAGAGCATGTTTCAAAACTCACGTTTTGAAAAAAAAAAAGTAGGGATTGTAGGAATTTAGCACCCACCCCTCCTAGAAGAATGAAATATTCTAGGAAATATTTTAAAAGCAGAATATTATACCTTCCTGGATGAGAAATGGAGAAACATATTTTAAAGACAAAGGAGCTCCTGCAACTTCCTGACTCCCCCACCTTTGTCAATGGGCCATTAAAAGCCTCAGCTAAGCTCACTCATTCTCCCCACCTTTGTCAATGGGCAATTAAGGCTTCAACCAAGCTCACTCAATCCCCCCATGATTTGCAACACAATACAACTGAAACTCACCACATGGCAAGGCTCAAGCAAGCTTGAGAGACAGCCAGCAAGGCTAGCTAAGACCCCCACCCCCTGGGAGTCTGACAACCAATCAGGATACTCTTCCTGTGCCCCAGAAAGGTCAAAGCTCAGAAAAATCATAAAACCAGGGAGCACACAGGATCTCGGGCCCCTTTTCTGCTCAGGAACTCAAGCCATGTGATCCTGACCACCATTAAACCATCTTTCCAAGCAGCCTCCATGTTTCCAGTGTCTTTGTCCCCACTTGGAACTGAACCCAGATGGATATTTCTTCCAACAGTAGGTTCCAAATTTTTTAAAACTATCTCTGAATAATCTATATAAACTAAATTCATTTTTGGAACTTCAGAATGTGACCCTGAACTATTGGGTCTTTCTATACGTGCAACAAAAATAACATACAATGAAGGTCTTCACAAGCTCTCTAGCCTTCTTCAATCTATTTTGGATGTTCTTCCCACTTTCTGAGTAAATTTGTTAAGATATGCAAACGATGAGAAATTTCCCTCCTTCTCTCTCCCATTGACAGAAATCAATTACTGTACCACAAAATGTTGGAATTCCATTCATAAATGCATTGATGACATGTTTTTATAATATTACTTAGAAGAGCCCATTTATATTTCTAAAAACTACATTCCACTGATTTAAATGGTAATGGGCAATTGTGATTCAGTTTTATAAAATTGATAAGAATGAAGAAAACTGAGTATAGTATAGTCACAAAAAAACCAAGAAACATGAAGCTTTTCTGCCAGGCTGTATTAATGTTAATATTTTATGCTGTGATGTATGCTCTTCCTCATTAATTCTTCAGCAAAAATCTTGTTTTCCTTTGCCAGTCAAAACAATTGTGTTTATGCAGGTAAAGAATTGATGATGATTGAAAATGCATTATATTTTCTGACAATATACTAGCAGAATATAAGAAATAGCCTGTTTCCTCAGAGGAGTAAAATGGCAATTGAAGAATTATGTTACCTGCCTATGTTCCTCAAATATACTTTTGTAAAACCAATGTAGCTGAATATTACAACCTAATGCTATTTTAATACCATTATTGCTCAACAAAAATGAGGAGCATTAACATATAAATTGCAACATTTAAGAAATTCTTTATTGGCTAAATATGATTGGACACACAACGAATTTGTCTCAGCATACCTACAAGCCACAAGTGAAAAAAATCAGGAGCATAAATCGTAAATCATAAAATACAACAATCAGTGATAGCCATAGGATCCTAAATAATCAATCAACATAAATCAACATAAATTATAATAGGATACTAAATAAAATGTATAAATGTATAAATGTAAATGTAAACAAAAAAAAGCAATCAACATAACTCATGAGATTCAAACAACAAAGGTACAGTCATAAGAAGCTAAGGAAATAGGTAATAGGAAAGATGAGAAGGATAATAGTAATAGTAACACAGTCCTACTAGGTGGTTTGACACCCCATTTAAGAAAACATTTTTCTTTCTATTTGCCAATCTCCCCTTTTTATATCACAATTTTTCTGTTGACAATTTTCTTTTTTAGGTTCCTCCCCATTTTACCATTTTACCTCCTAAGTGCTGACAGCTTGTACCAGACAGGAAATGCTGCAAATGTAAAAGAGGCCCAGGGTGGAGTTCTGTGAAACCCACAATCGCTTTGATGCCCTTACATCCTTATTAGTGTTTTGATCTACAATAAGAACTTTGAGATGTGGACAGTAAATATATATTATCTGATTCTGTATGAGCTATTGATTCTGCAGCTGCACCCTGCTTCCTCCTTTCTCTCACTCTCTTCAGACTTTGTTTTCTGTCAGTAATGTTCCTTGATTTCAGTGGGGAAATGTTTGAAGAAGTGGTGACATCACTCTCTTCACATACATTATCATTATTATTATTCTTTGTTCCCATAGTAAAGATGACAGATTTCTGGCTCCTTTTAAATTCTAGAATTGTCATTCAGTTCCAAATCTCAGAGAAACACACATCAGCAGAATGTTTTTTTTTTATTTGAAGTGTAACATTTTTACAACCTAGTTTTTACTATTGAAGAATAGATAACATGTGAATATTACAGATGGACACATTACATTTTGATTTATATTCAATAATAGATATTTTCAATGACAAATGCTATTTTGGGTGTGTGAGGGAGGAAAGGAAGGAAGGAAGGAAGGAAGGAAGGAAGGAAGGAAGGAAGGAAGGAAGGAAGGAAGGAAGGAAGGAAGGAAGGAAGGCAGGCCGGCCTTGGACATATTAACCAGAAAGATAACAGCTGCAAAGAAAATGGAGTGGAGGAAAAATAAATGAAAAGAAAATGATTCTTAGTAAGAGCTATTGATAGTTCATGGTCCCTAAAGCTGATGGATGCAGAAATAATGTACAACTCCTCAGCTTTCTTTGGCTATTCCAAATGAGGAATGAAGATCCTATCACAGAGCAGTAGATTCCTACAGTGTTTTTGTCAAACTGTTTCCCTTATACTAAATCTGGATAGAAAGATTAAAGGCTGTCACCTGCCTTTAATCTTTCTACCCATCATACATACATATATATACATTTGAGGAACAGGCATCAACTGTTACACACAAGCATCAGTCAGCATAGTACTGGATGGGATAGTTGTTTCTCCTCACTTCCTAACTCCTGGTACCTAAATATAGTGTCTGGATATGAAGATCAGGAAAGGGCCCAAATGTAAACATAGCTTGATAGCTTTCCACCATTACTAGGACACTCAGTGTTTATGTTTTGTTTTATTTTATTTTCCTAAGAAAGAAAAGGGGTGTGGGCTTCATTTTTTCATTTTTTTAATTGCAAAAATCCTGAATTACAGAGAAAACTTGTTTTCAACTTTATTTATTTATTTATTTTTATTTATTTATTTTGTCACACAGTACATATAAGCATAAACATGAAATAACTATATAATATATAAGCATAAGTATGTAATTACTATATTAATTGGATATAATGAAAGGAAACAAAAGGACAGGAATGCTAGGCACGCTTGTGCTCTTATGCACGCCCCTTACAGACCTCTTAGGAATGGGGTAAGGTCAAGACAGTTTTTGGTTGAAGCTTTGGGGATTTTGGGAAGAGACCCAGAGTCAGGTAGTGTATTCCAAGTATTAACAATTCTGTTACTGAAGTCATATTTTCTGCAATCAAGATTGGAGCGGTTAACATTAAGCTTAAATCTATTGTGTGCTCGTGTATTGTTGCGATTGAAGCTGAAGTAGTCTTCGACAGGAAGGACATTGTAATAGATGATTCTATGAGTTAAACACAGGTCATGTCGAAGGCGGCGTAGTTCTAAATTTTCTAAACCCAGGATTTCAAGTCTGGTGGCATAAGGTATTTTGTTGTATTTAGAGGAGTGGAGAACGCTTCTTGTAAAATATTTCTGGACACGTTCAATTGTATTGATGTCAGAAATGTGGTATGGGTTCCAGACAGTTGAGCTGTATTCAAGAATTGGTCTAGCAAATGTTTTATATGCTCTGGTTAGTAGTGTAGTATTTTTGGAGAAGAAGCTACGCAAGATTAGGTTTACAATTCTTAAAGCCTTTTTTGCAATGTAATTGCAGTGGGCTTTGGCACTTAGGTCATTTGAAATGAAAACTCCAAGGTCTTTGACAGGGTGGGGGTCATCTGTAAGGTAATGTCCATCAAGCATGTACTTAGTGTTTAAGTGTCTAAGGGCCTTCTCAGGGTGCCGTCCGCCAAGCAATGTCGGTTGGCGGCCCCCAGGGGAAGGGCCTTCTCTGTTGGAGCTCCTACGCTTTGGAATGAACTTCCCCCTGGCTTACGTCAAGTGCCTGATCTTCGGACCTTTCGCTGTGAACTGAAAACGCACCTATTTATTCAAGCGGGACTGGACTGAAATTTTATTGGGGTTATTTATATTTTAAGATTTTTAATTGTTTTAAAATTTCGGCCACATTATAATATGCTTTTTAATTTCTCTTAATGTTTATATATTGAATTTTACTTGGCTGTATACTGCCCTGAGTCCTTCGGGAGAAGGGCGGTATAAAAATCGAAATAAATAAATAAATAAATAAATAAATAAAGTTCTTCTTTCCAATGTGTAAGACTGAGCATTTGCTGGTTGAGATTTGGAGTTGCCAAGTTTTAGACCATTCAGATAAAAAGTCAAGGTATTTTTGGAGGATAGCTGTATTGTTGGTGGTGTTAAGTAGTTTGACATTGTCAGCAAAGAGAACGCAATTACTTGTAATATGGTCACAGAGATCATTAATGTATAATATGAAGAGTGTTGGTCCAAGAACGCTGCCTTGGGGAACACCACTTTTGACAGAAACAGGATTTGATAGAGCATTGCCTATTTTGACCACTTGTTGTCTGTTTGATAGGAATGCTGATATCCAATTATGGAGGCGTCCTGAGATGCCATAGGATTTTAGTTTTAGGAGAAGTTTATCATGTACTACCGAGTCAGAAGCTTTACAGAAGTCTATGTAGATCACATCTATTGCTTTGCCCTGATCAAGATTTGTAGTCCATATGTTTTTGCAGTGAAGAAGTTGTAAGTTACATGATAATTTTTTTCTGAAACCAAACTGTTTATTAGAGAGTAGGTTGTTTGTTTCTAGGTGGAGGGTAATGGATTGGTTGATGATAGATTCCATAACTTTACAGGTGACGCAACAGAGAGAGATTGGTCTGTAATTTTCAACTAGGCTGGGTCTCCTTTTTTGAAGACTGGGATGACTGTGGCTAGTGACCAAAGTTTGGGAAGGGAACTGGTCGTGAAAGCTTTTTCAAAGATTATGCTTAGGGGTTCTGCTATATTAGTGGAAAGCTTTTTTAAGAAGTATGCACATAGTCCATCAGGTCCAATAGATAGGGATGGTTTCAGTTTGCGAAGAGCTTTTTAAACATTATCCTCTGTGAAATCTATATGTGTTAGGTCGTTGTATTCATTTTTGGTACGATAGGGGAATGTCGAGTATGAGCCATTACTGTTAACAAAGACTGAGCCAAAGAATGTGTTAAAGATGATTGCTTTAGCTATTTCATCATTATATTCTTATATTCTTTGCTGTTAGATTTGTGGAATTGAAGTCCACAAGTCTTAAAGGGACCAAGGTTGGAGACCCCTGCCCTGGCCTGTTCTTTTAAGTCTCCCAACAGTGTACTCATTGCCAATGTGTTCATCCACCTTGCTGCTGATCATCATCTTCTCTTTCCTTCCTCCTTTTCCAGCACTAGAGCCTTTTCCAGAAATCTGGATCTTTACATTCCATGTCTGAAATAGAATAATTTGAGCCTGATCATTTATTCCTCCAGTGAGAACTCTGGATTAGTTTGTTTGACAACCCATCAGTTTTTTTTTTCTTGGCTGCCACCGTATTTTCAGATATCTCAACACCAAAGTTGAAAGGCAACAATACATTTCATATCCTGCTTCTTTAAAATCCAACATCCACTTCACAATCAGGATTAGTATTTTTGCACACCCCTACTTAATTTATTTATTTATTTATTTATTTATTTATTTATTTATTTATTTATTCGTATTTGTATACCGCCCTATCTCCTGAAGGGCTCAGGGCAGTTCACAGGCAAGTAAAAACATATATGTACAAATTAAGAAAACCATTAAAAAACTTATTCTAAAAGCCAAATTATTAAAAATAGTATAAATATTAAAACCAATTAAAACCCCTATAAATTTAAAAACTAGTCCAGTCCTGCGCAGATGAATAAGTGTGTTTTAAGCTCATGACGGAAGGTTCGGAGGTCCGGAAGTTGACGGAGTCCTGGGGAGTTCGTTCCAGAGGTGGGAGCCCCACAGAGAAGGCCCTTCCTGGGTGCCGCCAGACGACACTGCCTAGCTGACGGCACCCTGAGGAGCCCCTCTCTGTGAGAGCGCACGGGCCGGTGAGAGGTATTCGGTAGCAGTAGGCGGTCCCGTAAGTAACCCGGCCCTATGCCATGGAGCGCTTTAAAGGTGGTTACCAAAACCTTGAAGCGCACCGGAAGGCCACAGGTAGCCAGTGCAGTCTGCGCAGGATAGGTGTCACACGGGAGCCACGAGGGCTCCTCTATAACCCGCAGCCGCATTCTGAACTAACTGCAGTCTCGGATGCCCTTCAAGGGAGCCCCATGTAGAGAGCATTGCAGTAATCCAGGCGAGGCGTCACGAGGCGTGAGTGACCGTGCATAGGGCATCCCGGTCTAGAAAGGCGCAACTGGCGCACCAGGCGAACCTGGTAAAAGCTCTCCTGGAGGCGGCCGTCAAATGATCTTCAAAGACAGCCGCTCATCCAGGAGGACGCCCAAGTTGCGCACCCTCTCCATCGGGGCCAGTGACTCACCCCAACAGTCAGCCGTGGACTCAGCTGACTGTACCGGGATGCCGGCATCCACAGCCACTCTGTCTTGGAGGATTGAGCTTGAGCCTGTTTCTCCCCATCCAGACCCGTGACGGCCTCCAAACACCGGGACAGCACTTGATAGCTTCGTTGGGGTGGCCCGGTGTGAAAAGTACAGCTGGGTGTCATCAGCGTACAGCTGGTACCTCACACGAAGCCACTGATGATCTCACCCAGCGGCTTCATATAGATGTTGAACAGAAGGCGAGAGGATCGACCCCGCGGCACCCCACAAGTGAGGCGCCTCGGGCCGACCTCTGCCCCCTGTCAACACTGCTCATGCATCGATCGGAGAGATGGGAGGAGAACCACCGATAAACGGTGCCTCCACTCCCAATCCCCCAACCGGCGCAGCAGGATACCATGGTCGATGGTATCGAAAGCCGCTGAGAGGTCTAATAGGACCAGGGCAGAGGAACAACCCTATCCCTGGCCCTCCAGAGATCATCCACCAACGCGACCAAAGCCGTCTCAGTGCTGTAACCGGGCGGAAACCGGACTGGAACGGGTCTAGATAGACAGTTTCATCCAGGTGCAGGGAAACTGATATGCCACCATATTTCTACAACCTCATTTTCATGGAAAATGCTGTTTATTTTTAAAGCATTATATAGCCAATCACATCACTTTTTTTTTTAGCATCAACCTTCAATGCATAATGCTGGTGTAATTACTGTTTGTCATCATCTTGATCATTAGAATTCCATATCTGAAGATGCTGTCATACCCTTGCATAGTGCATAGAAGAGACAGGCGTGAGCCTCCATACAAATTTCCAGAATTAGCCATTTCCATTTTGTTTAAAGCTATTGACTTTCTCTCTAAATATTTTTCATGTCATAAATTTCCCCTGGACACAGCTTTACTTGCATGACTGAAATCTGGAATGAAGATGCTCATTTTCTTGTTCAGAGTCTCCTTGGGTACTCAAATATAGAAAGCTTTTAATGTTAAATTATCTTTTCAAGCATTAAAAAGTGGTGAGTTTTGATGCAATTCATATCTCTATGAAGAGTTTTCTGTTTCCGGTCTCTACCCATTCCCTTCCTTCTGCAATCTTTTTTGAAACTTAGAAAACAATCTGGTTTTGCATTTTTCTCTCAGAAGATGAAAGTTGGTGCTTGTAAATAGAGTATCATGACATAACCATTCATTGCCAAAGGCAGAGAAATAGAACTTTTATACAATAAAATAGGAAAATAATTTTCTTTTTTTTTTCTCCCTTCTATTTAAGAGTCATTAAATACACACTAGACAATCTGGTTTTGCATTTTTCTCTCAGAAGATGAAAGTTGGTGCTTGCAAATAGAGTATCATGACATAACCATTCATTGCCAAAGGCAGAGAAATAGAACTTTTATACAATAAAATAGGAAAATAATTTTCTTTTTTTTTTAGCATCAACCTTCAATGCATAATGCTGGTGTAATTACTGTTTGTCATCATCTTGATCATTAGAATTCCATATCTGAAGATGCTGTCATACCCTTGCATAGTGCATAGAAGAGACAGGCGTGAGCCTCCATACAAATTTCCAGAATTAGCCATTTCCATTTTGTTTAAAGCTATTGACTTTCTCTCTAAATATTTTTCATGTCATAAATTTCCCCTGGACACAGCTTTACTTGCATGACTGAAATCTGGAATGAAGATGCTCATTTTCTTGTTCAGAGTCTCCTTGGGTACTCAAATATAGAAAGCTTTTAATGTTAAATTATCTTTTCAAGCATTAAAAAGTGGTGAGTTTTGATGCAATTCATATCTCTATGAAGAGTTTTCTGTTTCCGGTCTCTACCCATTCCCTTCCTTCTGCAATCTTTTTTGAAACTTAGAAAACAATCTGGTTTTGCATTTTTCTCTCAGAAGATGAAAGTTGGTGCTTGCAAATAGAGTATCATGACATAACCATTCATTGCCAAAGGCAGAGAAATAGAACTTTTATACAATAAAATAGGAAAATAATTTTTTTGAAACTTAGAAAACAATCTGGTTTTGCATTTTTCTCTCAGAAGATGAAAGTTGGTGCTTGCAAATAGAGTATCATGACATAACCATTCATTGCCAAAGGCAGAGAAATAGAACTTTTATACAATAAAATAGGAAAATAATTTTCTTTTTTTTTCTCCCTTCTATTTAAGAGTCATTAAATACACACTAGACAATCTGGTTGGCTTTTGAAAATGTATCATTGCTAGAGGCATCAAAACTGATATTAGTATTCTCTGTAAGATGGATTATTCTATTTAGCTTTGTATTTACTGGAAGGACATTACATAGACGTCTAAGTTGTCATAATCAATTTTGCGTACAACCTTTATGTAGATTGAAACAGTATTTTTACTCTGATCATGGGGAGAAGGCCTAAGTCAAAATGAGCAAGTCAAATAACTGAGAAAACAATATTGCCAGAGAAATTGGCCTCTTTTTTTTTTTTAGCATCAACCTTCAATGCATAATGCTGGTGTAATTACTGTTTGTCATCATCTTGATCATTAGAATTCCATATCTGAAGATGCTGTCATACCCTTGCATAGTGCATAGAAGAGACAGGCGTGAGCCTCCATACAAATTTCCAGAATTAGCCATTTCCATTTTGTTTAAAGCTATTGACTTTCTCTCTAAATATTTTTCATGTCATAAATTTCCCCTGGACACAGCTTTACTTGCATGACTGAAATCTGGAATGAAGATGCTCATTTTCTTGTTCAGAGTCTCCTTGGGTACTCAAATATAGAAAGCTTTTAATGTTAAATTATCTTTTCAAGCATTAAAAAGTGGTGAGTTTTTGATGCCTATAGATCAGTAAAATGAATTAAATATTCTAAATGGTGTAATTAAATACTTTGGCCACCTAATGAGAAGGAAGGACTCACTGGAGAAGAGCCTAATGCTGGGAAAGATTGAGGGCAAAAGAAGAATGGGACAACAGAGAAGGGGGGGGCTGGATGGAGTCACTGAAGCAGACAGCGTGAGATTAAATGGACTCCAGAGGATGGTAGAGGACAGGAAGGCCTGGAGGACCATTGTCCATGGGGTCGTGATGGGTCAGACACGACTTTGCAACTAACAACAAAAAATAGTGTCATTTCTGAACATTTTATTACATTTATCCTCCTTGGGATATTTAGAGCTTTAAAGGTTAAATTAAAGGATAGCAATATTATTTGGAGGGGGGAATAGACTATTATAATAGATTTAACAATAACAATAATAGATTTGCAAGATAGCAAAGAATAAATAGTTTATGAGAAACAACATTTTTCAAATTTGTTATGGGCTAAAACCAAGGAAGCAAAACTCTTTTTCAAATATCAGAATTCCTTTACAGTTTTTTATAGTTATATATCGTTTTATAGTTATTTTTCTCTATGTGAAAAAATACAGTTGAAATTTATTGAAAATGCTTTAAGTTTTAATCCAACCCATCAGTAAATTTGGGTCATCTCTCATCTGGCAAATTTTCTATTTCTTCCCTATATCCAAACACTTCACTTCAAAACATTTAGTAAGCTCAATGAAAATGATATAGATTATAATATAGATGGTCATGGTATAGAGCAACTAATAATAAAACCATATTCATTGTCCAATAATTTATATAGAGATGACTACATTATTGAATAGTGCTGTGTTTCAAATTCTGGTCAAATCCTAAAAATACTTCAGGCATGTCATATCATCATGTTATATCTCCTTATTATTTGTATTTTCGTTTCTACAACCTCATTTTCATGGAAAATGCTGTTTATTTTTTTAAAGCATTATATAGCCAATCACATCACTTATTTTTTTTTAAACACAGTTTTCCATTTGAGTTAGATTTAATATATGAGTTTGTGCAGTACAATTTTCGCTGTGTGCTATTGACATGGTAATGAAGTAAAAAAAAAAACCACTGGTTTTGATAAAATTGATTTAAGTATATTTCTAGTAACTAAACAATGCCTTTCATAAGAAAAGTAAGCAATTTGGAGCTTCATAAAGGAAACTGCATGAAGTTAAGATTATAATGACAAATTGGTAGAAAACAAAGCTTTCTTGCTTCAGCTTCTACCCTCAAAATGATGCTATAGAGCACTGCACACCAGAACAATTAGACATAAGGACAATTTTTTCCCCCGAATGCCATCACTCTGCTTAGCAATTAATTCTCACAACACTGTCAAATAATTTACTAAGACTATATTACTATCATTCTTCTCTTCCTTACTAGTATCTATCTCTTCCCACTTATTACTATAACCATGTTTCTGGTATCTTTCAATTTATATTGTTTTTATTTATTTCCTAGTACAATTTGATAGCTTATTAGTAACCTTGACTATCACTAAGTAATAGTTATATCTTTTTATTCTTGATGAATGTATTTTATTCTCCTTATGTACACTGAGAGCATATACAGCAGTCGTGGGTTCTGTGGGTGTGGCTTGGTGGGCATGGCATGGCTTGGTGGGCGTGGCAGGGAAGGTTACTACAAAATCCCCATTTCCTCCTGACCAGCTGGGATTCCGGAGGCAGAGAATGTATGGGGGTGAGGCCAGTCAGAATTTTTACTACCGTTTCTCCGAACTACTCAAAATTTCCATTACTGGTTCTCCAGAACTGGTCAGAACTTGCTGAAACCACCTCTGATATACATCAAAGACAAATTCCTTGTGTGTCCAATCACACTTGGCCAATAAAGAATTCTATTCTATTCTATTCTATTCTATTCTATTCTATTCTATTCTATTCTATTCTATTCTAAAGCTGTTCTTACTGGAATGGCATGAAAAACCAGGTGGTAAGAAAAATCACTGATAGGCTTTGTTCTTTTTCCTTTCCAAAACAAAGCTCTAATTTTTACAAGCAAGGAAACAGTTGGTTCAACATTTTTTTTAAAATTTCTCAGTTTCAATTTTGATAGTAATTTTACTATCCGGAGGCACTGATTATTGTAATGAGCTTGTGGATACTGCCAAGCTTTGTTAAGAATTTTGGATGATAGCATTCAGGAAGTACCTTTTTGGAAGAAAAAAAGTTTAAGGAATTCCTGTCATAGTTTACTTATTTTCAGAATTTCCCTTTTGTCAAACATTGAATGGAATAGAGATAATACTTTGAAAACAATCATGCTTCCTTTTTATCTCCTAATTTTAGCAGCACAGTTTTAGAAACTGCTGGATTTGAGGGAACTAAGTGAACACTGTTAGCCTTCTGCAACTACTTTTTCCCCCCTCACATTATATGTATAACGGATTTAGAAAATGTTTTTCATGATTTGAAATTCCTCAGAATGGGAGAACTACTCAAAGTAATATGCCACCATATTTTTTAGATGTACTGTTAGTTGCTCTGATTTACTTGAGGTTTGTTTTTAAGGAAAAATGATTTTTGCAAAGTGGAATGGAGAACAGGATGTACAAGGAGAAGGAGAAAGAAAATGAACTGAATTTTAAAAATAGGGATATTTGAGGGATTCTAAAATGTAAGAATAAAAATATAATTATTCTTAATAGATCCCACCTGCCCTTGTAAATATGTTAAATCATGCAAACCTTTTTAAAAAAATAAAAGGATATTTCAAAAGAATGTTTCACACATTGTTCATTTTAAAAAATGAATAAAACATTCAATATATGCATTATAACAGTAACTATATAAAAATTAATAATCTCAAATGAAATCAGAGAAGGTCTATCACATCCACAATTTTGTTTCTACAGCAGCAGTTGAAATGCATATAAAAAGATAAAAAGGGGATACAGGAGGACAGTAGGTCCCTAATACCATTTTCTTGAATAGCTGTACTGAGAGAAACACAATTTTTTTTTACAGTGCTGGAGTCACTGCTGTGATTAATAATTCTGACATCTATAAATTTATATTGTTTTATTTATTTCCTAGTACAATTTGATAGCTTATTAGTAACCTTGACTATCACTAAGTAATAGTTATATCTTTTTATTCTTGATGAATGTATTTTATTCTCCTTATGTACACTGAGAGCATATACAGCAGTCGTGGGTTCTGTGGGTGTGGCTTGGTGGGCATGGCATGGCTTGGTGGGCGTGGCAGGGAAGGTTACTGCAAAATCCCCATTTCCTCCTGACCAGCTGGGATTCCGGAGGCAGAGAATGTATGGGGGTGAGGCCAGTCAGAATTTTTACTACCGTTTCTCCAAACTACTCAAAATTTCCATTACTGGTTCTCCAGAACTGGTCAGAACTTGCTGAAACCACCTCTGATATACATCAAAGACAAATTCCTTGTGTGTCCAATCACACTTGGCCAATAAAGAATTCTATTCTATTCTATTCTATTCTATTCTATTCTATTCTATTCTATTCTATTCTATTCTATTCTAAAGCTGTTCTTACTGGAATGGCATGAAAAACCAGGTGGTAAGAAAAATCATTGATAGGCTTTGTTCTTTTTCCTTTCCAAAACGAAGCTCTAATTTTTACAAGCAAGGAAACAGTTGGTTCAACATTTTTTTTAAAATTTCTCAGTTTCAATTTTGATAGTAATTTTACTATCCGGAGGCACTGATTATTGTAATGAGCTTGTGGATACTGCCAAGCTTTGGTAAGAATTTTGGATGATAGCATTCAGGAAGTACCTTTTTGGAAGAAAAAAAGTTTAAGGAATTCCTGTCATAGTTTACTTATTTTCAGAATTTCCCTTTTGTCAAACATTGAATGGAATAGAGATAATACTTTGAAAACAATCATGCTTCCTTTTTATCTCCTAATTTTAGCAGCATAGTTTTAGAAACTGCTGGATTTGAGGGAACTAAGTGAACACTGTTAGCCTTCTGCAACTACTTTTTCCCCCTCACATTATATGTATAACGGATTTAGAAAATGTTTTTCATGATTTGAAATTCCTCAGAATGGGAGAACTACTCAAAGTAATATGCCACCATATTTTTTAGATGTACTGTTAGTTGCTCTGATTTACTTGATGTTTGTTTTTAAGGAAAAATGATTTTTGCAAAGTGGAATGGAGAACAGGATGTACAAGGAGAAGGAGAAAGAAAATGAACTGAATTTTAAAAATAGGGATATTTGAGGGATTCTAAAATGTAAGAATAAAAATATAATTATTCTTAATAGATCCCACCTGCCCTTGTAAATATGTTAAATCATGCAAACCTTTTTAAAAAAATAAAAGGATATTTCAAAAGAATGTTTCACACATTGTTCATTTTAAAAAATGAATAAAACATTCAATATATGCATTATAACAGTAACTATATAAAAATTAATAATCTCAAATGAAATCAGAGAAGGTCTATCACATCCACAATTTTGTTTCTACAGCAGCAGTTGAAATGCATATAAAAAGATAAAAAGGGGATACAGGAGGACAGTAGGTCCCTAATACCATTTTCTTGAATAGCTGTACTGAGAGAAACACAATTTTTTTTTACAGTGCTGGAGTCACTGCTGTGATTAATAATTCTGACATCTATAAATTTAATAAATGCATTTTTAGAGATGTTCTGGTTGAGTGCTACTTCCCTGCCATTCAGCTTCTTTGGGTGAGTCCAAGATATAATATGGACTGAATGAATGAAAAAATATGCCTGCTTACTTTTTCCACATATGTACCATTTTATAGTTCTTTATGATGCCACATTTATTCTCCCATCCTTCCTCATCCTCCTCACCTTAAAAACCTCAGTTCTTGAAACTTTCTTTCAATCAAATTTGTTTTGGACACTGATCCACATTTTGTCTTTTTTTCATTCTGTAATGCCCTTTTGAGATGCAGTAGACATAACTGTGGCTATTCTAGGTCTGACTACTCTGTCTAAAAGTATGATTATACTTCCTAACATTATTTAAGAAGAATTAGGTTTTTTTAAAATAGCCCCACACTGGATCAATATCTCCCCCAAATTATCAATTGCATTTTTTGGCCAGTTCATCTTTCTTAAATTTATATCTGAAATTAGATTCTTTGCATCACTGTTCATAAATTTACAATCCCTTACATTAAAATTATATTTGATATTCCCCCTCTTTGGAATTTAGGTCTTTTTAGCCCTTTTTCTTTTTAGTTACATGATGTAATTTGATTCTCAAGAGAGATTTCACTCCTAATTCCAGACTGCATCTGAGCAGCCTACAAAGCATCAACCCCAGATAGATATCTAAGGCTGATAAGCACTTATTTTAAACAATTCATTGGTAAAAGAGAGGAAGCTGTAGTGTTTTTTCTATGGCATTATTGTCTCTTGCAGACTTTACAAAGTTCCTGGGCAGGTAGATTAACACCTTCAGAGGAACACATAGGGTAGTCTGCTCATTCTTCCAGTTATTGGGAAAACTTAATGAAAAATAAGCTAAATGGATTGTAGCTTTGGCTAAATTTTTACAAAATAACCAAAATTGCAGTTGGCAGATTCTTATATCCGCATATGTGGAGAAACAGTGCCTTCCCATGTTGTGAAGGGGATTTTAGATGTAATGAGTGTTCATGGTACTTGTACACTCTGAAAAGATTACATCCTTTTTTAGAGAAAAGAAAAGAAGGGAAGAGTTTGGAATGCAAAAGTGAAAATTTTAATAATAAGCATAAAACATTACATCTCAACCCTGAGTTGTTGTTTTCTTAAAAAATATATTTTTAAGAAACCACACTTCACGTGCTTCCCTTTCATTATTTGCATACCAAGATATGCTCTTCCCCATCCTCCTCAAACATACTCAGGATTACACATTTTTGCCTGAAATGGATAAAAAGCAGTAATATATACCTGGCAGTGAAAGAAACAGTAATACTGGTCCTCCAACAAGAGTTTTTATTGTGTTTCTGTGCCACGTAGGACTAGAGCTCTTTATAATACTCTTAAATCCATGTTTGTCAGGGTCTCTCCAAGACACTTATCCAAGTATCTGCTCCCTCTTGTAGCCCATCAAAGACAGGGACCAGAAAGGAAGGGGCAGGTCCACAGCTGCCTGAATTAACAGACAAGAGTTGGGCAGGCTGCATCACCCTTGACTGCATTACCAATTGTTGGCAAAGCATAATAGATTGTATGGATGGAAATACCGGTAATATATTGGAAGAAGATAAAAAATATTGAAATAAAGACAGCTTTAAATAGTATGAATTGAAGGCTGGGGATAAGAAAGAGAAATGTCATGAGGACGGGACAGTTAACTAAATATATTCATATTCAATTCAACCTTTATTGTCAACGCACAACACATGTACAATGAGACTGGCTGAGCCTCCCTTCGTGCACACACACCCAACATAAATAACTCACAGTGGTTATATCCTGGTTAGGGAGATGTTGATGAGCTTTTAAAGAGGCCATCTAAGAAATAAAAGTAAAATAAAACATAGTAAACATCAAACTGTAGAATTATAGAATTATGTACATATATTTAGAAGTAGTTTCTTTGTATTACTTATCCTGTGGAGATAATGTCTTAGTAGTTTTACAGACAGCATTTCAAGATGTGGAGATGTATGAATTAGAAAGTGCTTTCCTTTCATGTGACAAGGAATTATTTTCATTCCAGCTGAAATGTTGATACATATATATAAATTATTTAGACATCCATGTTAAACGCCAAGAATTCACTAGGAAAGATCATGTTTTGCAAGTTGATTCTTTTCTCATGTTTTGTGTGATTTAAATTATTGATAGTGTTTCAGGCTTTTCATACATTATATCTTGATAAAGAGGAAAAAAGGATGAAATGTTTGTTTCTTCAATAAACAAACATCTATGCTGCATGACCCAGAAAAAGAATGAAAGTGAGCGGAAACCTTTTTGATGCTCCAGTAATGTACTATGGGACTACCTAAGTTGCTGCATCGCTCTGAACATGAGCAGTGCAGGGGTTTGGACTAGAAGACCTCCAAGGTCCCTTCCAACTGTTTTATTCTATTCTATATAAATGGTAGTGGTTGCTTTATTGTTTGCTTTTATAGTTTCTTTGTAGAATCAACAAAACTCCAGAGAAATTCAGCAAGAAGAATTTCTTAAAATGGTACTGTTTTTGCATCTATATCACAGAGGAAAAATGTTCTCTTTACTCTTTGGTTATCTTCCTCCTCATTAGTGTGTTTTTACTTCAAAGTAAAAGTGACACTGCTAAACATTCTTTTTAAGAACAGATATGGTTAGGCTACAATAGGTGTACTGTAAACCAGGAGTGGGTTCTACTTACCTTTACTACTGGTTCTCAGCAGGATCACGTGCACGCATTTGCTTTGCTCGTGGGTGCACTTGCTTCTGTGCATGCACATAAGCTTCTGCGCATGCGCAGAAGCTTCCTGATGACGTTGGGGTCGGTGGGCGGAGCCTCCCCTGGTTTTATTATCAGTACACAAGAACCAGTCTGAACTGGGGGCAACCCACCACTGCTGTAAACCCCAAACCTGGCAATTACTTAATCCACGTCAGGGGTGACGTGTTACTCTTTATATCCCAGGAGTTGTGAAGTAACATAGGTAAAAACAATTCCCACACAGTCTCAAGGCCTCCACTAAAAATACACTCAGTTACAGCTTAAAAGAAAAATGAGCCCCAAAGCCCTTTTTCATTCACCCACTCCAGCTGCTTTACTGCAAGTTAGAAAGAAAAACTGGCTTCTAAGAAAGTTCAGGAGCCAAATAGGATTGTTGTTGTTTTTGAAACTTCAGGACTGGACTAAAGAAATCTTCTCTTGTCTTTTTTCGCTCACATTTTCAGTAACAATCTTGGTTCTAAATCATAATATAGTACTTAATTCCCCCCTCCCTGTGAACATTCCTACAAACCATTTCCAAAGCAATTAATCTGTGCAGAAAGATGATATAGAATGTCAGGTAAAGGTACAATGTGGAATTAATTTCCAATGTGGAATCCTATTTCAGAATTGATATTACTCTGATGTTTACATCTGCAAGCCAGTGTCTTGTGTATTGAATATCAGAAATTCACATTTGGAAACTTCCTTTTTATGTTATGTTATGTTATGTTATGTTATGTTATGTTATGTTATGTTATGTTATGTTATGTTATGTTATGTTATGTTATGTTATGTTATGTTATGTTATGTTATGTTATGTTATGTTATGTTATGTTATGTGTTGCACTGGAACATTTGGGAAGTTTGAATGCCCGTTTTGTAGATAACTAAATTCAAAGACTGTATACTGGATGTGGATGAGGCTCAAAATCTGGGATGGATCAGGTTAAGTCAGGTCAAATCATTATTTATATAATGCAGAATAAATAGCTTTCATATACTTTGTCTCAGTTCAAAATCCTTTGTGAACCTCTGGCCTCTGGTTTTTTCATTTCGGAATTTAACACAGTGGAAATGGCAGTTCCACTGAAGTTGCATGAAAAATATATCAATCAGTTGTATTAAAATTCATCATGAAGAGAGGAAGGATCAGTGAGTTCTGTCCTCGACTCATGATGACCTCAGAGTCAGGGCTGAAAGACTGTAGAGGAGGGCAAACAGAGCAGGAATGATCGGCAACGCAGGACGGTTAGAAAGAGAGAGAAAGAGCAAAATAGGTCTCAGTCATATTGCAGGGACCATGAGATCTTTGGAAGTGATATAGATGTTTTTTCAGACTGTAGCTTCTAATGTCTGAAAGTGAAGTGAATTAGAAATAATAGTAAGAAATTGCCCTGAAAAATCATGCCAGATTCAAGCAAAGGGCTAAGGTCTAGCTTGGGAGAAATCAGGAAAATATCAACATAATGCATGAATGAGAACCTTAAGGGCTAGGGCTTTATTTAAAGAATAGTACTCCAAAACTAAGAATGGTTTATAATTGACTCAGGATACTACAAGCTCTCTTCCCTCAACCAGATATATTATGGCCTCCCAAATAGGTAACAAAGGCAAAAATTGGTCCCCAAGTGAAAAAGCATTGTCTAATTTTGTGACACATACATAAAGATTATATATTTTCAATTCATTAGTTCCTTTCTTTGCAACTGATGAATGTCCATGATAATCCACTAAATAATGTCTAGGAAGATTATAATTGTGAAGAATTTAGAAGTTACCTGGAGGTTAAAAAGAGGTGGGAGGACAATTCCAAATTTCTGTGAATTATCATGGTAGTGTACATGAAACATACATGGCTGCAACATATTTACCTCTGAGTTTTTTGCTCTTATTATTATCCATCATTTACCTTTATCACATGTATTCTAATGTAGACTCAAAGGTAATTAAGAGCATATCAAAACAAAATGGAACAGGCAGGATAATCGTGCTGAATTGCTGACTTCAGAAAGGGCTAAATCTAAAATTCCCTAATCTGACCTTAAGTGTTTGTGGGTAACATTTTCTTTTTCTGAAATTTAGCAGACTAATACCCCTTCAAGTACTATATACATTTAAAAGCTGTCTATGTGCTTGCTTGATGGGGAGATACAGAGCCATAAAATGTGCACTGAGAAACTACCTTAGCAAGAGGCAGTTGAAATTGCATGTTATGGTGATAATTCCATTATTTGTCATCTCCATTTCCTTTTAAATGATAGAATTACTGTAACTTGCCAACTGGATTTAAGAGCTTCAGCCATTATGCTGAAGCTAAGCAAATTTTGTTCTGTTGTGAATAGTTGGGAGACAAATGAAAAATGTAGTGATGTGCTGACTGAGAGTCCAGAACACTACCAGCCATGCTCCAATAGGCAGAGGTGATGAAAACGCATTTGCTTGCTCCTTGTTTAAGAACCTAGCACTCTATTTTGTCTTTATATGGAAAGAAACTGCAACAATGTTTGAGATTTTATGAAACCAAAGCTCCATGAAATCTCTGAATCATTTCAATTTCAAATATTTCTGAAATGATTCAGAGACATCTAATTGAATACAATAGCTGAAACAGGCTCGGAGATTTGATTTGAAAATTTGATTCAATAAATAATTTTATCTAATGTCCTTTAAATGAAATCATCCCTTTGAAGCCTTGCACAACCAAACATTTGGCTCATTACTGTCTCCCACCACTTGCAGTACTGGTGTCAGTTTTCTATACTATGTGATCCCTAGAAGAATATTCCCAAATTTGGTTGCCTGCTCATTCTCGGCTTCAACTCCCATCCTTCTCAGCCAGCATGGCTTACAATAAAATATGATGGGAATTTTAATTAGGCACCATCTAGGGATCCAAGAATGGGAACTATTGCTTTAAAAAGAAAATGTTTTGTACCCAGACTGTCAGAATAAGGGAAGAAATGCAATCAGCTCAGTTGCTTAGCATCAGCTTATTTCTATTTCAGGAAAGTGTGTAAAAGATTTCCTTGATAATATTTTCTTAAGGTTGAAAGGAAAAATTGACTTCATTTGAAGATTAATAACTTTTTTCTATTGTAGATGAAAGGGGTTTATTTGTGCTTGACCAGTTATGAGCCTTGAATGCAGAATAAATAGCTTTCATATACTTTGTCTCAGTTCAAAATCCTTTGTGAACCTCTGGCCTCTGGTTTTTTCATTTCGGAATTTAACACAGTGGAAATGGCAGTTCCACTGAAGTTGCATGAAAAATATATCAATCAGTTGTATTAAAATTCATCATGAAGAGAGGAAGGATCAGTGAGTTCTGTCCTCGACTCATGATGACCTCAGAGTCAGGGCTGAAAGACTGTAGAGGAGGGCAAACAGAGCAGGAATGATCGGCAACGCAGGACGGTTAGAAAGAGAGAGAAAGAGCAAAATAGGTCTCAGTCATATTGCAGGGACCATGAGATCTTTGGAAGTGATATAGATGTTTTTTCAGACTGTAGCTTCTAATGTCTGAAAGTGAAGTGAATTAGAAATAATAGTAAGAAATTGCCCTGAAAAATCATGCCAGATTCAAGCAAAGGGCTAAGGTCTAGCTTGGGAGAAATCAGGAAAATATCAACATAATGCATGAATGAGAACCTTAAGGGCTAGGGCTTTATTTAAAGAATAGTACTCCAAAACTAAGAATGGTTTATAATTGACTCAGGATACTACAAGCTCTCTTCCCTCAACCAGATATATTATGGCCTCCCAAATAGGTAACAAAGGCAAAAATTGGTCCCCAAGTGAAAAAGCATTGTCTAATTTTGTGACACATACATAAAGATTATATATTTTCAATTCATTAGTTCCTTTCTTTGCAACTGATGAATGTCCATGATAATCCACTAAATAATGTCTAGGAAGATTATAATTGTGAAGAATTTAGAAGTTAACTGGAGGTTAAAAAGAGGTGGGGAGGGACAATTCCAAATTTC
This sequence comes from Ahaetulla prasina, assembly GCF_028640845.1. Taxonomy (NCBI): domain Eukaryota; kingdom Metazoa; phylum Chordata; class Lepidosauria; order Squamata; family Colubridae; genus Ahaetulla; species Ahaetulla prasina. The sequence goes on along the minus strand of NC_080539.1, from coordinate 80,714,652 downwards.
TGTGAATTATCATGGTAGTGTACATGAAACATACATGGCTGCAACATATTTACCTCTGAGTTTTTTGCTCTTATTATTATCCATCATTTACCTTTATCACATGTATTCTAATGTAGACTCAAAGGTAATTAAGAGCATATCAAAACAAAATGGAACAGGCAGGATAATCGTGCTGAATTGCTGACTTCAGAAAGGGCTAAATCTAAAATTCCCTAATCTGACCTTAAGTGTTTGTGGGTAACGTTTTCTTTTTCTGAAATTTAGCAGACTAATACCCTTTCAAGTACTATATACATTTAAAAGCTGTCTATGTGCTTGCTTGATGGGGAGATACAGAGCCATAAAATGTGCACTGAGAAACTACCTTAGCAAGAGGCAGTTGAAATTGCATGTTATGGTGATAATTCCATTATTTGTCATCTCCATTTCCTTTTAAATGATAGAATTACTGTAACTTGCCAACTGGATTTAAGAGCTTCAGCCATTATGCTGAAGCTAAGCAAATTTTGTTCTGTTCTGAATAGTTGGGAGACAAATGAAAAATGTAGTGATGTGCTGACTGAGAGTCCAGAACACTACCAGCCATGCTCCAATAGGCAGAGGTGATGAAAACGCATTTGCTTGCTCCTTGTTTAAGAACCTAGCACTCTATTTTGTCTTTATATGGAAAGAAACTGCAACAATGTTTGAGATTTTATGAAACCAAAGCTCCATGAAATCTCTGAATCATTTCAATTTCAAATATTTCTGAAATGATTCAGAGACATCTAATGGAATACAATAGCTGAAACAGGCTCGGAGATTTGATTTGAAAATTTGATTCAATAAATAATTTTATCTAATGTCCTTTGAATGAAATCATTCCTTTGAAGCCTTGCACAACCAAACATTTGGCTCATTACTGTCTCCCACCACTTGCAGTACTGGTGTCAGTTTTCTATACTATGTGATCCTTAGAAGAATATTCCCAAATTTGGTTGCCTGCTCATTCTCGGCTTCAACTCCCATCCTTCTCAGCCAGCATGGCTTACAATAAAATATGATGGGAATTTTAATTAGGCACCATCTAGGGATCCAAGAATGGGAACTATTGCTTTAAAAAGAAAATGTTTTGTACCCAGACTGCCAGAATAAGGGAAGAAATGCAATCAGCTCAGTTGCTTAGCATCAGCTTATTTCTATTTCAAGAAAGTGTGTAAAAGATTTCCTTGATAATATTTTCTTAAGGTTGAAAGGAAAAATTGACTTCATTTGAAGATTAATAACTTTTTTCTATTGTAGATGAAAGGGGTTTATTTGTGCTTGACCAGTTATGAGCCTTGAATGCAGAATAGATTGTTGTGGGTATTATAGCTAATGAAGCTATAACAAAAAGTTCATGACTATCATGATTTATTTTGCTTCTTTTCTGTACAGATTTATAAACCAATATGCTTAAAGTCTTTCTAGAATTTCTGGTGAGGAGTGTTTAATGCCAAGAAGCCACTGTCTGGCCAGTACCATTAGCAGACAACTGAGTAACATCATCAAAGTTAATAGGCAACAATTCTGATTTAGGCATATTCCATAAGCAAATGACTGCAAGCTGGAATGAAAGTTTGTGTTAATTGGACTTCTTCCAGCATGGATATCTATATTCCAAGATGGCTGTGTCAAATCAACAGCGATGGTGCTAGGAATGAATAGGCTTTGAGGGAACCTATTGTTGGAAGGTGGGAGAAAGGGGACAGTAACTTTCTATATATTGACGCAGAATTATCTCTTTTTATAGTGATATTTAATATATACTAGCACAGTGACCTTGCTTAATGCATTATGCATATACAATTCTATATAGACAATTTCAGATCAAGCATTTTACAGGTTTTTTTTTTTATTTACTTCATTCCTTTTCTCCAGGATGCATCTTCTTTCTATGCTATCACTTCTGGCCTTGCTTCTATGTAAGAGAAGAGATTGGGAAGAGAAAAATAATAATTATTGTCTGGGCTTGGAGTCTTAACACCTTTGTCAAGCTGTAGTTGCTGGCATCTAGTGAACTCTTTGCCAACTAAAATCCTTTCTAGCAGTCATTCACTCAGCAACTCTCACTCTTGGGTTCTGCTCTTTCCTGCTGGGTCTCCAACTGCAAATTTCTGCAAATTGTATTTCCTCCTTAATACAAATAGCATTGCCAGTTCACAGTATGCGAAAACAATTCTAGAAATGTCCAACCTCTTCCTTTTCCATTATTTAATCTTTCTACTTTTTTGTATGTATACAGCAGGGATGTGAAACTTGATTTCACTGAGGGCCGCATCAGGATTGTGTTTGATTTCAGGGGGCTGGGATGGGTGTGGCAGGGTGGGCATGGTCAGCTCAACGTCACTCGAATTGGGGGTGCCTGTGATAGCCTGAGTGCTGTGCCAGCAAAAACAGGCTCCTGAGCTCTCGTTTTGCCTGCGACTGCCTCCTGAAAAACCTCTGCCAGTGGCCAGTGTGTGAGCTCCATTTTCAAAACTGGCAGAGGCACTGTGGGCTGATCTTTTGCTCTTTTCAGGGCAGCCCCATGGGCCAGATGTAAGCACCCCATGGGCCGGATCCAGCTCTCAGGCCTTGAGTTTGAGTTAGGATTTAAATGTGTCCACATGATACTTAAAGAAGCAATATAGAATGAACCATTTCCACGTTCACTATCCTTTATTCTCTTTAGTAATAGAAGCTCCAAACCAGGCCAAATACAAAAATCAATGATGTAATCATTCTCCCTCAAAAGGTGGCCAACCATTTACATATGAGGCTGATTACACATCATGTTAGGAATATTGCTGTCATGTTGCTATTTCTCTTCCTACATTTGATTTACAAAAGCATATGCCCTGTGATAAATTCTGAAAACATGATTTAGTGATGTACTTAAGCAAAGAATGGAGACTGTAGGGTTGATATATTGTAATAGAAATGTATTTTTGGAATCACCAGATTAGAAAAAAAAGTAGTGTGGACTCTCAATCCACTGAAAAATAGAACTGAGCTGAAAAATGTCAGTTTTTCAACCAAAAAACTTGAGAGTTTAACGTCTGTTCTTGCTCCATTATAGTGCAGTAGGTAATCATCTGTACAATGTAAAACTTAATTCTGGTTTGTGAGAAAGATTCTAATGTGGCTGTATTGCTTATAAGAATCGTCTGCCAAGATAAATGCTGTGCTGAGTAAAGGGTTAAAATGTGGAGAGGTGTGATTTACTGCTAAGTGTAGCTAGATAGCAGCTCCAAGTTTTTGGTTTTTCTAAGTGATGTTGCTAAGCTTCAGTATGTAGTAGCTTGCTAAAAAAAAAAAATAGCAGTAGCTGATGAGATTAAAATAGAGTTCCTATATTAAGGCAGTTTTACATTAAATGAAAACAAATAAACTGAGAGAGCTTTTAGGCAACATGACAATAAGGCATGGCATCAGAGGGCTGGAAGGGACCTTGGAGGTTCTTCTTCTAGTCCAACCACCCGCCCATGTTTTGATGCAATGAGGCACTCAGTATTTTTGAAAGAAAGGAGGTTCTAATGATGAATGGGAAATGCCATGTCATGCAAATATTTCATAATCAATACATTTTGGGCCCATTTCTTTTAAACAATCAAAATTTCAAGGGCCTTGAAAAAAAAAAAGGCTGTAGCACATTTTATGCAACATACTTGTTTTACTTATTCAGAAGCTGGGTCTATTCATTTGGAAAGCATCGCCTCATGCTGATCAGCAGCAAAATAGAATATAGATTTTCTATGTTAGTCAATCAAAGAAACAAATCTTTGAGTATCTACCTTAGATTAGGTTACATTACGTTCTGAGTTTGAATAATCTGATTTTTTTTTAACATTTTTTAAATCCCACGCTTATTATTTTTGTAAATAACTCAAGGTGGCAAACATACCAAATTCTCCTTCCTCCTATTATTTTCCCCACAATTGCATAAAACTGAGAGAGACTACTCTGGATTTCATACCTAATTTGGAACTAGAATTCACAGTTTGCTGGTTTCTAGTATGGGAACTTAACTCTTAGGCCAAACCAACTATTTGAAACTAAGCCATAAAAATGTTACTTTCAGTAGAAATGAAAAATAGTTTTCCAACAATCTAAGTCTTTTAGTTGTTACATACCCATATTTGATTACACTTTATTAAAATGCATTAGGAAAGATAAAGAGGGAAGACAAAGGAACCAAGTATGTTAAATGTCGAACTATACTGACCTTACATTTATAGAACTGATAATTCAGTTGAAAAAAAAAAATCCCCTTGACACAAATAGTTAAAGAACTTCCAAAGAAATGAAGAACAATGGAATGAAACACATGTCACCTCAAGTCATACTGTAGATGAAGAGAAACAGAGAAAAGTACATAATAGGTTATGACCTTTTCTTTTGAAATATGCTTCTCTGACCCAGTTAGTGATTTTAAAATGTTATACCTTGGAACTTGGAGTAAAGAATTTTGGGGTTCGCTCCCAGCAGATTTACCGAGGCATGAAAACTGATAGAAGATAAGTCCAGCCGGGATAATTCTTAAATAGACAACAAACAAACAAACAAATAATTATCCATGATTGGAATTAACAGGTCTTGAAATTATTTTTTATAATGTACAAATTTGTCTAAGAAAAACTCTTTTCCCCAAGAGTTTTTGCAGATATTTTTCCCCAGCATTTTCTGGTATGGCCCTGTGGGTCTATGCCACATTTCTCATATTGCAGCAGGTGATATGACAAAGCCACATGGCATCAGTTTTAAAACAAAATAGTCAAGACAATAATGATTTACAATTTATTTTTACTTAGATCTGAAATCCCAAATGGACAAATAAATGGAATAGGTGGTTTTATTCACTGGATATGTGTGGATATCTAGTCAAAATGTTAAAAAGGAAAAGCACACATACACATACACACACACATACACGATAATGTTATAGCAGAGACACTTGGCAATGTTAAGATAATGTCATGAGCTCTCTTACAAAATGACTGCTTGAAGATTGATTGGTTGATTGAAGCTTATGTTTTTGAGTCTTGGTGATTGTCTGAACTCATTCCTGCAGTTTTCCTGGCAAGTTTTTGGAAATGATTTGCCATTACCTCCTTCCTAGGATTGAGAAAGAATGAGGATTGGCTTTGTGTCTCAGGCAGGATTAAAACTCACACCTTGTGGCCTTAACCACTGCAACAAACTGGTTTCCCATTGTTTGAGTCTAATAAAAAATAATGCTTCATTAATGGCCAAACTGATGTATTCCTTCTATCCACTACATCTAACCATGGCCTTTTTTCCCCAGGGAAGCAGGCAAAGAGTTCTAAACAAAGCCCAGAGCTACAGCCAGAAATCTTTTTTTTTTTCTAAGCGGACTCATCTATGTAGAGTACACTTACAGAAAATAAGATAATAATCTAGTAACACGTGAAGCTGTTACTTTGTTGTACCTTTGGGGAAAAATTATTTTGGGTCATGGACACAGAAATGTTACCATGGACCTTAATGTTGAGAGGCATCACGTTGAAGACTGAGGTCGAAGGAAGTCCCTGTGTTGTCCATACATTACTGCTATTTATTAGAAAATGTGAGGTGTGGGGAGAAAACTTAATAGCTCTTCAACTGGATTCTATCATTTTAGTTCTCGTTAGAGTACTTCAATGAACCAAAATTAGTTAAAGGCATAATATGTAAGTTATTACCCTGTGTCGGTTTACATTTTCCATGCATCCCTGAAAACAACAATCATTAGTTCTGATCTGAAATATACCTGAAAACTTGTGACAAGACAAAAGATGATAAATTGCTGGACTCTTATACTTTCCTTCTATTTTGTACCAGAATAGGAAAGACTCCAATGCAAACAGAAGAGACTGAAAGTAAAATGCATTTCAGTACTTATTGTGCTTTAATGTTGATCGTCAGTTACAGGCCATAACCAGTTGACATGTTGACACATAATGACACGTAATGTTTTTACTTCATACAAGAAAAATCTGTAAACAAATGTTAGCCTAAAGCCTTAGGGGTAACAAAATATACACAGTGACTTAAGGATTCTACGTTTAATGCAAAGATAATTGAAATGAAGCTATTTCTAGTATTGCAATAAAAACTACTTGTAGAATAGCAATTTTCCTATTTTCTTGTATGATTTACTGACCTCTCAGTTTTGCTTGAAGACCTCATAATCTTGCCGACCAAATTTTAGAAGTCAGCAGGGGTCACCTGGGGGTAACCTATAAACTTCTAAGTTCAATTCATTTCCATTAGATCAGAACAAAACAAAACAAGCAATGGGGAAACTATTTGACATAAATTTTGTATTTAGCTACAGTCTGAAATGAATTAATGGGTAGAGACTGCAGGGCTTTCATATTATATCCTACTAGTTGCTCTTCAATTTTCATCTAACGTTATTTGCAGTATTGCTGGAAAGAAGAATGGTCAATCCTCTGTCCTATAAAATTTAGCAGTTACTTGGAACTTCATCATTATCCAGTGCAGATAAAAAACAGACATTTTTCAAAAAGTTGGAAATAATTTAAATAATAGGTTAAGGTTTTTTTTTCTTTTTAGTCAATAGAAACTAAATTGGAAAGCCTTTCTTCCTAACTTATAGAGATGCAACTTCAGAAAAAAAAATGTCCTATTTTTGGCTGATACTTATTTTTCTTCTTCCAATATAATATTCCACTATTGAATTGTTCATTTTTTCCATATAGCTCATGTTTTGTTTTTACTTTATACTCAATGAGGTTCAGAAACATGTCAGATACTTTATATATGTCCTGTGGAATACTTTGACTCAGCAATGCAACTGAAGATTGAAAACAACATAAATTCGCAGCAGAATATGCTTTCCACGCAAATAATCTCAAATTATAGTATGCATAAATATATGTATTTGCAATAATTGTAACCCACATCAGCAAAGACATAAAAAGCCAAACAATAGAAAAACTGGACATCGAAATAAATTAGAATACAATTAATGACAAACTCTTGCAATCATTCCAAATCAAAAGACATACTTGGCCAGAAATAAAAAATGCAAGGAAGGCATAATTATCATTGGTGTTTCTTGCAAAAAATTCAAAAATGCAGAAATGCCCTTCATTAATAAACTCTTTTGAATAGAATCCAGGCTCCATTGATTTCAAAGCAGGAAAACCGAAGATACTTATTTGCCTAGCAATTTTTGGCTTGTCATTAGTATTAGGTAAATCCAATGAATACTAAAATATATGCTTAAGGTGACTTAAATATGTACAGGTAAAATGTCTCATTTTATTTATTTATTTATTTGCTGTTGGAAATAATGCCATTAATGTTCTTCATCTCTGCAAGGCATCTCTGCATGAGATATTAAACAGATAAGTTTCACTATTAATTAGAGACAAATAATAGGGAAATGCATTAAAGCTTCAGTGAGGAAGGGTGTCATTCTAACTATTGACATTTAGCAATATTTTATATGCTTAAAATAAACAATTCATCCATTGTATATGGATTATATATTTTGCATTATTTTTCTGAATATACTATCCCATTCAAGACTTTATCAAAGGGAGCCATATTTGGAGAAGACTGTTCAGTTGTCTGAATGGACACTAAGTGTCATCTTTCACCTCCCATGAGTCATGTTCTGTACGTCTCTTGCCCAGAGAAGAGACTTCAGACCGTTCTGTTCTGCCCTTTTTAACATTCAGTACTTTTACTAATAGTAGTTCAGTACAAAGTAAGTATTTTTATATTCAGAATCAGATTTGTAAGTCATATATGGAACATTATAGACAACTGTACTTAATGCCTATGGAGATTCTCAATCATCCAGGTCACAGAGCTGAAGAAGCTTCTTGAATGAGAAGCAAATACTCTTCAAAGAAAAGCAAGAAAGTCCAGCAGCGTCTTGGAAAAAGCACTTTTGGGATGACAATTGGACTTGTTGTTTAAATAGTCCTCACCCCCAGGTAGAAAAAAAACAACTGGAAAACTCTTTTTTATTTTTATAACAAACTCACTAATACAATTTTAAACAGTCATGACTATCTAAAGCAGGGGTCTCCAACAGGAGTGAAATCTAAAAATTCTCCCTACCGGTTCTGTGGGCATGGCTTAATTGGTGGGCGTGGCTTGGTGGTCAGGTGACTGAATGGGCATGGCCAATAATAATAAATAATAAAAATAATAAAGTATATAAAACTTGGGAGCGCACCGGTCTACCTTCTTTAAAAATAGAGGCACTGGTCTACTAACTGCCTTTTTTTGGGTGGCACTGGTCTACCTTCTTTAAAAATAGAGGCACCGGTCTACCAATTGCCTTTTTTGGGAGGCACCAGTCTACCTTCTTTAAAAATAGAGGCACCAGTCTACTAGCCACCTATAGCGCTGATCAGCTGTAGTGCGGCCCTTTGAAGCGCCGCGGCAGTCATTTAAGGCCGTTTGCAGCTATATCACCACCGAGAGCTTCAGGGACAGAGAAGAAGAACAGTGAGGCATGGGCGATGGTGGGGGGCAGGGATTTTTGCTACCGGTTCTCCTGCCCCCATCGCTACCGGATCACGCGATCCGGTCTGAACCAGGAGCATTTCATCCCTGGTCTCCAACCTTGGCAACTTTAAGATTTGTGGACTTCAACTCCCAGAGTTGAAGTAAAGCTGGCTGAGGAACTCTGGGAGTTGAAGTCCAAAAGTCTTAAAGTCGTCAAGGTTGGAGACCCCTGATCTAAAGAGTTGTTAATATTATGTAAAATTGAAGTGCGAGGCAGTTGATTTGAAGGTGAACCAGAAATTCTGCTTTTCATGAGCTGATGCTAAATGTCAAATTGATAAATGGTACCAACCAATTACTTAGGATTTGACACCAAGTAAAACTAACCTGGACTTTATCACACAGATCTAGTTTGGAGAAGAGGCAGCATAAATTAGGATGGCATAGACATTTGTTTACTTCACGTTGTGATGTTAATATGCCAGATTTGTCCTTCACACATTTATATGTAATTGAAAACAGACTAATGTTTGTTATTCACATTTTTGCAAATGTTGTGATATAGTTTTCTACAAAAGAAAAAAAATCACATTACTGAAAACATACAGAAAAAAATATCAATGAAGCAGCATATAAATCTATACAGTATTAGCAATCAGACCCCAATGAAAAATATATAAACATTAAAGAAATGTACATCATTATTTGTTTATGCAGAAATGGAATAAGACAAACTTATAGCCAGAAAATAAGGAATTGAGTGAAATCAAAATTTGTCCATTTTTACTGTAAATCTCTTCCACCTTTAAAAAAAAGATTATGCAGTGTAGGAGTAACTTGGATTTATAAATAGATAAATGCCCTTAGTTTCAGTTACTACAGCACTGACTTCAATCTTCATGATTTCATTGGTAAATTTGATCTTACTGTGATTTCAAGTCTTATATGATTCTATAAGTATCCAACATGATGCCTACCAAACCAGGAAAAATCAAGATGTTATGAAAAAGGGGGATTTGTTGATAGGAAATCAAGCTGATTTTCTTTTTTCTTTTTATGGACAATAATTGCCTGCTCATGGTCAGGCCAGTGACAACTTCAAAAAATAGAAAATAAACAGAAGTAAAAAATAAACAGAAATCAAATAAGGTATTATGATTACCCCCTCCTGATGCTTATGGATCGGAATGCCTTGAGAAGATTTCTGCTATGTAAGGTCAGAAATGCCCATGGTAACCCATGCCAGAAATGCCAGAATTCCGAATACCTTTGATATTCTTGCCAAGCTCATAAAATACAGAGGCTATCTGAGTTTTTGATATGATTATACCTGTGGTTTATTCTGCTTTATAGAGTCAGATTTGGAAGTACTAACATTAGTAATGAAGTAGTTAAAGTGAAGGTCACCAAAGTAGGAACACTTTGTAAATCCTATTCTATGGCAGTGATTTTGATGCAGATGATACCTTCTTTGCCTCTGTTGTTTCTACATCACGTTGTCTACGGTATTCTTTTCCAGTTTCTGCAACTGTTACAATTTATTAAGTTGAAGCTGGCTTAGAATTCTTAGAGGCCTGTTTGCTGGGATCATTTTACAAGCTCCTTCGTTGGTAAATTATTATAACTACAGTATCTTGATGTAGTGCCAGGAGTGAAATGCTACTGGTTCTGACCGGTTCGCCTGACCGGTGGCAGGGGGTGATTCGGAGTAGCAGCAGCGTGAGGCTCCGCCCACCCACCCAGACATCATTACTTCTTGATTTTAACCAGGAAGTAACCTATTTTTTACCCTGTATGCATGCACAGAAGGCTTTGCGCATGCACAGAGGGTCCAAAATCGTGCACAGAACGCGCACTTCTGAACTGGTAGGGAAGGTAAGTAGATTTTTCCTCTGCGTGGTGCTTCTTGTTTTTTCATAGTTTATTCCCCGCAGACGTCCTTGTCTTTTACAGCTGAACTCTGCTTATGTAACAGATGATGTTTAAATGGGATTCAGAATCAGTTTCCCAGTGTTCAAATTGTAACTTTAAAAATCTAAAATAGATATTTTGATTGTAGAGGTGAACTGCTTCTTCTCTGTGCATGTATCTTTCAAACCTTCAGCATTTGAGTTATTGTATCGATACAGCTCATGTATAACTCCAATGGGAATACCTCAAGTTCCCAATCAAATCAGTATGAATTACTGCTTATTAACATATGGCTCTTTAAACTACTAAACAACATTGTTTCACAGCATTGACTCATAGATAAGGACCCCCACAGTCCTTCTATTTTTATTAATCGTGATTTCTTAAAAATGTTATAATGATGATACTCAGTGACAGCTGGTGCCCTAAGAATTACTCCTTTTGTTCTGACAACTCTTGCAACACAACAGAAAATAAACTAGTAGGATTGAGAAACAAGCAACCTGGCTAAGCAGAGGTGTGATCTGAGCCTCAAACCTATCTTTTGACCCACCATGTGCTATTACAACACAATGCCTGTTTTTACAGAAATAAAATTAAATCAACAATAAGTGCTTATGATGAATTATATTAAGCAATTTCCTATTTTTATTATACCAAATAATCTTATTTTTCCTTCTTGGTCAAAACTGGAGAGCACTCTGAAAGGCAAGACCATTTTGGACTTAAACCACCAACTGTAATTTCTCAATTTCCTGTTTGGCTGAATAGCAGATCTTGATTTTTGCTATTTTGATGAAAGGAGAGGAAAGGGCAGTGAATACCCTTGATTGTCTTTGGCAGGTACAGAACCGTGATGCTAAAGAAGCTGCTTTTACCGATAAGGATCTGCAACTGGCTCGGCTGGAAGAGTTTGACCTGAGAAAATGTTAGAAGTGAGCATACAGGAAGGGCACATGACCAGGAAGAAATGAAACAAATTTTAACCATTTGACTTCACAGAATGTTTCACTTCCTATTTAGATTTCTTTTGGTATCTTATCAACAGTCCCATATCTTTCATGAGTTCAAGATGAGACTATAGTCTTCAAATTAATTCTCTAATAGGAAGGATGACGGAAGAAGAACTGGTTACTAAATGGTTCTTAATCCAAAATTGCACATTTACAAGCTGTGGACAAATGAGCATGTATGATCTTTCTTCACCAGAGGCATGGGCAGGTTTCTCTAAACTTTTTAAGAGAATAACAGATCTGTCACTATTCACAAGAAAAGACAACTCAGTACCCAGAAAAGCCACTGGAATGAATTCTTTCATGATGTCTTCCAGCAGATTTAATTGAAGCAGGGGTATCAGGGAAGGACTGGATCCTATACCATTAATGTCCAGTGATGGAGCAACCACAGTTTCTGAAGGCCAGTCGTTTCACTGGTTAATGGTTCTCACTGTTAGGAAATTTCTCCTTAATTCTAGGTTGCTTCTCCTTGATTAGTTTCAAGCCATTGTTTCTTGTCTCACCTTCTGGTGCTTTGAAGACGAGGTTGACCCTTTCTTCTTTGTGGCAGCCCCGCAAATATTCAGGTGCCATTATTCAAAAATAATCCAAGAAACCAACAAAATATTTTCTGAATAACTTTGAAAAATATGTGCAATCACTTTAGAGTATTCCAACAGTAATTGGAGTAGACAGGAACAGAAGAGATTATGCGAGACAAACATTTAAGATATGACAAAAAAAGGAGGATACACACATGTGTCTCAAAGCACCATGCCAAAGTGTATCTTTGTCTGGGTATCACAGAGATTGCTTTGGCAGGCAACATAAATGACAGAATGGTAACTAGCTGCCAAATGAAAGACTGTACACAAGAAAATGTTCTTACAAGTAAAATGTTTTGCTTAACTGTCAGTCATGGAATTTAGAATTTGATTTAAAAGAGAATTAAAACACTATAGTGAGAAGAGACTATCAGCTCAAGGTTGAATTTTCCAGCAACGTACAAGATTATGAACTCTATTTAATTTGAGTGACATTCTGCTGTTCCTGATATTCTTTTGCTAACCCACTGCTGCACATACAAGTGCAAGTTTTTTTTATATAATATAGAAGAAAATGGAGCAGGCTTTATAAGGGTAAAAGATCCTTGTGCAGGTTCAAATATAGGTTAGCTCCTAGTCCGTATTTGTTTAGACTGCTAAAATGTAGAGCTCTATAAAGCAACCCCTGAACTATTCTAAGAATCTCCCCAATATTTTTAAACTGCGCTCAGGTTTTTACTGTTATATAGTGAATGGAAACAAAGATAGATCTTTGGAAATATAAAACTATTAATAGCAGTGTGGTGTAATTAGTATTTGTCTTTACTTTCTAACAGTTTTTGTTCCCCTTATATACAAGTGGCCGATCATAGCCATCATAAAATGAAAAGAGGGCGGCTAGCAAAGAATTAGGTTTTCAAGGAGAAATCCATTCACCCGTTTCTCACAATGCAGTGGTGATTCTCAATAACACAGCCATAACTTTAAATATCCCTTTTCTGCTTGCTTCTGTTTTCATAAGGTCACTGAAGTCTGAAACTGAACCTGATGCTTTCTGCTGACACTTTACATTGGCAAAGTTGTTTCCTCCGTTTCATTAATGAAGGTCCTTTTGTTCCTTCCGCCTGATGCAATTTACCTCTACCTTGGCAGTCAAAGATGTTACCGCCTGTGTGGAAATGCGTGATTAAAAAAAACAACAGTTGAAAAGATGAGCCTATGTGTAAGAGTCATGAAAAGGTTGCCTATATGAGTTTTGCTTTTCTGCAGATTGCACAATGTTTTTTTAGGAGACCGGCAGCGTAACATCGATGTTTATATAAATGTTTTATAATCGTCTTTTATTACTTGTAATGAGGAGGGGAAATCTGCTACACAATGCTGTATTGTCCCCTGTCCTCCACCTTCTGATTACCAAATAGGAGACTCTCAACTAAGAAACAGGATTCTGTAAATTGAGGAGGGATAAGGGAGGTTCTGCCTCTGAGTTCTACAGAGTGAAAAATTATAAAGTGAGTTATGGGATTAATAGGAACTGTTCTTTCTCAAACGTTGGAAGTGTTGATCACTGAAGTTTACCTTTGTGCATGTGTTTATTTTTTATATGCCACAGCTTTGTGCCAGAAACCCAAGGTGCAATGTAATATGCCTTTTCTTCCAGTGTGATTCCAACAATTCTCGGTCACCTAGAATTAATGAAAACATTCAGTGAACTTGGAGGGCAAGCTCTGAACTTGATTCTAACCGGTGCCCCAACTACACTATACAATACCGTACTGGCCTTTACTGTAGTAATTGAATCTTACATTCCTCCCCAAATAGTCACATGTTCTATTTACTGCTTTGGAAAATGGATACATTGGTAAAGTTTCTTCTTTGTACATCTTTCCAAAATAATCTCAGCTATTATCTTTGACTCCCTCTCCCCATAAAGAAACTAGACTGCAGTTATTTATCAGATTTGCTTTCTAAGAATATTTCTCACCCATTTTTGGTTTTGCTATTGTTGTTCTTTTGGGTTTTTTTACAAAAGGAATCTTTTTTTAAAAAATGACCCGGGACAAAGAGCCTGGGAAATATCTAAGTGCTGACTATACCTATTATATCATTTTTATCTTTTATTTTTACAACCTTTTTTTTACATTCTTACATTCAATCTTGGTGTTCAATCTCTGCCCCATATTTTTTATATCTTCTACTGCTAATTCTTGCTGTAAAACTCAATGCTGATACTTAAAGATATTAAATTGCGTGAAGTATCTGGATTAAAAAAGGAAGCACTGGTCTCAATTTTATTTGAAAATCCTTAGCATAATGTAAGTAAAGATTTCAAAGATAATGTAGAGAGATAGCTTATAATTAGTGGGATTTTACTGGTCCTGAAGAAAAGGATAATACAGTGATGCCATATATCCCCATAAAGCTGATTTGGAGAGTGAAACATCCGGGAGCATGGGAGATCACAAAGCAAAAGGGGAATCTTAAAAAAGTTGTTTCTCTATATCTTGTAGTGGAATTTCTTTTCCCTCTGCAAATGAAAGATGCTCTTCTGTTCATGGAGGGCAACTGCATTCAGCTTACAGTATGAAGTGCACATTTGTTTTAAACCTCATTGAAGTCTAATGGTAAGGAAATAATTTAATTTTATGATAATTTAGAACCACTGAAAAAAGTGGTACCAGATAGAAACAGGTAGTTCTCGATTTACAATAGTTCATTTAATGACCGTTCAAAATTACAATGGCACTGAAAAAAGTGACATGACCTTTTTCATACTTACGATCACTGCAGCATCCCCATGGTCACGTGATTTAGATGCTTAACAACTAGCACATTTATGATGGTTGCAGTGTCCAAGAGTCATAACATAACATAACATAACAACAGAGTTGGAAGGGACCTTGGAGGCTTTCTAGTCCAACCCCCTGCCCAGGCAGGAAACCCTACACCATCTCAGTCAGATGGTTATCCAACATTTTCTTAAAAATTTCCAGTGTTGGAGCTTTCACAACTTCTGAAGGCAAGTCGTTCCACTTATTAATTGTTCTAACTGTCAGGAAATTTCTCCTTAGTTCTAAGTTGCTTCTTTCTTTGATCAGTTTCCACCCATTGCTTCTTGTTCTACCCTCAGGTGCTTTGGAGAACAGCCCAACTCCCTCTTCTTTGTGGCAGCCCCTGAGATATTGGAACACAGCTATCATGTCTCCCCTAGTCCTTCTTTTTGTTAAACTAGATTTATGTGATCCCTTTTCATGATCTTTTGAAAAGTCGTAAAATGGGACAAAATTCACTTAACAAATTTCTCACTTAGTAACTTAAATTTTGGGCTCAGTTTTGGTCATAAATCGAGGATTACCTGTATACCGTTCCACTCCTTGTTCCAAGAAAGAAATATTTTTGAGAATCCAGATTCTTCAAAGGGCACAAAGCACCCTTCTGTTTGTTGGTTTGTTTTTCAAGTTATGAAAATAATCCATCAAATTATGTCTGTATTTAATTATTAAATGCAACTAGTGTTGTTTTTGCTATGAGGAGCCCATAGCAGTATTATTTCTCTTTGAACAGAAATTTGAAGAGAGAGTTAGTTTGAGGTAGTGATTAAAGCTCCACGCTAAAAACTGGAAGACTTTGAGGTCTAGTCCTACATTAAACATGATGGGTAACTATGGACGGTCACTGACTTTCAGCCCTAGGAAGTATGCAATTGCAAGCCGTTCTTGAAAATCTTGCCAAGAAAAATGCAGTCAATTTCCAGAAGTCAAAACTGTTTCCAAGGGAGAAGAAAGAAAGAAAAGTAATGATGTCTAAGTGGAAGGAGAAATTCAAGGGGAAAGATGGAGGCAGAGAAGAAACATATTCTCAAGTTTTATTTTTCGTATTGGAATTATATTCATAATAATGGTTTATTTTCTAACGGTCCATTATGTAATCTAACAATTATATAATTGTTATATAGATCTTGCTAACAACTAAATTGCAGTACAGAAAAAAAAAAGTGTCATAAGTTAACAAATCTCTAGCCTCCTATTCAAAGATACAAAATGTTGGTATATACAGTAGTTAATCCTTCCGAATTTTATTTCAGGCATTAAAATGACTAAAAATCCTGACAATCAAAACTATTCTGTGTTCTTATTTAGTAGATATTAATATTGCTGTTAAGATGCTGTTATCCTAGTTACTCTAAATAGTTAGCAATGTCCTCTTTCTCTAGTGGCTATAGGCCAAGAAGAAAGAAGCTGCTGCTAGGTTAAGGAATGTAAAAAAACTCTTTGCTGGTTAATGGCATTGCTGCTCCTTATACCTTTCAAGAGGCCTTGTTTGATCCCTGCAGACACAATTGTCTTACACATTCTTTCTTCTTTCTGAGCATAAAGTTCAGACAGTTGTGACAAATTGCCATCTATATTTTCTTTCTTCTTTTTAAAAAAAATCAAGCTGTAGCTATACAGACCCTTTAAATTATGCATCTTTTTTGGGGTGATATGCTTCTGGAAATGGCCTCAGAATCTTTAAATTGGCTAATTCTGGGAGGAAAGTAAAAGATTCTGAGAGACGCCACATTAAACTGTTTTCTGCTATACTAATTTTCAAAAAGGAAACAAAAATAAAAACAATTTAAAGGTCAGGGCAGTCAAACTCCCGGCCCACAGGCCAGATCCGTCACATCCTGGCTCCACCCACACCCAGTTTAGCGAAGCGAAAAAAGTCCCGATACATCATGTGACGATGCCTTGATGACGTGAGTTTGACACCCCCGCAATAGATCATCACATAATAGACACTAAGTAGACCCCGGTAGCTTTTGATTATGTGTATTGTACTTTGTAAGAACAAAGTTTAATAAACCCTTTTGATTCAAAATATTATTGTTAATAGTCAATGTTAACTTTTACCAAAAAAACAGGTTTTAATGGTATGTTAGCAAAAAACCAACCCTTTCAACACCTCTAATTGCAAGCTATAAATAAAAAATGATCTTGATGTTTGTAACCTTCAACAAGGCTGCTCCAACAATGCCTTACCTTAAGCTAATTTATATCTTGGCATGGGCTATTTTGCAGTAAGAAATGGATAAAATCCTAATTATACTGTCAACTTGAAATTTACAGTTGTGTTAAATATTGATTTTTTTTTCCCTGCCATTTTCATATATTCAACATGATTATTTCTGAAAGTATTTCTCCTTATGTGAAATACCACAATTCTTGGGCCAAGGCCTTTAATCCGTCATGGTGAGTTACTTTTAAATCAGTCTTTTTATTCCAGGCTCATGTTATTGTACTAAATTTACTGTACTAAACTGTAGACTTACATTACACTTTGTTATAAATCATGATGAGAAATCCACTCTGTTCACAGTTCGCAACTGAAGTCTCTTCCACATTAGATTTAACACTCAGTTGGGATATTGTCTGAAGATTTTAAGAAACTGTCAGAGATTATTATTATTATTATTTTTGAAGCAGCCTGCATTAGATTTGTGACTCAAATGATCAACAGGCCAACCTCTGAAGACTAGTGGGATAAGAAGCTGGGATAAATTATTTTCAATCCATCTCTTATCCTGTAAGAGTCTTATCTCTTTTATAATATTTTATTAATTTTTGGGGAAAAATGCCTTATTAGTTTGCTATTATTGTTTTGGGATATTTTAGCAAAAAGGTAAATTGCAGCATGTTTGCACTAAAAAAGTGTCAGTTGAGAACTGGATTAAGCAGCAAAATTTAATTTAATAATGAAATAAAATGAAATGAGGAAAGGAAAGGAAAGGAAAGGAAAGGAAAGGAAAGGAAAGGAAAGGAAAGGAAAGGAAAGGAACAGGTGAAAGAAAAATGGGAATAGACCTGGCAATGTTTTGTGATGTAAAAATCACAGTTGTACAAAATTTAAAAGAGATTTTAAAATTATTGAATAACACTTTGGTGCATAGTGTTGAACTATTTAATATGAACTAGGATTTGTATGATGAGGTGGAATCTGTGTAATCTGCTGTGTAATAATTTGTGTAATCTGATGCTCTCTCCTAGAGTTTTAATCCTGATTTTAATTTTTAAAAAAAAATTTAAATTGTTTTTCTGGATTTATTGTACGCTGCCCAGAGTCACATATTGTGAGATGGGCAGCCATGTAAATAGGATATATAAATATATAAATAAATAAACTGCAGCTACTGCAGAGTTGTGATTTAGCAAACATATCCAGAAAATATACAAAAATATATACCAAAATTACCTTAGGTAAATCAAAGCCATTATATCTACAGATTTGGAGTTACTGTTTACCTTTAAACACTAAACATTTTTTCAAAGTATTCCTTGAAAAAATGTGTTGCTGCTTATAGTTTCAAGAAAAATGTTGTTACTTTGAAATTTAGCCTTTCCACAAAAATACTATTGTACGCTATTCACAATCAACTTATATTACGGGTTCACTGCACCATCTAGTGGATACTAGATAGCTTGAATCTAATGTTCAAATCATAAATTGGGCATTTTAATGTAATGTAAATTTTAAAATTGAGAGGTTTTGAACAAAAAAAAAAGAATTTAGTTTAATGTGGTTATCAACATACACCAAAGGAAATTAACTCTGAATTGAAGATAACTTCCCTGCTGAACCCACCCCCACCCCCCAAATATCTGCAAAATCCTGTGTACTGCACTTTCTTGACTGTGTCAGCTAAGGGTTGCCACTTCCAACTGTAACCTGTCCAGGAGATTTTCTGATCCTCAATAAAGTGTGCATGTGACCCCCTTGTTTAGGAATGTGAATATATGCATTAACACAAATGTACTAGTCAGTAAAGAAAATTAAAAAAAAAAACATATTTATATATTAGTCCTTTGTTGCTTATTTCTATATGCATAACAGTTTCTTTTATTCTTAACAACCCCAATACAGTTGTTTTTATTTAGTTTATATTTAGGATTGTGGTTTTTTTTAAAGTTGTAGTTTTATTTCATGTTTTGTCATGCTTGGCTGAATACTGTGTAGCATTGGTACCTACCCAAAGAGTAGTCGTGAGACGTGATTTCTGGTCCAAACATACATTTTATACACTTCTAAAGTAACATATTAACTACAGACTTTCAGTTCCTGTAATTTGCGGGCACAAAGTGTATTTCTGGCCTTATAGTCTGTTTTCTTGCATTACATCGTTACAATTTATATGAAAGGTTCATGGTGTTCTCTACCATATTAGGACATGGAGTACATTTATAAGAGGAAGAATCACAAGTAGGACCTGGAGGCAAAATAAGACCAGTGTATCGCAGTCCCCCAGTCCTCCTTCCTGAGCCCCTCTGTCTAGCCAACCACACTCTAAAGCAGGGTTCCCCAACCTTGGCAACTTTAAGCCTGGAGGACTTCAACTCCCAGAATATTCTGGGAGTTGAAGTCCACCAGGCTTAAAGTTGCCAAGGTTGGGGAACCCTGCTCTAAAGGACAGAATTATATCCTGTATCTCCTAATTAGCCTAATAATTTCAGTTATTCTATTGTTGATGGCCCTATTACAAATTTTTAATTATTTTAAAAACATAGTTGGTGTGCAGTCTCTTCCTTTGTTTCAAGGAGTAAATTCATCAGTTACCAATGAAAACAAGTTTGCAAAGTATCTGGCTATATTTTGGATTGATGTTAGACATGTGGACATAGACAAACTATCTGAGGTTCTCCCAACACAGTGAGTAGAGTAGAACAGAACAGAACAGAACAGAATAGAATAGAATAGAATAGAATAGAATAACAAGAGTTATTATTATTATTATTTGCATTTATATCCCGCCCTTCTCCGAAGACTCAGGGCAGCTTACACAGTGTTAAGCAATAGTCTTCATTCATTTGTATATTATATACAAAGTCAACTTATTGCCCCCAACAATCTGGGTCCTCATTTTACCTACCTTATAAAGGATGGAAGGCTGAGTCAACCTTGGGCCTGGTGGGACTTGAACCTGCAGTAATTGCAAGCAGCTGCTGTTAATAACAGACTGTCTTACCAGTCTGAGCCACCAGAGGCCCAGGAAGGGACTTTGGAGGTCTTCTGGCCCAACCCCCTGCTTACTTAAGAAATCCTATACCATTTCAGACAAATGGTTGTCCAATCATTTTTAAGGCACAAAAGGACATTTAAATATCAAGTGCCATTAACTATTTTTAGTTGACTTAAGGGCCTTATTCTACCATCCTCTCTTTAGTGGATTTCAAAACACCACTGTATTCTTTTTTCATGATGGAGACTCACAGATTAATATAATTCAGTATTTCAATTCACTTCAGCATGAAGTAAAGTTTCCTAGTTATAGGTGGAAGTTTTCTATTCCATTGGATGGGGCCTGCTATCTCAAAGCCTTGTCTTCCACCATTGCAAACAAATAGAGGAAATCAATATTTGGAAGGAAGTTGAGGGGATGCATATGATGGCTAGATCAGAGCCTAGCCATAATACAACCATGATTTCTGAGAGACAGAAATATTTAGACTGGGCACTAGGTCATTATCAGCAATATGCAACACATGATGTTTCCTATAGCAACCTATAGTCCCTAGAGTTCATCTCAGGACAAACTGATAAAGCAAAGTCCGCTGTGATAGAGCAAATACGCTTGTGGTAATCCTTGTTTCCCTAATTTAGGAACAGCTGCAAAGCGGCTCAGAAGTTATGAAATGAATGACTCACAGAACCTGTGCAAGATAAAATGTGATGGGCATTTTGGTACAGGAAATGCTAGCAAATTTTTAATATATGTGCTTAAATTGATGGCTAAGTTGTACTATTAATAGATCAGGCTTGAAAGATTGTAACAATGCATTTCATAAATTTTGATCGATATCTATATAGTAATGCCACAGTATTGATGAAGAAACAGTTATCTTTGGTGGCCTAAAAATGAAAATAAATTAAGGTTTAATGTAAACTAAGGAAGTATATTTGATTTTTCCCCTGTTTTGTAATCTATTCTTATTTAGAATTTATTGTCTAGTTTATTAATTTTTTTCCAAATTATATTTTATTCCATAGCAATATAGACTCTGCTTTTGTTGTAGAATGGCATAACATTTTATGGCATTGAAATAAACATTGCCTAAGGCATTATGATCTATAAATATTCAAATGCATTGAAGATTTTACACCAACCAAGATTTTCAATGTTATAATCAGATTATCAATTTGCATCCAGTTGCTAAGCAATACAATAATTTTTGTCAGCTAAAACTTGGTTTTTTAAAAAATATCAGCATCGAAACAATATATCTCTATCCCTCGTCCCTGCATTGTTTGCATTTTCATTGATTTTTCATAGAAACCAAATATTCATTTTATTTCTCGTTGGTTTTAGAAATGAAAATATTTATTTTATTTATTTTTTATTATTTAAATTTTTATACCGCTCTTCTCCCAAAGGACTCAGGGCGGTTCACAGCCAGATAAAAATACAATAATAAATACAATTAAAATACAATTAAAAAACTTATTCAAATTGGCCGAAATTAAAATTTAGAATAAATAATAAAAACTCGTTAAAAACCCATTAATTAAAAAACTAACCCACTATATAATACTATATAATATAATACACTATAATACGTTAGTGGAATTTTTAGCACTAGGATTTGTCTTCCCAAACTTGAAAAGCAGTATTTTGGACAATCTTTAGATCTTATTTGTGATTTGGTGTTTTAAAATTGCTTCTCTTTTGTCTACTTATTGAAGACTAATAATCTTAAGATTTATTTTTAAACAGCTCCAAACAGATAAGGTGCAGATATACATAGTACATCCTAATATTTTTTTTACCATGTTAAGGACAGGGAAGATTCAGCTGAACAAAATACATTCCAAACATGGTAAAATCACTCCTTATTTTACATGAGTAAGAGATCCAAGATTGAAAGAGGGTACAATTCAAGTTTGTAATTCAAGTGTCAATAAATAACATGAATCAATCTGAAGCAATTTGAAATTCTAGATTGGATTTTAAAGAAACGTTACAATGTGGACATTTCAAACATCTGAAGCTGCTTCACTTTTGAGAAGAATGAAATGAAAATAAAAGGGATAGTAGATTTTTTTAACAAAATGTCTGTGGAGAGTCTCAGTCATCCAGGTCATGGTCGTCTCAAAGGTGCTTTTTCAAAAGGCAGCTGGACTGACTTCCGCTGGCAACGCAGGCTTCGCGGACGTTCCCTTGGGATCGTCTGCCCTGGGTTTCGTCAAACCGTCCCTGACAGCGTACATGGGCTGTCAAACGGTTTGTGATTCCCTCCCCCGGATGAAGGGAGAGGGAAGAGTGGTCAGGATTTGGGTAGAGCTCCCCGGGATCCCCTGGAATTTAACCAGGGGATCGAAGGGTGAGAGCTCCCCTATAGCCTGACGAAGCTCCGTGCCCAGGGTGCTTCTGTTTACACAGAACGAGAAGCCGCGACCATCTCTGTGTCAAGATTTATTCCTAAAAGAGAATTCAACACAGACAGAACAGAGCAGGAGGACTAGCAAGAATTTGCAAGTAATAAATCTTAACTTCAGCTCATAAATAGCTTTCCTTTGAACTAACTTTCAACTTGAGTGGATTTTAAATGGCGTTTGCAATAAACAAAGGAAAACGAAACTATAAAGAAGAAGAATATAACAAGCTACTTTTACAAGAACTGTTAATAATTTTTTTCTCCTTTTACCTTTTTCTTTATCACAATGTTTAAGAAGAAAGTTTATTGAAATTTTTCTTTTTCTCTTTTGGTAGATTTTACAGTTTATGAATGGCTCTTAAGCAAACAGAACTAACTATTAAAATCTTGCAAACTTTTTCATTTTAAATACGGAAACTTTTATTTTTTATTTTTTTTTTAATAGAGAATTTGCAAGTAATAAGTTTTAACTTCAGCTCTTAAATAGCTTTCCTTTGAACTAACTTTCAACTTGAGTGGATTTAAAATGGCGTTTGCAATATACAAAGGAAAGCGAATCTATAAAGAAGAGCATAACAAGCTACTTTTAAAATGAAATGAAATGAACAAGAACTGTTAATGATTTTCACAACTAACTTTCAACTTGAGTGGATTTTAAAATGGCGTTTGCAATAAACAAAGGAAAACGAAACTATAAAGAAGAAGAATATAACAAGCTACTTTTACAAGAACTGTTAATAATTTTTTTCTCCTTTTACCTTTTTCTTTATCACAATGTTTAAGAAGAAAGTTTATTGACATTTTTCTTTTTCTCTTTTGGTAGATTTTACAGTTTATGAATGGCTCTTAAGCAAACAGAACTAACTATTAAAATCTTGCAAACTTTTTCATTTTAAATACGGAAACTTTTTTTTTTTAATTTTTTTTTTTTAATAGAGAATTTGCAAGTAATAAATTTTAACTTCAGCTCTTAAATAGCTTTCCTTTGAACTAACTTTCAACTTGAGTGGATTTAAAATGGCGTTTGCAATATACAAAGGAAAGCGAAGCTATAAAGAAGAGCATAACAAGCTACTTTTTAAAATGAAATGAAATGAACAAGAACTGTTAATGATTTTCACAACTAACTTTCAACTTGAGTGGATTTAAAATGGCGTTTGCAATAAACAAAGGAAAACGAAACTATAAAGAAGAAGAATATAACAAGCTACTTTTACAAGAACTGTTAATAATTTTTTTCTCCTTTTACCTTTTTCTTTATCACAATGTTTAAGAAGAACAGTTTATTGAAATTTTTCTTTTTCTTTTTTGGTAGATTTTACAGTTTATGAATGGCTCTTAAGCAAACAGAACTAACTATTAAAATCTTGCAAACTTCTTTATTTTAAATATGGATCTTTTTTTTTTATTCTCTTCTTTTTTTTTTTTTAATAGGAACTTTTGGAGGCTTATCTTTTCTTAATAAGTTTTTAAACAAGAGATTTTTACACCAATATATTAAGGATTGGAAAGTCTTTATTGTTAGATGTTAAGCTGATTGGGTGAGCAGATGGAGGAGAATGTGTAAGGAAATGTGTAAGGAAATGTGTAAGATAGAAGACAAGGGGAAGGAGAATGCTTAAGGTGATTTTGATGGTATTTTCTTTTTTTTAATATATATACATAGGGTTTAATTTTTACAACTGACTTATTTTGGGTATATCACTATTTGATATATGTGAGGTATAAAGGAATGGGAAGATGGAATATTGTTTAACTTTTGGAGGACAGATAGAAAAATTTATGGATGTAATGTTGGTATTTGGTTAAATAGAATTTAATTGTTATAATTGATATATTTTGGATATAAGTTATAATTTTAATAATGTTATTTGTTAGATGTAAGGTAAATTGAAGAAATATTAATATTTGTAATGTTATTTGATTTATGTAAGTGATATTTTTGGAGATTGAAAATGTGTAAGGAAATGTGTAAGATAGAAGACAAGGGGAAGGAGAATGTTTAAGATGTGATTTTGATGGTATCTTTTTTTTTTATATATATATATATAGGGTTTAATTGTAAGGTAAATTGAAGAAATATTAATATTAGCAATGTTATTTGATTTAGGTAAGTGATATTAAAGATATGAGAAGATAGAATATTGTTTACTTTTGGAGATTGGATAAAAATAAAATAAAAATTTAAGAATTTAAGCTGGAAATATGAATTATGTTTGGGACACTGTTAAGGAAGAAAGGTATATTATAGAAGAATTTTTGATGAATACTGGAAGATGGAATATCGTTTTGGTCTTGATCGATGAAGATTGGATATATATTTGGTCTTAATTGATGAAGATATTTTATTGATGAACTGAAAATACTAACTTAATTGGAAGATTCTGAAGATTTTAGGAGTGGAATGGACTGATATATAATGGACTGGAAGAAGAATGTTTTTTTTTTGTTTTTGGAAGGGGAGTTAAGGTCTTGACTTATGTTGTATTTTAATTTATGATTGTTAATTTTATACCCTGTACTTTGTTCTGGGAAGTCTCGGGGGGTGGGAGGGGGGGGAGGGGGGAGATGAAGGATCAATGTAAAGGAATGATTGAAGATATGTAATTAAGAAATAGAAATAATTTGAAATGAAAGCGGGGCTGCTCAGCTGCCATTTCAGAAGGGAATGGAGAGGGAGAGGAGGGAGTGAAGGAAGAAAGCAGGTAGGAAAGAGAGAGGTAGAAAAGGGAAAGGAGAGGAAGAAGAAAGGGAAAGAGAGAGGTTAGAAAGGGTGGAAGAGAAGAGTAGGGAAAGAGGAGAGGATGTAGAAAAGCGAAGGAGAGGAAGGATGAAGAAAGTAGAAGAAAGTAGAGAAGGGAGGAGGAAGGTTTGTTAAGGAAGGAAGTGGTAGCTGGGCAGGTCCGAATAAGTAACAAATGAAAGTTAATGATTAATGTTGAATAAGAGACTGTATATTGAATAGGTTGTTGGAAAATGAAAATAAAACTTTTTACATAAAAAAAAAAAAAAAAAAAAGGCAGCTGGACTGTCCAGTTGCCTTTTGCCTTTTGAAGTTGCCTTTTGAAGTTGCCTTTTAAAAAAAAGCACCTGTGAGATCTTTTAGCAAAGTTTACCCTACAGAGTTTTGATTAGATCACTTCAAGAGTTTACCACAATACATTTTTTTAAATATTGCCTCCCCACAGTATATGCTTAAGAAGTGAGATTGGAGAGATGAAGATCAGGCAGCACAACTGCTTTTTAGCTATCAAAAAACTATTCTGATGACCACTGGATGTGTGCAAAAGGAAACAAAAACACCCCTAAATCTTTGTCGCCATCTAAAGTTCTTCTTGAATGTTCAGTGCCAAACTTATAATTTACAGCAGGGGTCTCCAAAGCTAGCTGAGGAATTCTGGGAATTGAAGCCCACAAGTCTTAAAGTTGCCAAGTTTGGAGAGCCCTGATTTGCAGTATTACCTATGGGAATCTATTCAGAAGAAGTCTGCACAACACACTTGAAATTGTGTAACCTTTTGAGAAGAGAAAGGGAGAGGGGAGAGAAAAATGAGAAATAATATGTAAATTCTTAGGGAAGTGAAGGTTTGTATCACTGCAAGTCATACCACTCGGCATGAAAGGAGAATTTACAAAACATAATGCATGTTGTTTTAAGACAGTTTCCCACACAGTGTTTAAATATTGCCAGAGATGTTCATTTATGAATTCGCTGCTCTGTTCTCATTACAGTGAATAGATATTAGCCTCCCTCCATTCCTCCCTCCTTTCTGAGGATTCACATTCGACTTCTCTTCCTTCTCTTGTATTTTTAAAACAACGTTAATGTTTACAAATGATTTGCTATTTCATGTTTTCCATGAGCAGAAGAAACTAACATATCCTAAATAAGGTCATTGGTTTATCAAGCCCACTCTGTGTTTGTGTGTCTGTGCATGCGTGGGTGCAATGCCAGCAGCTCTTTGAAATCGGAGAAAATACCCTGTTGAGTCAGGTCATGTTGCTATCTGGATATGCTAGAATTTCAACCTTTTAAAGCAAATTCTTGGCACTTCTGTTACTACTGACGTGTGGGTCTTTTGCTTTTGTAAAGTACTCTGTGAACCAGATGCTTGGCTGGCAGGATGTACAAACAAATGTTACCTAATTTATGGAGAAACATTGCAGATCTTATTCTGTGTCAGATGTGCCCAATTATTCTTCATTTTACTTCCAGCATTTGACAATATCTCATTTTACAATGCTTTTCTATACCTCCTCCTTTGGACATACAATCAGGACATTTCTTCTACTCTTTTCCATATATTTTACAAGTTGCTTTGCCAATTGATCTTATCTTTTTTTCCCCTCAACACATGATACATTATTTGATAAATTCCCTCTGTACAAGATTTGAAACAGGTTTATGAGACTATGAAACCCTGTGGGAATTTAAACAGGAAAGCTATTTGCTACAATTAGGTAATTGTGACATGGCATTATCATGAATACATGGTGTAATTTCAGCTTTGGCTTCTATCTTTGACAGTGCTGATGTGTTTCTGAATTCTTCTTTATACAGGTTATGCACGTATAAAAGAAGAGACACCTGATTTAGCAATGCTGCATGTAAAAAGAAAGTAGTGAAATATAATCAGCTTTTTAATTGAAGTAATATGTTTTACAGCCTTTCCCACTGCTGAGTTAAATTACCATTTGTTCATCCTTGAATCAGCAGAAAATCATACCTGCATGAAATTTGCTGTCCTTCCACTTTTTCTGTTTCAAGCCACTCAAGATACCAAAGTAACAAAAATTAATATATTTTATATACCTTAAATCCAGTCCTGAATGGTTTCAAGATTGGATAGTAAATGCTACTTCAACATTGATACCACTAATGGACAATTTAAGACTGATTATTCTGAGTGTTGATGAAGGCACCATCTTAGGGAGAAATAGATGTTGGGGTATGATCGTTTCTTACAACTGGTTGATGTATCATATCTTACAAAAAATGTTGACTAATTGGACTAAAAGAGCAGCCAAGATAAGAAAGAAGCCAGAAAACTAGTTTTGTGAGAACTAATGGAAATATTAAGTATTTAATCAGGGAAGAGAAGTGCCTGGTGCTCCTGTGATTGGAGCTTCATGCACAAGCACATGCATCCTTCTATCGCACACAAAGCTCCATTCATGGGAATGGCGGGCTGTGCACCCGCCGCTCCCACAAATGGAGCTATGTGCGTGCACGTCTTCCTGCCACTTACACACACTTCAACCAAGCCAGGCTGCCAAGTTCTGGCTGTGCTACAACATCATCGCTGTGCTACAACATCATCCCTCACTGGATAGAGAACAGTTTTAGAAAATATCCAGAGTCTATTGCAACTGTCTTATATTGTGAAATCAATGGGACTTACGTTTGGCCTGGTTAACTGATGTTTTCTGTTTTTGCATAAAAGAATTTCCCAAGCTAAAAGTGGTAATCATATTACAGAGCTGACTTTGCTATTGGATCCTGACTGAATGTTCAATTGTACCATCGAAACAATAGACTTAGCATCTCTTAACTTCTAAACAATGGCCTCTTGTTCGTTCACAGTCAAGGATGAGGTCAGCAATAAAGTGAAGCACTTATTTCAACTTGTATTGCTTTTTCTTTTTTTTTTTATTAAAAAGTTTTACCACAATTTTAACAAGTATTTACCCTCCTCCTCCCTCCATCCCCCACCCTCCACCCACCTTCACCCAAACCCCCTCTCCCACCCGGACTTCCCAGAGCAAATACAAGGTATAGCATTTACCAATCATAAACTAAAATACGCTAATTATTCATAAACTCCCATCCCTCCCCTAGAACCATAACTCCCTTATTTCATATAAAAGAAAAAGAAAAGAAAAAAGAATACTGTGTACAAATACAATTATTACTTTCTGCTCATTCATATGCTATTTGATACTTTTTAGTCTGATATTTGTTTTGAATATATTCTATCCATCTTTTCCATTCCACTATATATCTTTCTTGTGAATAGTCTTTCAGGTATGCTGAAATTTTTGCCATTTCTGCTAAGTTTGTTAGTTTTAGTGTCCACTCTTCAATAGTAGGCAGATGTTCCTTCTTCCAGTATTGTGCCACCAGTAGTCTGGCTGCTGATATTAAGTTAAAAATTAATCTAGTCTCTATTGATGTACAGTCCGTAGTTATACCCAATAAAAACAATTGCGGAGTAAATTTTATCTTTTTCTTCAAAATATTTTGTATAATCCACCAAATTTTAACCCAAAATGCTTTGATTTTTTTACAAGTCTACCATATATGATAATAAGTAGCATCATCACAATCACATCTCTAACATTTAGCTTGCAAATTCGGATACATACACGCCAATTTTTTTGGATATAGATGCCATCTATAAAACATTTTATAAAAATTTTCTCTCAAGTTTTGAGCTTGCATAAATTTAACATTTCTAACCCATATTGTTTCCCATGTTTCCATCATTATAGGTTGTTGAATATTTTGTGCCCATTTTATCATACAGTCCTTAACTAATTCCGCTTCTGAATCTATTTCTATCAACGCATTATATAAACTTTTAATATGCGATTGGCTTTGATCTCTAATTTGCTTTACCAAATTTTCCTCATATTGCATAATACCAATTTTTTGGTCTTCTCTCCATCTAGCTTGCAGCTGCCCGTATTGAAACCAAGTATAATTTATCCTTTCTTCTCTCATTATATTTAAAGGTTTCAATTGTAGTTTACCCTCCTGCATAAAGAGGAGCTCTTTATAGGTAACCACTTCCTGTTTTTGTTCTATATTTATATTCTCTATCATATGTCTAGGGATTGCCCATATGGAACTTTTATAGTTTAATTTATTTTGGTACCTTTTCCAATCCCGCAACAAAGCACTTCTAAGGACATGGCTTTTAAAGATCCTGTCCATTTTTTTGTCATATAATAAATAAGCATGCCAACCATATAAAAGATCATGATCTTCCACGTTCAATATTCTTTCTTCTGTTAGGTTAAACCAATCACTGATGAGTGACAAAACAGCTGCTTCATAATATAGTCTTAAATTAGGCATTTTAAGACCACCTCTTTCACGTACATCCTGTATTATTTTTAGTTTCAATCTCGGTTTCTTACCAATCCAAAAAAATTTATTAATCCCTTTTTGCCATTCCTGCAAATTTGCAACTTTTTTAAGTATAGGTATCATTTGAAACAGAAATAAAAACCTAGGCAGAACTGGATTGCTTTTTCTAATAGGACCCTTCCACAATACTAAATTGAGAAAAGTTGGCCAAAATAACATCTTTTCAATATAAGTAGTAGCAACTATGTTTGTGTTGTTGTTTTTTACTCAAAAATGAGCACATAAACTCAGAGCAGGTCAGATCCGTAGCATGGGAGCATATGTGTTTTTTTTTAATCCTTTTGTTCCTGCTGGACTCATTTGCTCTATGGAGCCCCTCATTTGCAATTTATTTTATTTTAGAATAAGTTTTTTAATGGTTATTTTAATTTGTATATTACTGTTTTTATTTGCCTGTGAACCGCCCTGAGTCCTTCGGGAGATAGGGCGGTATACAAATACGAATAATAAATAAATAAATAAAATAAATATACTACAAAAATAAAAACCCAGAAGTAAATAAAATATATGGGTAATTTGGGGACAGCATAAATGTTGGGGAAAAATGTTTAAAGGGTTTTCATCACCATGATACAATATCACTCTTATAACAGGATCAAGCTCCTTAACATTTTGAATAATATGTTTGATGCTGGTAATAATGCTGCATATGCAGTCATAAGTATGTTATTTACATGCCATTTCTTTCTTTTGACCTTTTTTGCAGAATATGTCAGAATGTCACAATGATCCCGTCTAGCAACAGCACAATCCCTTCGTTACTTCTAAATGTGAGCACCTTCTGGATTCGAGACTCCCAAAGAAAAGGACTTCCCAATGATGCTCCATTGTTTACTAGCACCTATGGCCCCTCCCGTGCCAACGAGAGCTTTCTCTTCACTACCATAGGCATGACCAATGTGTCCCGTGCTCCTCCTGATCCTCTGGGAGGCCATGCTATCTGGCAAGTTGTCCTGATTGTTTTCCTCACCGGCATCCTGGCCCTTGTCACCATCATTGGAAACATCTTGGTGATCGTGGCGTTTAAGGTCAACAAGCAGCTAAAAACAGTTAACAACTACTTTTTGTTGAGTCTTGCTTGTGCAGACCTAATCATTGGTATTATTTCCATGAACCTTTTCACCACATATATTATCATGGACCGCTGGGCTTTGGGAAACTTGGCCTGTGATTTATGGCTTTGCATCGACTATGTGGCAAGCAATGCTTCTGTCATGAATCTGCTGGTCATCAGTTTTGACAGATATTTTTCCATCACGAGGCCACTTACCTATAGAGCTAAACGAACAACCAGAAGGGCTGCAGTGATGATTGGCTTAGCCTGGGTCATCTCGTTCATCCTTTGGGCTCCTGCTATTCTCCTCTGGCAATACTTTGTTGGGGAGCGGACTGTCGAAGAAGGTGAATGTTATATCCAGTTCCTAAATCAACCTGTCCTCACTTTTGGCACTGCCATAGCTGCCTTTTATTTGCCAGTTACTATTATGAGTATCTTGTACTGGAGGATATACAAGGAGACAGAGAAACGTACCAAAGAGTTAGCAGGACTCCAGGCTTCTGGGAGCGAAGCTGAGGCAGCATGCTTTGTCAACCAAACAGGAAGTTCTAGAAGTTGCAGCAGTTATGAACTGCAGCAGCAGAACACAAAACGTACCAAACGAAGAAAATATGGGGGCTGCAACTTCTGGATGACATCCAAGAGCTGGAAACCTAGTTCAGATCAGGTGGATCAGGAGCATAGCAGCAGTGACAGCTGGAACAACAATGATGGCAACGCATCCCATGAGAACTCCGCCTCTTCTGATGAAGATGACATTGCCTCGGACACGCGAGCCATCTACTCCATTGTACTAAAGCTTCCAGGACATAATACAATTCTCAATTCTGCAAAACTGCCTTCATCAGAAGATCTGCCTGGGTCAGAAGACGAACTGCAGAAGTTGGACACAGAGTCAAAGGATCAGAAACCAAAAAGGCTTCATCCACAAAAGAGCACGGATGATGAGAATTTACAGAAATGCTTTCCCAAGCTTCCAGTTCAACAAGCATCTGCAGTATATGCAGGAAAGGCTTCAGACTGCAATTCCACAGGGATGAAGGCACCTAATGCCTTACCTTTGTCATTCAAGGAAGCCACCCTGGCCAAGAAGTTCGCCTTGAAGACAAGAAGTCAGATCACCAAACGAAAGCGAATGTCACTTATCAAAGAAAAGAAAGCTGCACAGACACTTAGCGCCATTTTGTTTGCCTTCATTATCACCTGGACCCCATATAATATCATGGTCCTGGTAAACACTTTTTGTAACTGTATCCCAAAAACATTTTGGAACCTGGGGTATTGGCTTTGCTACATCAATAGTACAGTGAACCCTATGTGCTATGCACTGTGTAATAAAACTTTCCGAACCACATTCAAGATGTTACTGCTCTGTCAGTGTGACAAACGTAAACGACGTAGGCAACAATATCAGCAGAGACCATCGGTCATTTTTCATAAGCGGATTCCACGGGAAACTTCATAGAATAGTATTTTTTAACCACAATAATAAACATTAAAGGGAGGGTGGTTGCTGGAGCCAGCTACATATCTTCAAAGATGTGAAAGTAGCAGGTGTATGTATCCTTTTAATACTTCCTGTATACTGTAACAGTTGAAGCCACATAAAGCAAAAACAAATTACAAATGTATTTATTAAAGAACAATCAGATATCTAAAAATTTATCTACACAATTCCAAAAAGCTACATACAAAACTATGAGTGATCTATTCAGTCCTGCACTGGTTAATCCATTCTGGGATCTCAGGAGAGCACACACGTAGCTAGCCCACTCCCAATATGTTTTCTGATAAATCTGGTAGGATCCAATATGTCACCAATTGGTCTGATCTATTTCAAAATGTGGGTATATGTGTGTTCCGAATACTGTACAAATGTCCCAAACATTTTAGAGCTTCCCATCTTCTCCTTTTGTAGGTGTAATGACAATTTGTTGACTCGGTTTATTAAATAACCTGTGCAGGAACATCCCATGCACTCAGCACTTGCTGTCTGTTTACAGGAAAGGTGAGGTCTTGTCTTTCTCAGCAGTAATTACCATCGTTATGAGATGTGAGCAGCACAAGGGGCCTTGAAAACAATTTTTCAGAACTTGTTTATATTGTATTAATTTGGGCAATCTTAAAATTGTAACTCGCAAAATAATTTTATGTACAACAGTGAAGAATTTCCAAAGGGCGCATGTTATCCTGATACAGTCTAGCAGAAGAACTGAGTATGTATATTTTTCGAGCAGAGATATCCTTTAAACATTTAAAATATTCTTTGAACTGGAGAAGTGTGGCCACATGCAGAAGACAGAATCCTTACGAGAAGTTCATCTGCATGAGAAACTGAGTACAGGATGGCTTTAAATGTGAGAGTCACAGAGGGACTCAGATTTTCAGTGCAGTACCCAGCCTAGCCCTGGGAATCTCTTAAATTGTAGAAAAGCTGGAACAGATAGTCTCATCCTTTCTACAAATTTGGCAGAGGGGAGGGAGAGAGACAGAGAGAAAGAGAAAGCTCCAGAAAGAGGCTTAAGAACAGTGTCAGCAAAAAGCCAGGTCCCTGTTTATCCTGTGTTTTTGTTGAAGCGTACGACAAGGACAAAGAATCTATGGAATAAGCACATTACTTCTTCCCAGCTGTCTGCATCAGGCATGCTCCCAAGGAGAATTGCACCAGAGTCTTGTCTCTATTTTCTGTACATTGAAAGGCATTTTAGACATGGGATAAATAACTGTATTTTTTTAAAATAACGAAATGGCACTTTCAATAATGCTTGTCGATTTTGAAAGCTTCTGTTATTATTATTATTGCTGTTTTTGTTCCAAACAGTAGTGGAAATTTCCAGTTTGTGCAGTACAATGTCCCAAGTGAATGTAAGTTGTTTGCCAATTCAAATAGCTAAGCACCTTCTCAGAAAGACAAAAAAAAAAAAAGGGCTGTAAAGTAGCTGAGACGCAAGCAGTGATCCCTCTTATTTATCAATTCAGTCAGTTCAGCAGAGCTTGGATGTGACACACACACCCCCCCGCCTCCCTCCCTGCTCTTAGCAACTCCGGTTGGTTCATTCAGGGCTGTGTGCACAGGAAATGTTCCAGAGGGGTCTGTGCCTCTGCTGTACTTCGTAAAAGTCAAGACATGCCGGAGGAAAGGACTGTACTTTAAGCAATTGTTTCAGATAGGATTTATTTACATTTTAAAAAAGCAATTTTGTATATTACATTTTCAATCAACCAAGAGTTTGACGGGGCTTCTCCCCACCTTTTTTTTTTTTTCGTTTTTGATCTGACACTCAGATCTGACAATTTTTTTAAAAAAAGCAACTTCCTTTATGAAAAGAGAACTCAGTGTTGTGAACACGGAACTGGTATAAAAGCTGCTTTTGTATTCAGTGTGAGATGGTGTTTACAGGTGATTTTGACAACAGTGGAAGTATATTAAATAGTGTCTGTGTATCTGAGCTATTTAATTTTGTGATCTATTAATATGAAGAAATATTTATATACATAAAATGCCACCGAAATGTTTTATTTAAATGTTGATAAATATTGCTCTTTGGTCTTCAACTGTAATGTCCTTTTCAAGCAGATCATAAAAGTGTTCTTGAAACATGAACACAGTTTCCAAGTTTGTGTATCACAGATTGTGGTAGGTTACATTTATGCACATTGAAAAGATTCTTGATGGGCAACATACCCTCTCAAAATCCCTTGCAAACCCAGGCAGGCATTCTTTCTAAGATTCAAAAATGGGGCTGGGGAGGAGGGAACCTGTATGTCATAGAACTGGGCATGGGATGAAAGATATCCAAAGGGAATGTCTGGGGGTGATGAATTAGAATTGCCACATCTTCCTCTGACTGAGTTCTTATATTTCGAAGAGATTCAGGACATTTAGATTCTGAATTTAGATTCCAAATTTAGATTCCTAAAGTGGTTGCTTGTCCCAGCATAGAGAAGCAACTTTGGGCAAAGGAAAACCTGCGCCCAATTTTAGCTAATGACACTTTATTGGCACAAGATGGGCCTAGTCATTTTAAAAAGCACCACATTGAACAGCACTCTGTGGAAAGTCAAATTCTAAAGTGTAACTATTGAGAAATAAATGGGGACAGCTTTGTATAGTTTAGAAGAAGGTGGGCAGGAAATGCATGTATGTTTTTAACCGACATGCTATATAAGGTATCCAGGCACCCAGCACCTATAAGGTGCTCAAAACAATGTTTGTCTAAAAAGCCAAGTATTTCATACAGTATATTTTTAAAAGCAAAGAAAAATGACTTTGTAAAGAAGGAATTCAGAGCAGAGATGTATCTCTGTTGTTTTAAACTTTGAACCAATAATCATATCTCTTCCCTTCGGTTTGGCAGCCCTGTGTCTTACTTGTGAATAAGCATCAGATTGTTTCAGAGAATAACTGCATATAGAAAGATGCAACATCATAATATTGAGCATTTACAACTATGCACATTTCTGATTTGAGCAGCGCAACACAGCTGGGAATCCCCAGGAGAAAATCAATCAAAGAACAGACTTTGGTTTTATTTGCTGCTGTGCTGATTGTCACTCACTTCCTAGGTGCTCATTTGAGCCCTGGACATCTGCTGTGAGGGGCAGACAAGATCTGCCGATTACAGTATGCCTGGATTAAAGAGATAGCACTTTCTTACACCCTCCTCCTGAATTCCATTCTCCTGATTAACCACTAACTCTAACCCTTCTTCTAGGATCCTGAAACCCAACTGAAGTTTGAGCTCTGTCTAAAACAAAAAGCAAGGGTGCTAATTCACTGAGGCTTGTACAAGCCGTAACACTCCTAAAAATTGAATGTAGAAAAATTAAAACTCCCATCTCCCAAAGTCTGTCATAAAGTAATCCATTGAATGCTGAAACTATAAGATTTTAACTATTGGATAGGCCCATTAGTATGCACTAAGAGGCCATGCCTTGGCTCCCTCCGTGACTCCTTCTAGGTCCTTAGGAAATTTTTATTTATAGTTTCTGAAAAATATACCCATCTTTCGCAGTTCATTTGAGTTAAAAATGTATTTCAACACTATACCACATTTTCCCTCCCTCTCCCTCCCTCTCTCTCTCTTTCTTTCTCTCTCTCTCTCTCTTCCTCCCTCTCTCTCTTTCTCTCTCTCTCTCTCTCTGTAGTGCAATTTCAACTAATAATTTGAGAGTCACACTGTGACTAGGATGCTATCTAGCATTGTATTAATTTCATGATAAATATATATTTTTAAATAAAAAGTTCTCCTTTTGGTGAAAGCAAAATGTCACCATTGTTTACACAAAAAAATAAATTAGGAATTGCTTGATACATAATCAGCTTCTTAGATGTCACTGATATCTGTAGGGCAGGCATATAATGTTCACAGGCTTTTTGACAGATGAATGTAATTCTGAATACTTTTTTTGTCCGTACCTGGGTATATGTGTATGTATAGCTGCACACATTGACATGGAGATACATAGGAAGACAATAATTAATCTATGGATGGCACAGGTAGGTTGAGTTGCAATGCAACAGTTCGCTCGGGAGAACCAATATCCATAAACAACTCCCAAGTACCAAATGAGTTAACAGAGAATGTGGTTTAGAAAAAACTCACTTCTGAGATACAACCTGATGCTAATAAACTTTGGAAGCATTCTACAGAGATATTTATAGTGTCTAAAAGAATATCCCTTAATGGCTCAATCTTTTTTCCCTTCCCTCTAGGCCATGAGTGTCAAACTCACAGCGTCACGTGAGATATTGGGACGTTTTTCCCACTTCGCTAAACCGGGAGGGAGTGGGGCCAGCACATGACGCATCCAGCCTGTAGGCCGCGAGTTTGACACCCCTGCTCTAGACCTTCCTTGTACTCTGTTAATTATCGTAGTGATAGTGTTGCTTGACTCCCACAGTTAATAAGAGTGCTGGTGGAAAACTCACATTGAGACAACTTTTCCCTACAAAACCAGACCGAGGAACCTTAGCATGATTGATAATGGCATTACGGATCAAAGTGCCAGAAAGCATGAACCTGCAGGAATGAACACTAATCACATTATCACCTATAGCAGTGATGGTGAGCCTTTTTGGCACTGAGTGCCCAAACTGGGGCATGTGTCCCAGGTCCAGAAACTGAAAGACCAGCTGTCCGGCACATGTATGTGTGTGCTGGCCACCTGGTTTTCTAGTTTCTGACAAGCCCATGCATGCCAGCCAGCTGGTCTTCGCGTGTGCCGGAGTACCAGAAACCTGAAGGCCAGGTGACCGGGGCTCCAGCACACCCAAAGGTCAGGTGGCAGGTGTTCATGCATGCACCAGAAACAAGAAGAGTAACTGGCGATGGCACGCGTGCCCACAGAGGTGGCTCTGTGTGCCACCTCTGGCACATGTGCCATAGGTTCTCATCACGGACCCATAGATATACCAAAAGAATTTGTGAATTACTGTTTAATTGAGGAGATTAAAACAGAATTATAAAGGTCAGTTACAAAAGATCAGAGCTTTCCCCCCCCCCTTCATTGTTCTTGACTTGACTTCTCCCAAAGAACCTACCAAAGGTGTTATGCCACATGGCCATCAAATCAGAGATCATCTTCATCCTTCAGCTGAATGTATGCAGGTGTTGAGGTTGACAGCCTGGTCTCTTGAAGGGCTTCTGGAGTAGAAAAAATAATATAACATTTCTTGTAGCTCTCTTAGCAAAACATACTTTTGCTTACCAAAATAGGCTTAGGGAGTTCCTCATCAGGAAGCCAACATCACATTACTGCTTTCCTGCCAACATTAATCCATGAATATCTGCAGCAAAAACAATTCATGTCCCAGTTTTATATAAAAACTGGGACATGAGTTCTATAAAAGCCAAGGTCCTGTATTATCATGCTTTCTGTTAAAGTTCTATGGAGATTCTCAGTCATCCAGGTCATGGTTGTCCCAAAGTGCTTTTTTTTCAAGAAGCAACTGGACTTTCTGGATTTTCTTTGAAGATGTTTAGCATCTCATCCAAGAAGCTTCTTTAGCTCTGTCTAATGGGATGGTGGGGAATGGAAGAATGGAATGGAATGAATGAATGAATGAAATCCTTCCATTCCCCACCATCCAGTCAGAGCTGAAGAAGCTTCTTGGATGAGAAGCAAAACACGTCAAAAAAACCCAAAAAACCAGAAAGTCCAGCTGCCTCTTGAAAAACGCATCTTTGGGATGCTTTCTGCTGTACACGTCTGCACTGAAAGCATGAACTTTGGCAAGAAGGAGGTGTTACTGAAGCAAGATAGGCAGATCTGCAGGGACTTATGCAGAATTCTCAGGTTAAGCACTCTGAATTTCTGACTATGCCATTCTATCCTTTGATTCAAAAGACAACATTAGATATTATTTATATGTAATTCCTTTAAAAAGAGACACAGGATGAAAATTTGTAATAACAAATTTACAGCTGTTATGTCAGGGCAAAACAAATGGCTCTCCTGCCATTTGTTTGATAGTGTCTTTCTCTTTCTCCTCCTCACATTCACACAATGCACTGAAGAAGAGTGAGGCAATGTACCTTAGCCTTACTCCCACTCCTCCTCCTCCTCTTGAAGCCACACATTTATGTGGTGTTCTTCACAGATCCAGATAACTGCATTTCAAGGTATCTGAATGTGTTTAATAAGCTCAACATGTCAGATTCCAAGTTATGGGGAAAAAAATTGACAGCATTCAATGCATAAGTGCACCTGCGTGCTTACTGTCCCTGTCCTAATATTCCTTTTTACTTACTCTTTTCATGTATCCAAATTATGTTTATACTTTTATCTGTTATATATGATTGACAAAATAAATAAATAAATAAATAAATAAATAAATAAATAAATAAATAAATAAAATAAAATAAAATAAAATAAAATAAAATAAAATAAAATAAACATAGCTTTTAAGACATGCAAAGCTTGCAGGAGAGTCAGTTAATAAAGTAACTCCATTGGCTCCCTGACTATTACAAGCCAAGTTGGAACTGATAGTATGGATTTAAGTTAAAGGTAAAGATTCCCTCGAGTGAGGTTTAACTCTAGTGATCACAGAGGCAGTTAACTTATTTTGGTTGACACCATAAAAATAATTTGCCACCTTGTTTTTCCAGAATGCCTTTTAAAAAATTTCTCAGTTCCTGGAGTTCCTGGATGTATGTAAGTTGCTTAATTTGGAATCTAGACCAAGTTGCTCAGGTGCTTCCACCTGTTGAGAAAGCCTTTAAAGAATATGAGACCAAATTAATTTCCAAAACATCTCAGCTCAGCGTGTACAGCAAGTACCTGCTCTCTGTATAGAAGCAACTCATGCTGTGGTCCTCCTGCCATATGGAACTACCTCCCCTCTCCAATATGCTACAATAAACACTGGTACTTAAAACTGTATTTTTAAATTCTTAGCACAGATTGTTAAAACTGCTTCAAGGTTTTTTTGATAATATTTAAATGCTTAAATAAAAAGAAAAACAACCGGAAGAATTCCCTATTGCTGTGAGAACAGAAGTCAGACAATATCTTTGCTTAGTTTACATGTAGAATTAGATATACAGGTAGTCCTCAACTTATGACCACAACTGGACCCAACATTTAAGTGAGAAATGTGTTTTTTGCCCCATTTTACGACTTTTCTTGCCACAGTTATTAAGTGAATCACTGCAGCTGTTAAGTTAGTAACGCGGTTGTTAAGTGAATCTGACTCCCCCATTGACTTTGCTTAGTCAGAAGCAAAGGTGGGTTTCAGCAGGTTCTGACCAGTTCTGGAGAAGCGGTAGCGGAAATTTTGAGTAGTTTGGAGAACCGATAGTAAAAATTCTGACTGGCCCCGCCCCCATCTATTCTCTGCCTCACAATTCCCAGCTGATCAGGAGGAAATGGGGATTTTGCAGTAACCTTCCCCTGGAGTAGGGTGGGAATGGAGATTTTACAGTATCCTTCCCCTGCCACGCCCACCAAGCCATGCCACACCCACAGAACCGGTAGTAAAATTATTTGAAACCCACCAATGGTCAGATGATCACAAAAGGTGTTCACATGACCCCAGGACACTGCAACCATCGTAAATATGAACCAGTTGTCAAGTATCTGAATGTAAATCACACGACCGTGGGGATGCTGCAATGGTCATAAGTGTGAAAAATGATCACGAGGCACCTTTTTCAGTGCCATTGTAACTTCAAATGGTCACTAAATGAACTGTTGTAAATCAAGGACTACCTGTAAATGCTGAAGAGTCTGA
This sequence comes from Ahaetulla prasina, assembly GCF_028640845.1. Classification (NCBI taxonomy): domain Eukaryota; kingdom Metazoa; phylum Chordata; class Lepidosauria; order Squamata; family Colubridae; genus Ahaetulla; species Ahaetulla prasina. Next base: position 80,674,851 of record NC_080539.1, on the reverse strand, counting down.
ATCTTGTAAATTACAGCTCTCACATTTTTAGACTTTTAATAATTCAAATCCTTCCAGTGCTTCAATCATTTAGCTTAAGATCCAACCATCTCTAAAAGCTAACCCTTGGTGCTGAATGCTATTAAAATTGCATCAACATTCTTATTTTAGAATATTTGAGTAGTACATCGTGAAAGGCAATCACTGGATTTTCAAACAGATCATATTTCCTATGCTTTTAATCAAAGCATACATTTAAAATACATAAATTTGAAAGGGAAATGAAATTCCTCTCAATATCACTGAAAACATAAATGGAGTGAATCTTTTCAGCTCAGCTCTATACAGCATACTGAGATTTAATTGTACCAATTAGCCTGAGAAATAAATATGTGTAAAATTAATCAGTAGAATATATTAATGTAGTCAATAAAAGTCAATGCCAGCTTAATGGCACTAAATCAATCCAAGTTACTGAAAGTACAGGGATAAAGTAATGACAAATCCTCACTTTCTTGCCTTATAAATTTCTCTTCAGATTCGAAATGCTAAAATAAAGTACCTCTATGGGAAATGTTCCTAAGGGATGCTTAGCCAACAAAATCTGTTTTATTTCAAAACACGTAGCTTAAACATCTTTGGTTTTGCACTTTATAAAGCATTGCAGTTTCTCAAATCAATAATTTCCTTACAGTCAGGAAAGATTATTAGTTAATAAAAGGGAGATTATAGCAGTATTACTGTATCTTGTTCTCATAGGTTGACAGAATAATTTTCAGATAAAGATTTTTGCTAGAGTCATGTCACAGCAAATAGTCACAGCAAAAAGTATACTTTGTCTGGAATGTTTTTCGACTTCAAGAAACATTCCTTTTATTCATTTCTATTTGATCAATGTGTAGTGTGCACATTTACCTGATTCACTTCAAGATCCAGGTGCTGAATGTAATTTAAGGGCTTTATTATATTTAAATTATAATATATAATTTAAATATAATAATAAATATTATTATATTTAAAATTTAAATTTAAATATATAAATATATTATATTTATATTCCCAAACCTTTTTATTTATTTAGCGAGATGGCAAGTTTGGATGCTGTTAATACCTTTTAAGGACAGTAAAGTTTGCAGGTTGGCAGGTGAAATATAGCTCAAATAGGTATGAATAGTTTCCCTTCCAAAATGCAGCAGCATTTTCATGGCTTTTTTTCTGCTTCGAATACCCAAGACACAATCCTGTGTTTTGCAACTGCAGAGAAATTGATTTTTCTTTTAATGGACGGTTGAAGATTTGAGCATAGTTAGAACCAGTGACTGAATGTGGCTAGGTCAAGGGTCTCCAACCTTGGCAGCTTTAAGACGTGTGGACTTCAACTCCCAGAGTTCCCCAGCCAGCTGGCTGGGGAACTCTGGGAGTTGAAGTCCACACGTCTTAAAGCTGCCAAGGTTGAAGACCCCTGGTCTAGGTAGTACAGCAGCAGGATCTCACCTGATCACAGGAACAGCTGCCTAGTCAGCTCATTACCAAAGAGGGAGGGCTGAGACAACAGTTTGGAGAAAGATCCCAGCACATGAAGGATGGAGGCAAAGGGCATGACTTCCTAATCTGAATGCAGTATATCTAATCCAGGTTGCTGTCCACAGTGAGAATGTAAAATATGAACAATGTTCCTTCAGCCCTCCTCTTTTAAAATGTATTTCCCAAACCCTGGGCCAAGACATATACAATTCAAATTATCCCCTTAGGACTGGAGCTAGTTAAAAATTAGGTTATTGACTAAGTGTGTTTTAATCTATACCTTCAGCTGTTTTGATCTTATTCTTGCTGTTTCTCTTTTATGTAGTTACCGCACACTTCCACCTCCATGTCTCTATTCATAGGGAGCTGCAGCTAAAACCAGTTCCATCACACACACATCTTTGCATTTATAGCTGTGCCGATGGATCACTTTTCTACTTTCATAAATTAGGTATTGAAGTAAAAACCTCCAATATAATGAGCCACGTAGTTTTGTTGCATGGAGGGCAAATGGCAGAATGCCAATGCTGAGAATAGCCTATCAAAATATAAAGGTAAGAGTAGGAGTAGACAGCACATAATGGAGACAGAGTGATGTCCTGCAAATGCCTACCCAGAGTTTGCAATCAGAATATTTCAGAATTTGCTTAAAACACATAAATTGCCCTTTAAATATTTGCAGTAAAAAAGCATGCTTTCCAATCAATAGAAGCACAATTTGCAAGCCTACAGCAGTGTTTTTCAGCCTTGGCAGTCTTTAAGATGTGCGGACTTCAACTCCCAGAGTTCCCCAGCCAGCTGGCTGGGGAACTCTGGGAGTTGAAGTCCACACGTCTTAAAGCTGCCAAGGTTGAAGACCCCTGGTCTAGGTAGTACAGCAGCAGGATCTCACCTGATCACAGGAACAGCTGCCTAGTCAGCTCATTACCAAAGAGGGAGGGCTGAGACAACAGTTTGGAGAAAGATCCCAGCACATGAAGGATGGAGGCAAAGGGCATGACTTCCTAATCTGAATGCAGTATATCTAATCCAGATTGCTGTCCACAGTGAGAATGTAAAATATGAACAATGTTCCTTCAGCCCTCCTCTTTTAAAATGTATTTCCCAAACCCTGGGCCAAGACATATACAATTCGAATTATCCCCTTAGGACTGGAGCTAGTTAAAAATTAGGTTATTGGCTAAGTGTGTTTTAATCTATACCTTCAGCTGTTTTGATCTTATTCTTGCTGTTTCTCTTTTATGTAGTTACAGCACACTTCCACCTCCATGTCTCTATTCATAGGGAGCTGCAGCTAAAACCAGTTCCATCACACACACATCTTTGCATTTATAGCTGTGCCGATGGATCACTTTTCTACTTTCATAAATTAGATATTGAAGTAAAAACCTCCAATATAATGAGCCACGTAGTTTTGTTGCATGGAGGGCAAATGGCAGAATGCCAATGCTGAGAATAGCCTATCAAAATATAAAGGTAAGAGTAGGAGTAGACAGCACATAATGGAGACAGAGTGATGTCCTGCAAATGCCTACCCAGAGTTTGCAATCAGAATATTTCAGAATTTGCTTAAAACACATAAATTGCCCTTTAAATATTTGCAGTAAAAAAGCATGCTTTCCAATCAATAGAAGCACAATTTGCAAGCCTACAGCAGTGTTTTTCAGCCTTGGCAGTCTTTAAGATGTGCGGACTTCAACTCCCAGAATTCCACAGCCAACACGGGTTGCCAGGGTTGAGAAACACTGCTGGAGCATATGCTCTAGAGCAATTATTTTCCAAGTGTGCATTTTATACATGACAAAACCAGTCCTGCGGAACTCAACCTGAATAACATATCCCAGTTAATAAACAAAGGATTAAGTTATGCAAGTTTCAATGCCCTTCCTCAATCAAACTTCCAATAAGCATATGTAGAAATGCTGCTAAAATCTATTGGATTAGATCGTATTTATATAATGTGAATAAATGTTTTAAAAACATGTTTCATGGAGAAACAGCCCTTGTAACCTGTTTTGTGCCCTCAGGGATACCCATCTGGTACTCAATTGCAGTATAACAGACTACACTTCACTTATTCTACCTAAAACATCTGTGCGTATCAGATTAAACAATGACAAAACTGTATATAATGTGATTGAAATTGTATGAATATTTTTCAAGTCTTCAGGATAGTTGAAGTTTTAACTTATTTGAGTTGCAATCTCTTCCTTTTTTGAAATTTTGTATTCCTTGTTAAATATTGTGCCACTGTAACTTATTTTTGTTGCCATATACTGACACATGCTCATTTCTATATGAAGTGTATTGATTATTAATTGCTTCAGAGGCAGCAATAAAACATTATTACAACATATTGGTTTTCATTAAAATCCTTATTTATAAACAACGTCTTAAACTTGGAAGACAGTCTGACTGGCTGAGGATTTGTTTCTTTGTTTTTTACACAGCCCAACACCAGTGATTCCAATTAAGATCTAGCTACTGTCTTCCAAAACGAATTATAGTAGTGGCCAGAATTGTGGAAATCTTTTGGGAAAAGTGTATTTTTGAGGTTTGATGGCTAATAAACACCACTTCGGGGGAGGAGTTTCAAGATAATCATATTCCATTGCTGAAATGGCCTGGGAATAGCCCAGAGTACCAATTGAAAATCTATGGAGCCAATTAAAAAAACTTGTCAGTCAGAAGCGACCCAGCAATAAAACCCAGTTAATAGAAGCAATCATTAAATCTTGGTTTCACATTACAACAGCTGCAGAACTAAAAGACTTGGTTCACTCCATGGGAAGTCATTAATTCATGCTAAAGGTTACCCAACTAAGTATTAACTGACGTGATAATTTTTGTATATCTCCTTTTTTCTACGGTGATAATTTTTGTATATCGCATTATCTATGGTTTGAAATTTCTGCTTGTAGCTGTGACTAAAATGACCCTCATTAGATTGAAAAGGTAAAGGGTTCCCCCGCGCATGTGTGCTAATCATTTCTGGCTCTAGGGGCGGTGCTCATCTCTGTTTCAAAGTCGAAGAGTCAGCACTGTCCGAAGATGTCTCCATGGTCATGTAACAGGAGCTCACATGTAACGGAACATAGCTCCGTTATGCAGCACTAGGGATTCGAACTGCTGAACTGCCAACATTCTGATCAACAAGCTCACCATCTTAGCCACTGAGCCCTATGTCCCTCATTAGATTATTTCTCTTCTAAATAAAAATATATTCAATCAGTATAATAAATGTACACTTTTATGTACACTGAGAGCATATGCACCAAGACAAATTCCTTGTGTATCCAATCACACTTGGCCAATAAATTCTATTCTATTCTATTCTATTCTATTCTAAATTATACTGACTGAAGTTGATATTAATGATGGAAGCCTGTGCATTTACTGTGGAGAACTATTGAAGACATTCTTTGCATTCTTGCACCTCTGATTCTATAAGAGTAATATTCTAGACACCATGGCACATTCTCCTTTTCAGATTAAGTCTATAGAATTAAACTAGACTAAATATGAATATCAAAGGAATATCAATGTATTTTGACAAACTTCATGGTTTAAGAAATAAATAAATCACATATGGGGAGAAAAGCTATGTGTGTACTGGAGTTTAATTAAAAAAAACCATTAAGGTAAGTGTTGAACACCAGTGTTTCTCAACCTTGGCAACTTTAAGCTCTGTCGACTTCAACTCCCCAAATCTGGTTGAAAAACATTGCAGTAGACTCTTATTTGGAAGGGCTTAATTCTATTCACACTGTACAGTAATAGATCATGGGCACTAGATGTCAGTATGAGAACACAAGAGGTTTCCGATCAAGTTTGCTTTAGGCAATGTTATCTAAGTTCCTAGATGGACATTCAAAGGCATCGAAGAGCAAAGAAACTTGTTTTAACTTCAACCGCTAGGTGGTGGCAGCTGTACACATTATATTTTTCCACTGAAATCTACAGCATTTCTAGATATGTCAAAGTATCAGGAGCAAAAGATACACCTTTTATCATAATAATCCCAGTATCCCCTCTTATACCTCCTGAGAATCCCCTTCCATTTCTTTCCAAGAAAGAAATAGGCACACTGGTTACTAAATAAATTATTATACAGCATATGGTGAGAACATGACAGAAGAGAAGTAAAAATCTATATGTAATTCACATAATTATATACAAAATTGTTTATAATTTATTATTATAAATACATAATAATATTTACAATATCATCAAAGCAATGCTTTATCAAGGGAAATGCTTTTTGGTTTCTTGTTTAAAAAAACCCCTGGGACTTATTAAACTAATAGTGCTTTTTCTTTTCTTTTAAATTGGATCTTCCTTCCTTCCTCTTTCTTTCTTTCTTTCTTTCTTTCTTTCTTTCTTTCTTTCTTTCTTTCTTTCTTTCTTTCTTTCTTTCTTTCTTTCTTTCTTTCTTTCTTTCTTTCTCTTTCTCATTCATCCTTCCTTTCTTTTTTTCTTCCAGTATTTTTTCACTTGTCAAACTTTCTACTTAACTATTTCAAGATAAATTCTTAGTAATGCATAATATAATTTTATTTACAGATCTCTCCCCCACCCCGCTTGTTTTTCTGGCATGATTCACTTTGGTTTACAAATATTATTTTTCAGTCATAATATTAATTATCCTGGTTTAACAAGAAATGAAGAACTATACGTTGGTTCCGTCCCAGGCGACTGATGGACCTGGAGAGGTTCCTGATGGAGCTTGGTCCATTCCCTGGCGACCTGGCCCACAACTCGGCCGAGGAGCTTGTTGCGGCCTGGGAACAGGCCGCGGTGGGTGCTTTGGATCGAGTCGTGCCTTTGCGGCTTCTGACCCGGCGTAGGTCTCAACCAGCTCCTTGGTTTTCCGAGGAGCTGAGAGATGAAGCGCTGGAGAAGACGCTTAGAGAGCGCGTGGAGGTCCAGCCATTCCGAGGCTGACCGAACACTAGTTAGGTCTTTTACTCAGACCTATCTGGTGGCATTGAGGGAGGCCAAGTGGGCCTATGTCTCTACCCTCATTGCATCAGCAGAGAACCGCCCAGCCTCCCTATTTAGGGTGACTCGCTCCCTCCTTCATCAGGAGGGTGGTGATGATCCCTTACAGGGTTGTGCTGAGGATTTCAGCAGGTATCTGTTTGACAAAATCGCTCAGCTTCGGGACAGTTTGGACCAAAATTGGGTAGTTCCGGGCGAGGAGAAGGAGGCAAGTCTTGTTGAGACCATCTGGGAGGAGTTTGATCCTGTGACTCCCGAGGACATGGATAGGTTGCTGGGGCGGCTGAATGCCACCACATGTTTATTGGACCCGTGTCCCTCCTGGCTGGTGCTGGCCACCCGGGAGGTTACACGAGGCTGGCTCCAGGGGATTGACAACGCTTCTTTGAGGGAGGGTGTTTTCCCACCACCTTGAAAGAGGCGGTGGTGAGGCCTCTCCTCAAGAAGCCTTCCCTGGATCCAGCTGTTTTGGGCAACTACCGTCCAGTCTCCAACCTTCGCTTTGTGGCGAAGGTTGTTGAGAGTGTGGTGGCACATCAGTTACCCCAGTACCTGGATGAATCTGTCCATCTAGACCCGTTCCAGTCCGGCTTCCGACCCGGGTACAGCACGGAGACAGCTTTGGTCGCGTTGGTGGATGACCTCTGGAGGGCCCGGGATAGGGGTTATTCCTCTGCCCTGGTTCTCCTAGATCTCTCGGCGGCTTTTGATACCATCGACCATGGTATCCTGCTGCGACGGTTGGAGGGACTGGGAGTGGGAGTGGGAGGCACCGTGTTTCGGTGGTTCTCATCCTATCTCTCCGACCGATCGCAGATGGTGTTGGCAGGGGGGCAGAAATCGACCTCGAGGCGCCTCCTTTGTGGGGTGCCACAGGGGTCGGTTGTCTCGCCTCTCCTGTTCAACATCTACATGAAGCCGCTGGGTGAGGTCATCAGTGGTTTTGGGGTGAGTTACCAACTGTACGCGGATGACACCCAGCTGTACATTTCCACCCCTGACCACCCCAATGAAGCTGTCGAAGTGCTGTCTCGGTGTTTGGAGGCCATACGGGTCTGGATGGGGAGAAACAGTCTCAAACTCAACCCCTCCAAGACTGAGTGGCTGTGGATGCCGGCATCCCGGTACAGTCATCTGCAACCGCGGCTGACTGTTGGGGGCGAGTCATTGGCCCCGATGGAGAGGGTACACAATCTGGGTGTTCTCCTGGATGGACGGTTGTCTTTTGAAGAACACTTGGCGACCGTCTCCAGGAGAGCTTTTTACCAGGTTCGCCTGGTCCGCCAGTTGCGCCCCTTTCTAGACCGGGATGCCTTATGCACGGTCACTCACGCCCTCGTCACTTCTCGCCTGGACTACTGCAATGCTCTCTACATGGGGCTCCCCTTGAGGTGCACCCGGAGACTACAGTTAGTTCAGAATGCAGCCGCGCGGGTGATAGAGGGAGCCACTCGTGGCTCCCATATAATACCGATCCTGCGCAGGCTGCACTGGCTACCTGTGGTTTTCCGAGTGCACTTAAAGGTGTTGGTTACCACCTTTAAAGCGCTCCATGGCATAGGACTGGGATATCTTCGGGACCGCCTTCTGTTACCACATGCCTCCCACCGGCCGGTACGCTCCCATAGAGAGGGTCTTCTCAGGGTGCCGTCAGCCAAACAGTGTAGGCTGGTGACCCCCAGGGGGAGAGCCTTCTCTGTGGGCGCACCTACCCTCTGGAACGAGCTTCCCCCAGGACTTCGACAACTTTCTGACCTCTGGACCTTTCACCGCGAGCTGAAGACATATCTATTCTTTCGAGCAGGAGTGGCTTAAATAGGGTTTTTAAATATGGATTTTATTGGGGTTTATTTTTTATATTTTGTATGGTATTTTAAATTTAGACTATTTTGAATAAGTTTTTTAAAATGTGTTTTATTGTAATATATTGTATTATTTTATTTGCCTGTTCACCGCCCTGAGTCCTTCGGGAGAAGGGCGGTATAAAAATTAAATTATTATTATTATTATTATTATAGAGAGAACACAGTACCTCAGAGGGCTTTTACACAGAGAAAAGGATTATTCGACTTGTTCCACTTTAAGAAGAGTTGCTAATGGCTTCTTCCACAGTCGTATCTAAAAATTTGGATCGTCAAGGTGTTGCAGCCTACAGTCAAACCAGCTTTGTTTAACTAATATTGTTGGATCCATTTTTAATGGTCTATCTGCTGCTTACTTACTGTTTCTTACAGTGTAATACTATTCAGTGTTTTTAATATTTTGCTATGCAAGAAAATTTAATAGAATGAAGCTTAATATAACAACAACCATGTTCTATCAATATTACAGCACCACATCTGCATTGCAGCTGGTCATAATGTTCTGGATAATATTAAAACTGGTACATTTGCATTTTTCTCCTTCTTTCCCATCCCCATCCCCTTCTCTTTTTTTGGCTGTATAGTTGAAGCCTGAAGACAGGGATTTTCTAATTTTACTGATCTGTAAGTCACTCTGGGAAACTTTCCAGCTAAAAAGTGGGATGGAAACACTTTGGGTTGAATTAATATAGATATGAACGAGGCTGAATTGCAATTTTAGCATTAGTTATCTCTTCTTATATTCTGGACCAGTTTGAATGTTTGTTTGTTGTTTTTTTGAGAGAATTTTCTATTTATTTTTAATAGGAAAAAAACTCATCTAATCAATCAAAACAATTTACAACGTGCTGCATGGGTATTAACATATCTTCTTGTGCATTCAGAGAATAAACATCTCTTTCATACATATATCTTATATTATCTTTTCTAACATATCTTTCTATCTAACCAATGATAAAATAAATCCCATATTTTGTAATGTTGGTTATCTTCTTGCTTTCTAATTTCAAATGTTAATTTATTCATCTCTGCACATTCCATCATTTTTCTAATTATTTCGTCTTGTGAAGGTAACTTCTCATTTTTCCAGTTTTTAGCAAACACAATTGCAGTTTGAATGTTTCTGACACACATCATTATATAGGCTAATTAGGGGTCATTTATGGGTTCTTTATGTTTCCAATTTGATGAAAGCAGTTGTGCCAATTTGATGAAAGCAGCTTTGCTTCTTTTGACTGTGTGTACAATGTCATGACACCCCAAAAGAAGTGTACCTTACAGAATGTCATTATAATGGCACTTTATTATTTTCAGCAATCCATTAGAATACCCTTTATATGTAGAGGGTGTATTTAGACATAAAAGCCAGCTGGGTGACCTTGGGCTAGTCACTCTCTTTCAGCCCTGATGGTTGTTGCTGTGAGGAAAATAGAAGGAAGGTGTGTTGGATATGTATGTTATCTTGAGTTATTTGTGAAAATAATAAAGGTGGAATGCAAATGAATACAATAAAATAAATATTTCTCTGTGTGGGTATCCTGGGCATGGAAACTCATTGGGTGATTATTTTTCAAAGCACCTGAAGGCCAGCAAGGAATAATGGATGAAAACTGAACAAGGAGAGATTCAATCTGGAAATAAGGAGAAATTTTCTGACAGTGAGAACAATCAACCAATGAAACAGCTTGCCTTCGGAAGTTGTGGGAGCTTCATCACTGGGGGCTTTCCGGAAGAGTTTGGACTGCCATTTGTTAGAAATAGTGTAGGGTCTCCTACTTGGGTGAGGGATTGGACTAGGTGACCTACAAGATCCCTTCCAAATCTGTTAATCTGTTAAAGATAACTTTCAATATTGCTGTTTTGGGGACAGCCTTCCTCACACTATGTGAACTGCCACGAACTCCTAGTGAAAAGCTAAAGTTTCCATCTAAATAATAATCATAACAATGAGAAGAAGACCTGGTAATGGCTAAAAGCCATTGAAAGACAAAGAAAAAGGCAGCAGGGCTAATTCTGGCTGCAGAAGACCAAATCTTAAAAATAAATGCATACAAAGCCAGAATTGAGAAGACAGCATTAGAGAGCAAATGTTGCCTCTGCAAAGAAGCTGACAAAGCAAAGGCGTGACACAGTAGCAAAAATGGTATACTGGAATATTTGCACAAAATACAATTTACCTGCAAGTAAGAACAGGTGAGACCACAAACTAAAGCAGTAAAAAAATGAAGAAGCTAAAGTTCTCTGAGACTATAGAACATTTGTCACACAACATTCCAGACTTAACAACTGTCAATAAGAAAAAAAAAATAATCTGGGTAGGGAATGTTGTGATACCTGCAGACAAATAGAAGTAGAATAAATTTGAGAAAAGAAAGCAAAGATATTATGGATAGCAATAGATGTCTTGGATGCAGGCCCAGAAAATCTGAATGCCATCAATACTAGTCAATTGCAAAGGCAGCTTTACTTGAGCATCTTACATCTTATGCCAATAACTTAATACTATCAAACAACAACATCCACCTAGCCCAGGTCCTTGGGAAGGACACAATAGGTGGCAGTGGTAGATTTCAAATTTTTTTACTGCCGGTTCTGTGGGCGTGGCTTGGTGGGCATGGCAGGGGAAGGATACTGTAAAATCTCCATTTCCTCCCAATCAGTTGGGACTTGGGAAACAGAGAATAGATGGGGGCAGGGCCAGTCAGAATTTTTACTACCAGTTATCCGAATAACTCAAATTTTCCACTTCCAGTTCTCCAGAACTGGTCAGAATCTGCTGAAACCCACCTCTGATAGGTGGACAAAAATATCAAATCCAGTCTAAATATCTGGCTGACTATGCAACCAACCACAATAATATAGACACACTAGTTACAATAGTTATTTAAAACAAATAGGCAAGCACTTTTCAAGGGCATTCAAATGAGCTTCCAGAAATGCAGTTGGAACATAAAAACCAAGCATATGTTTCATTTGGCTTCAGTAAAGTGTGTGTTCTTTGTTTACAGACTTTCTTTTCAAATCTGATATGATAATTTCCTGACTCTGCACCAAGTACTGGATATTTCTGAACCTCCATAACCACTAAGCAAATTCAAACTGACAGGCACAGCTGGATGCTACCTATTTCATCTCTGTCACACAGAAACATTTAAGACTGAATTTGGTGCAACAAATCTCAAAGTACAACATTTAAATATGGAAAAATTTAATACAGAAAAAGAGGATCATAAACTGCCAGGAGAAAATACTTGTACATATAACTTCATAGTTTATGAAGGAAAATAATCCTTGCTTTTTTTTATAATCACAGCTGATGTATAAAACAAAAAGTATTTAATTTGTTTGTGTATTTTGGGTTAATATGGTGATCTATGGCTCTGTTGTGATCTATGGAATACAGGCAGAAAGTTATTATACACACAAAGTAAAATTAGGCTATTACAACTATTCTGAACAGCGTGCATCTCATAACAAAGGTAACAAATAAAGCAGAACCTTATTAAATGTATAGAGAAGAGAAAATATATTGCAACCAATCAGTTTGCAACAGCTAGGTCAGCTATTCAAAAAACTCCATTAACCAATCAATATGTAGCAACACAGGCAACCAATCAGCTTGCAACAGATAGGCCTGCAATTCAAAAAACACCCCCCCCATACCAGTATTTATAGACAAACAGCAGTTAAAATTCACACTTTGCTCACTTAAGAACAAAGCCAAAGCCTGAAGATGATGAGTGAGATCTCATCGAAATGTTGCCTAAATACTTCCAATCTTACACGGGAAAAGACCCGAACATACCAAAATCTGCATACATATATACCCGTGAAAACCTACAAAAACAAATATATATATATGTATGTATGTATGTATGTATATGTGTATGTATGTATGTATGTATATGTATATATATGGAGAATTATCCTCATGGAAACAATGATTGACATCCTTTTCAACATTAGCACATTTCGTGGAAGCGGCATGGATTCTCAGGGGGCCATTGATTGGTTAGGGTATCACATCTATGTTTTCTTATTCATCTCTTTTTCACAGATGGTACATGTCTCCTAAGAGACCAAGTGCAGATGTGCAACTCCAACCTCTTAACTCTTTCAGAACTAAGCATCCCTTTCTATCTGGCCTAGTATTATAAAGCCCTATTCCTAGCATCAGTATCAGAGGCCATTAATAGTCAGCTGGGATTGGGGGAGGAATATTCCTCTAGGGCTGACTCAGCCTGCCACAAGGATAGCAGCAGGGTCAAACCCTAAGGGACTGAAAGAGGACTGATTGCACATCTCCAATCTCTTTTAACTAAGAACCATCAAGAAACAACTATATGCTTCCTATTATTTTTTTGTGCGTTATTGCAATTTACTACACATCACCTTGGAACAGTTTTATCAAAAGATGGGATAAGAAATAACAAATAGAATAACAAACACAATGCAGTTCATATATCATGCCAAGCTATGAGTTATTTAATTATAGTTTGCTAAATAAACCTCAGTTGATTGCTTTATAAAACATGTTAAGACATAATACATGAATTACAACCAGGATACTTTGAGTTCTAGCCTATCTTAGACATGAAAAATTGGGCTGAGTGACTTTGGTCAGTCACCCGCAGCCCAACCCACCTCACAGGATTGTTGTTGTGGGTGAAGGAGGAGGAAGGAGGAGTGTGTTCACCATCTTGAGTTATTTATAAACAATAAAAGGGACAGGATAATAATCAAATAAATAACAATTGGGTTCCTACATTGGGGTAAGGCAAAACCAATCAAATGACATGATGGTTTAGCACAAGTCTTAATAACAAATTAATCCAAACCAGAGTCAGGAGCATGTTTAAAAATTACAACCAGTTACAAACTTGTCAATGGCTATAAACACTGTTGTTGATAGAACCTTGATCAAATTCCATGATTAATTTTGAAAAAGGAAAGGAAAAGGAAAAAGAATAGTGAATTTCTGCTGGTGCTTCAAAATGATTAGAAAGCTTTATCTCCTGTTCAATGTTTCTGTGTAAGCTAACAGAAAGGAAAGTTGGAATATACCTTGTATGGCTTACATACGTCCACCTGCCAATTGTCCTATGCTGTTTCCCTTAAATTTCAGATGGCTGAGCTTCTGCATTAAATTCAGTCAATAAGGGGGGAATACGTCAGTCAGATAAAAATCTTCGTTGCAGACAAAACTGACACCATATGAAAACACTTGTTATCCAACTGCTAGTGACAGCATTTGAGTGATTTTTATACCCTCAGTAATTTAATCTAATTTTCCACCCACTTTCTCATGAATTAGCAGATTCTTGGTGCGACAGTCGATGGTCTCTAAGCCAAGGATTTTATGCTTGCATAACTTCCATTGCTGGGCTGAGAGCTGCTGGCTTTCACCTCAGTTCTCCCACAATCTGTCAGCACTTCTTTTAGGGGAGATCATATCTTGATGAATTTGGCTACCGTATGAACTTGTTAAAAAACTAGATTTACAGGGGCTGAATAATTCAACTCTTTGACAAAGTAGCTTCCACATCTAATTTCTAATTTCTAATTCACACAAATTCCTTATGTGTCCAATCACATTTGGCCAATAAAAATTCTATTCTATTCTATTCTATTCTATTCTATTCTATTCTATTCTATTCTATTCTATTCTATTCTGTTCTATTCTATTCAAATGCTTTGGAGTATGATGTTGGACAAGGACAGAAGTGCTCTTTAAGAGATGAATATAATTTGTGCCAGAGTGTTGATATCATGTAAATGATGCAGTTCTCCAACACTTCTTCTCTTTATTTAAGTGAAATGTCATCATATTTCTTTCTTTCATCATTACAAACATATATTTGATTTCTGCTTGGGCTGTAGAAAATAAGTATGGAGGAAAAACCCAGCCTCTTATTTTTGTCCTCAGGTCTTAATTGTGTTAAAAAAAACACTGAAAGAACCATGATAGTTCAGAGTAACTGAATAGATTCTGCGATCACAATAATTGGCACAAGCTATGTGAATAATGAACATAAAGAAGGGAATCAGTCATAAAGCATGTTCATACAGCAAACAATCCCAAAAAGAACCCTCATGATAACCAGCTGAGTAAGGCTGGCAACTACCGTATATACTCGAATATAAGCCGATCCGAGTATAAGCCGAGGTCCCCAATTTTACCCCAAAAACTGGGGTAAACTGGGGACTCGAGTATAAGCCGAGGGTGGGAAATGAGGCACCTACCGGTTGGGGAAACCTCCTCCTCAGCTGAGAAGGCTGGCGGCTCCCCGCCCGCCTCTCACTGCACCGGCAGGGCTTCCGTCCGCAAAATGTGAAAAAGAAAAAAAACTCGAGTATAAGCCGTATATACTCGAGTATAAGCCGAGGGGCTTAAAAAAAAAAACTCGAGTATAAGCCGTATAGACCCGAGTATAAGCCGAGGGGACGTTTTTCAGCACAAAAAATGTGCTGAAAAACTCGGCTTATACTCGAGTATATACGGGTAATTAATTTTCCTTCCCTTTTTTCTTCAGAAAGTGGCGAAGGTTTACCTACCCACCCCTTTTTTCAACAAGTGGCAATCTTCAGTATGTTTAGTTCCAGTATGTATCTGGAGCAGCTTTCTAGAGGATTATGAAGCAGGGACAGAATAAAGCACATTTCTGTCTAACCCAGTGTTACTGAACCTGGGCAACTTCAAGAGGTGTGGACTTTAAATCCCAGAATCTCCCAGCGATGCTAGGGAATTCTGGGAATTGAAGTCCACACATCTTAGCCCAGGTCCAGAAACACTGGTCTAACCACAAATGCATTAAAAGACACCTCAAATACCTCAGGGCATGATAGTCATGTGCTTTACACCTTTAGTTGAAACGATGCACTAGTTGCTGTTCTTAGACTTTTATCTTGCCTTTTTAATATGTACCTGAAGGCAGCAAACATGCTTAATACTTCTGCCTCTTATTTTTCCTCACAACAACGATCTTGTGAAGTGGGTTGAAATAAAATCATATAGCTTTAAAAACAGGACAATCAACAGGAAACGTAACATAAAAACTTAATTGAAAAAAAGATATATTTATTAAATGGATACTCAGAATAATTTCTATGGTGTGGTTTTTTTTTGTTGGTATCAGGGCTTAACATGATAAGTAGACTCATTAATATGCTTTATAAGCTGTCATTTATAATTTAATATTTTTGAACCAAGCTACTAAGGCTTCCTGGCTAAAATAAACACTGATCTGTGAGTCATGTTGCTGTCTGATAAGAGCCAGTTTGGTCTAGTGGTTAAGCCATCAGGCTATGAACTAGGACAGGGGTCTCCAGCCTTGGCACCTTTAAGACTTGTGGACCTCAATTCCCAGAATTCTGGGAGTTGAAGTCCACAAGTCTTAAAGTTGCCAAGGTTGGAGACCCCTGAACTAGGAGACTGTCAGTTCTAATCCTGGCCTAGAATTGAAAAGCAGTTGGATGACTACCTTTGCTCAACTCACCTCACAAGGTTTGTGTGAGGAAAATAGAAAGGAGTATTATATATGTCCCCTACCTTGACTTATTTATGAAGGAAGGAATGACAGGACAATGCAGAGGGCAAAAGGAATAATCTGACGGACAGGAGAAAGATTCTACAGAGTTTGTTTTCTTGCAGACATTTCATTACCCAAGTAGGTAACATTATCAATGGTGATGATGTTACCTAGTTGGATAATGAAACTTCTTCAAGGAAACAACCAAACTCAGGGAGCACTTAGGACCCTTAAGGTAAGAGAGGGGTGGAAGCACATACAGACCTGCAAGATTCTGTTAGCAAGCTTTACAATAAAAGTAACACTGACTTACATGACTTTGGTTTCTTAGTCCAATCTACCTTGAAGGACTGACAAGCAATGAAGGGGAAAAATGGCAAATTTACTAATAATTGAACCGTAGGAGTCAGCAGGAAATCACTGGGCCAGGACTAACACCGAGCAATCCTGTTTTGTGGGAAAAGATGGTATTTTTCCTTTATCTTCAAGAGATCTTTAAAGACTATTGTAGTCTAGCTTTAAGTATTAAAGCATTAGGCTGATAAGTAACTTGAGACCAATTAGTTTCTCCTAGCACTATTCACCTCACAGGGCGTAACATACAGAAGCTCAACTAAATTGCTCTGAGCTTGTGAAAGAAAGTTGAATTATAATTCTAGCAAAATCAAAAATAAATCTTTTTCTTCTAAGACTTCCCACCAGGTACAGCAATATTAGGATATAGTGAGAAAATACAACTTGTTGGAATTCTCATGGCTGGGCAAGGTTGGCCTCTGGCTTTTTCTTGAGAAGAGGCCCTTTTTAGTTTCCAGACAGACTTGAATTTCCAAATGTGCCAATGAAAGGGAAGACAAATAATATTAACATATTCATTCATGAATACCTAACCAAGTGTATTGAGTCACTGTACTGAGTGCACTCAACTGGGTTCATGCAACACAGTGAACCGTAAACTAGCCAACTGTTTGTGCATTAAACACAATTAACTATTGTATTTTCTGACTTGCAAGTTCTTTTTATAGCTTCTTGTCAATAATGTCAATAGTTTTAATGATCTAGAAATAGCAGGATGCATAATATTACTGCACAGGCAACAGTTAGTAAAAACCTACTTTTAAAATAAATTTTTATTGCATCGTCATGAGAATCGTTCAAGAGATACTGATGTTTTTCCCCCAATTAAATGAGGGCTTTTCTCTAAAAGTAGTTTTAAATGTGAATTATGTAGAAATGTGAATCAATAAGATGCACCTGCTTTCTTTGCTGTTAAGCAAAAAAATGACCATATTTGTTTCCTTTTAGCTAGGCATTTTTTCCTGAGTTTGGCTGCGGGAAGCCGTGGCAATCACTGTGTTCAAATGAGACAATTGTCCATGGTTAGTCAAACCATATTTAGTCAGTTGTCTTGATTTGCATGGCATGCTGAATGCAGTACTAAATTCTTTAGAATTGGCTGCTTGTGAATCAGACTGTGCCTACATATGATATAATAAATTCCTGAGCTGAAACTAGCTTTAGGATTATAAACAGAAATTTTCTATTTATCATAATTTAAAAACCACTCAGAGCAATACTCTCAACTATGATTAACAGTTCAAAGGCAATCATATCAAGGTCTTTAATATAGAATATGTTTCCTAATTACAAAGTCTTTGTGAGGAAAAGTGATTTGGCTACCTGCATTAAATCCTGTCAAAATTAATGTAAATTTTGCCGTTATTTTTGGCAAGAATTTATTAAAATATTTATTAAAACTTTCATATTCTCATGAAATTACATATAGGCTTTATTTTAAAAAAGCAAAGTTCTAATTTGACTAATAACTATCAGGAAAAAAGAGAAAGCTACCTTACTTTTAAAGCAAGTTGTCCTTTAACAAAATATACTAAACAGAAGCTAAAGAAACCACAGCTGAGCTTACAAAAACCATTATTTATCCATTTTGTGTTACAAGATCCCAGTTAGTTTATTTAAGAAACAATGTGAAGATTACTACACCTTAATATATTGTATGAGCATAAACATGTGGCTTGTTTGTTCATGCTTTACTTTTTTGTATGAATCCACACTGATTAAAACCAGCCAATTGTGGTTTAGTCAATAAAACATCACGAGGAACTCTACAGCCTAACACAGTAAGGAAAACAGCTGTGGAAATGTGAAAAACTGCAGATGTGTTTCCTTCAGTGCAGTCTTTGTAGCCTATTGTGATTATCTGCACTTATTACGAGTAATTAGGCCGTGAGAAGTGTGTGTGTGTGTGTAAGAGAGAGAGGGGTGGTGGTGGTGGTAGTATCCCATTCTGCTAAGGAACTGCTTGAATATCCTATCAAATTATCTGCTAGAGTCTAAGCATGGTTTAGCTCAATAACTTTAGCTCTCCATAGCTCTTTTTTCGGTATTTGGCTAATTTCTATTTTTAGTGCTTTGTTGCTGTGCTGTTAAATTCATTTCAAAGTGAAATGCTTGCAGCATTTTTTTTTCTACCTTATGTTTTTCCTTTCTTGATTACTGAGTAATAACACAGTTAATATCTAGAACCATGAGAAAGGAAGCTATATTTAAAGCAATGTTTGTGTTATTTTGGCCATTTGCTCATAATTGTTTATACTATAGGGAAAGTGTGGGGCTGCTTAGACTTGGCTTTATTCCAGGAAATACTGGTTTACCTACTCCAGGTGAAGGCAGCAAAAATGAGCCAGCCTTTTCCTGTTCCTGCTCGCTCTCTGGGAAAGGGCAGTCCAATCTAAAGCAAAAATGATGAGAAGGAAGATTTCACTTGACTTTCTACCTCTGAGTTTAAAGGCAAAGTTGGATCTGTAAAAGCCCCTTAACATGTAAGTTTGATTGAATGATGTTTCTCTACAGTTATACATGTTTATTCTGTGAGTGAATTTAAAGGAATAAGTATGAACCTGTATATATTTTTGCCAAACATTAAATTGTATGAAGTTTTTCATTACAATCAAGAGAAAATATTTAATGAAGTTGATAATTGGTGGTACTGTTAATATTATTCCTTAAACAGAGGGATGGGGGTGGGGAGAGGAAACAAATCTTTTCCTTATTTCATTCTTTTTATCTTTATTTGGTATTAATGTTTTCCTAAGATTTATCTCCCTGAATGTTTAAGATAGGAGATCATCTCTATGGCTTATCTGTGTGTAAATGCTATAGTGTTGAACTATTGAGCTGAAGTGGCACAGTAGTTAGAGTGCAGTACTGCAGGCTACTTCAGCTGACTGCTAGGTGCAGTTCAGCAGTTCAAATCTCACCGGCTCAAGTTGATTTAGCCTTCCATCCTTCCATGGTGGGTAAAATGAGGACCCAGATTGTTGGGGGCAATATGCTGACTCTGTAAACCGCTTAGAGAGGGCTGTAAAAGCACTATGAAGCCATATATAAGTCTAAGTGCTATTGCTTAATAATATGAAAATATCAGAGCACCTCTTACAACTGCAACACCTATAGTTATTTACGTCTCTGTAAAAGGACCAGTGTCACTGAGGCTCCAATAGCATTAGTAATTTAGAATTAGAAGTTATTTAAGGAGTGAATCATGAGACTGCAGGGAGGA
This sequence comes from Ahaetulla prasina, assembly GCF_028640845.1. Taxonomy (NCBI): domain Eukaryota; kingdom Metazoa; phylum Chordata; class Lepidosauria; order Squamata; family Colubridae; genus Ahaetulla; species Ahaetulla prasina. The sequence goes on along the minus strand of NC_080539.1, from coordinate 80,655,379 downwards.
AGGTGTTCCAGCTCTCCTCATGGGTAAGTCTGCTTGTTTTTAGGGGGAAGGGGATTTTATTTATTTTTAAAAAATTATAAGAAAAAAAAATAAAATTTAAAAAAGTTATTTAAATTAAATAAACTAAAAGAAGCTTTCAAATATTCATTTGACTAAACTTAAGCAAGCTTGTTACTATTGATAATGATGAGGTATTGCAACATATTTCCTATCTTTAGATCTTCTCTCAGAATAGAAAATGAAACAAGTGTAAGATGTCTATTAATAGCTAGTATTCCTAGTTGTCTTCACTGATATCCCTATTTTCTATGATCTGATTCACACACAATCTTTATTAGGATACATTTTAATCATGCTTTGTTGAATAAGTCATTGTGACCTGGCTTGCATACAATGCTAACTAAAAATTGATGTTTTCATAAATTACACTACATCAGAAATAAACAATGTTAGTGTGATTTGTGAAAAAGGCTATTCTAATTTGTACTCAGAAAGATTGCATTTGCATATATCAGACTAATTAAAGCATAATAATTTTTGTTGCATAGCATTTTTTTACTCCAATCTACAAGGGATATAAGACTTAGGAATCTGGCTGTTTCTTAGTCTCCATGTTAAGGAATTTGTCTTTGGAGATTTAATGGAGGGAATTGATAACCATGACTACCATAGTTAGCTGACATCAAGAGTTCTCATTGCCTGAGAAAAGAAACATCTGTGGATAGAATATTTATATATATTATCCATCTCTACCCCTCTCCATTTGCTCTACCAATTTGGAATGTTAAGAGTCAGTTGAAGATCAAAGATCATAGTTGTTGATTGGTCCATTCAGTTCCATTTACTTAAGTCAAAGTTAGGTAAAAAGTAACTGTTGAGGTCCCATTTCTGGTTTTAAAACCTTAATTGTAGTTTCACAGTAACCCAGGGAGATAAAAGTTTAATTTTTTGCTCTCAGCCCTTTTGCTTCAAAAGAGAAAGTAATCTTTCTACCTGATTGCATGTGCATTTCACTGGAGTTTTTAAAAACCAAAATCTATTCAAATGATGTATGTAAATGATTATTTTCAGCTTGTGATCACACTAGACTTGATTCTAACCAGTTATTCAGAAGGATCTTAACATTAAATTGATATTTTATACATGGGTCTTTACACAGATCCACAAAATAAATGCAATTAACCATTTGATCCAGAAATCATCTCTTTTACTATTGTAGTTCCTAAGCATTTCTACTTAGAAACAGTCTGACATGTTTTCTTCAATGCTTCAATGAAGCATGAAAAAGTAATTTTCAACTTCAAAAACCCGTCTTCCGAGGTCTCAACTTGTTCATTATGTAACAATTGAGATTACTCTTCAATCAACACTTACAGTAGCTTATTAAGGTCAACTGAATGTATACCTAGATTGAGAATATCTCAATTTCTGCCAACTAGAGAGCTATATAAAAAGAAAAGGGCAGGGGTGAAATTGAGCCGGTTCTATCCAGCTTGGGCAAACCAGTAGCAGCAGCTGTGGGAGGCTCCGCCCACCTGCGCAGACATCATGATTTTTTGTGATGATTTTAAGCCTCTGCGCATGCGCAGAAGGCTTTGAGCATGCGCAGAAGCTTTGCGCATGCACAGATGACGGCACATGTGAGTGAAGCAAGCAAGTGCGCAGTGTGCACACTTTTATAAACCAGTAGGGAAAGTAAGTGAATTTCACCCCTGGAATACGGCCTTCTTTTGCTTAGTTGCTGTCACTTGTCAAAATATCAGTTGGTAAAAACAAAGCAAAAAAATCTTAAAATAAGGAATAAAGTTTATTTTTAAGGCTAAATCTTTATGGCCTGATATACATGCAAGATATTGATACTGTGTCGTAGTGTAGATGAAATCTCAACTCTCAGGAAACATTTTCCCGCTAAACTGATGTTGCATAGAAGACTTAAGTGGATAATAACCTGGTCACTTTTTCTGATTTGGGATGTTTTTATCATCAATAGCTATTACATATGGCTACACATTTTTATTTCATTACTTCTATTTTAAAGCCTATGCTTTCTACGCTAAAATGGTGCTTCTTATTACTAGGAAATACATATCATGTTAGGATAGCAGAAGTATATTCCATTTTAGACATCGTCCAAGCAGGGCTCCTGAAAGTTGTTTAAGAATCCAAGATCATTGAGCTGCCCTACTGTCTGCAGATTTACTTTAATATCTTTATATTATTATGCTAACATAAATTTCAGATAAAGTTGTAAGTCTTTAAAGTCAGATTTTAGAAATCAGCACATTTTATTATTGGTAAGCAGTATAACTTATAAATATGCAAACACCTAAATGATAATATTATGTAAGATATTTATGTACTGTATATTGATTGGAGGGGCTTCGTATAAACTTTATTATTTTTTTATGTGCATATTTATATGTCCTATTAAAAATGCATATTTAAAGAAAAAAAACAGTATCCTATTAAAAACTAGTGTCTGACCCATTGAAGTCAGGGGACATGACTCTAAAATGGTCAAAGTGAGCATGAATATATTTCTCAAGTCTGCTGCTAAATATTTTAAAATTCCAAATCTGGGTTTTTCTAATAATTACAAACCTCAGGAAGGGCTGCTGTAAGGCAACGAGAGAGATGAAGTTTAGTTTGATTTACAATGTCAAGTTTCATTTTTTTCCTTTTCAGAGACATTAATTTAAAATAATGTAATTTCACAATAAGCAATATGTGACTATGTGGTGTTTTTACTTATCAAACTTTAAATGCAGTTTTTTATCAAGCTTGTAGAAGCAGCACAGTATTGCTAGTGTGGAAATCCTTGAGGTGCACCTTATTTTAGATTTGTATTTTTTCTGAGGAAGGTTGATATCATTTGTTTTTGGGACCAAACATGCTCATTCTCTCTGACTCTCTCTCTTTTTTTTAATGGATAATGAGTGTGTACTGAATATTGATGAGGCTTTTCCCTTGGAGGGCTATCACTTTTCATACCCCCTTGGAATACAAATGTCTTTCTGAATGGTCACTTAGACCAAAACCCTCAGTAATCTATAACTTCATTAACCTATAACACTTCTTCCAATAAACCATTGCATAGTTAGATACTGCTGTTTATATATTTAAAGTACAGCACTGTGTGTGTTTGCATGTGTATTAGAAGAGAATGTTTGTGTTTCAAAGAGAGAGAGGGAGAATGGAGAGCTGATTCTCATAAAAGCAAGAGCAAATTAATATTGTTTACCCAAAAAAAAAAAAGAAGCTTGACTGAATTAATCAATTTAATTCAATCAATTCTGTACTACAGAAAGCAACATAATGTCCCAGACTTCCTGTTGAATAACCAGAAAGTTGGTATGGATCATGAGGTTTAATTTTTGTTCTCCCCTTTGTTTTTTTGGGTTTTTTTTGTTCTTTTCTTCCTTCTACTATTCCCCAACACCCAATTCTAGGAAAGGAAACTGTTGAAATCCTGACCCCTGAGGCACTCTGTCACAAACTGACCTCCTGCGAGTTCACAATGCAGGAGGTTGAGGCACTGGAGAAGAAAGTTCCTGCTGTCCAGACACTATTCTTTCCATCTAGCCAGAGCCGGGAGGGGAACCGAGGAAGGCTGAAAAGGCAACTGTACCAGGAGCTGCCATTGGAAGGAGCTGTCTGCAACTCTCAGTGCTCTACTGAGCATGTCTCAGAGGAGCCTTATGCTGGCAGCACATTATGCAAAAAGGCAGCTCTAGCAGCCGAGAGAGAGTCAGAGCAAGCCTTCTCTTCCTTTGCATCACCACCGCTTGAAAACAGCCCTGGATTACTTGAGAGGGCCTGCCTGCCTGCCCAGGTGAACGAAGCCAAGCACCATGGCTTGATTCCTGACGTTGCCCGATTGCTGAACACCATGGGGAACCAAGATGGGAAGCTGAAGAGGAATGCAGGTGATGTGCACGAAGGCGGAGAGGATGCTTCTGGGCCCAGGGATGCTGAGGGCACAAAGAAAGGAGGGGGGAGCAAAAAGACCCTGGGCAGGCACGGCAAAGGGGGAGAATCGAAGAAGAAGGGCAAGTCTGAAGCCAGGTCATCGGTGTTTTCCAATCTGCGCATCCGGAAAAATCTTTCCAAGTCTAAAGATGGAAACAGCAGCTCGAGAGAGGATGTTTTAGAAAGCCAGGCCGTGCACACAGGAGAGCTAGACAGTGCTCACTCCATTCTCACCAAAACTCCTGATATAAGCATCTCTGCAGATGAAGGGGGTCTCTCGGATACCGATGCAGAGCATTTTGAAAATACAAATGAAACTACTCGCCCTCCAGCTGCCGAGCCGCAAGATGGACAAAGAACCAGCTCCGGCTCAGATACGGATATATACAGTTTTCATTCAGCCACCGAACAAGAGGATTTGCTTTCTGATATTCAGCAGGCAATTAGACTGCAACAGCAGCAACAGCAGCAGCAGCAGGGGACAATTAACATTGGAACTGAGCAGCAGGGCACCAAAACAATGGCCCTACACATGGCTAATTCTCAAGCAACCCCATTAGATTTTGAAAGGTTTCTTTCACTCAGCAGTGACAAAGACAGTAGCCCGGATACCGAGCAGCCGGCCTCTGCTAAATCAGGAATTGTAGACTATGTCCCAAGCTGTCAGGCTGAAGTGCCAGAAAGGGCAAATGGAATGGGGCGCTCCTGCAGCAGTGTGTTTGAGATGCATGAAGGACCCGAGCAATTGTCAGCAGAAGAGGAACAACCTGCTGGGGAAGGAGGAGACTTCTTCTCTACTCCCAATGCTGCAATTACAGAAGAGGGGACTCTGCTGGGCAGTTCGGTCTTTCATTTCCCACCCCCGGCTGGGGAGTCTGAGACTGAAAGAGTTGCTGTTGAAGGTACAGGTGGCGAAGGAGAAGCTGAACTGGCAGAGGCAGGCGGGGATCAGGTTGCTGTGGCCACGGACAGGAAATGGAGTTTGTCAACTAGCAGAGAAGCCGTGGAGGAGGGCTTTTCTGTGGAAACAAAAAATGGGACTTGTTCCTCAGAGGATGTCTCCAGCAGTCCAGTGCACACTTCCAAATGTTTTAAATCATACCCTTTCATCAACCCCTGCTATGTCAAAACCACCACTAGGCAGCTGAGTTCTCCGAACCATTCACCCTGCCTGTCCCCCTCGCAGAGCCCTCTCTTTAAAAGGAGACGGGAGCCCTCTCGACTGAAAGAGAAGGCACCAAGCAAGAAACAGAGATCTGCCAGTTTGGCAGGGGCATTTAGCCGATCTGCAGACTGGACACATGAGGTTTCGGATCAGCCCAGCGAAATAGCTCAAAAGTCAGGCTCTGCGGATTTTTTGGAGTACAGGCAGACCAGAGATGGTATCCAAGGGGAAAGAGTGCCTTTGAATCATTTGAGAAAGTTCTCAGGAATGTCACCTTCTACTGACGCCTTCCCTAATGTATTTCGAGGTAAGTGTCCTGTGTAAAGAAACAGTTGCTACAGCTTCATCTCTGAAGCAGAAACATCTAAGCATAATAACAACTTATTTTCTCCTGTTAACTTGACTTTCATTTACAGGTCATCTGAGATTCCAACCTCTGCAAATAACTAGAGGAATTCTGTATTTCCAATAGAAATGAGTGCAATATTTGTTGCAAAATTCCTCACTAAAGCATGATACAAGTACTCATTAGGCAAGTGATGTAGTACATTATAAACTCTCAGTGAGTTGTATGCATCAAGGCCAGTAAATATAATTTCTAGGTTTGTGTGATCCTTTCCAGACATACGGTCCTTCAGATATGCTAGTGTGTTCATGATGACTGAGGATTCTGGGTACTGTCCTGGGGAACTATAATGGTGCAGGAATCTTGGGAAATGTAGTCCTAACAGAACTAGAGGTTTTCATTTTGGAGGGAAATGACCTACTGTGCCCATAGAACAAGTTGTTAATGATAATTTATTTTTTGCATTGACTGTGATATGCAAATAGAGCTTTGATAGAGATTTATTCTGGATCCTTTGTAAATGCTATTTCAAACACAGGGATTCCTGAAAGTGTAAATGTGTCCATAGTTGGCCAATAGGTTAAAGATTTAGTCTATATAGAATCCTAACACTTCATCAGCTGAGCCAATTTGGCCTTTAGCTTCTACTTACAAACAATCTGTCTATTTTTAAAGAATATTATGTTTTATACCTTATACCTTTCTTCATATCTTTCCTTTAAGACTGATGATTGGTACCTTTTTTTTAAGCTAAAATAACAGCAAAAGGGAATGAATAGTTGTATCCAAGGCCATCCATCCACTGACATCATTTTTTAATCAGAGATCGCTACCAAATTGAAGAGGGCCCTGGATCTCCTCCAAGCTCTCAAAGGCTGAGGTGCTGGATCCCTCACTGATACCCCACAATCTAGGAGCTACTTTTTCTGTTCCAAACACCTCTGGGCCTTGCCTCCATCCAGCATTCCTTGTGATCTTATTGCAATGCCCATGAAATCTCTACAGAGGATCAGAGAAAGGAAGGGACCAGGGCAGTTGGGCCCAGCACTTAATTCTGTGCTAAGTTTAGGTTTAAATAGTGCTTATTGCTTAGGGGGTGGCAGTTCCCAACTCTTTTTCCAAAGCCCAGCCTGGTAATGAATAGAGACTTCAAGGACTTGTAAGTTGAGGAAAAGACCGAAGACATTTGAGGGAAAGAAATGATGTTGCAATAGTCCTGCTCTGTAGGTACTTCTCAGGCCAGCCTCTATTTTTCATTTTGTAATGCCGGGGCCAGTAACTACTATATTACACTATGTTAGGATTCTCACTACTCACTCAAACAAATTGCATGTTGACACTAAGATTGGGGCTCCATTTGTATTTTTTTTTTATCTAGCTTTTTATGCTGAATGTTATCCATTAGGCAACATGTGGTTTTTAAGGTGCTTTCAGTGTAAGCCAATGACTCTGTGGCTTAGCAATCAACCACTCACTTGCAAAGTGTTCAATCAGTGAATGAGTCAGTTTGCTTTAAGGAGATTTTCCCAACTAGAAGATCTAGATATCTTCAGGACTGCTTCTCCCAATCTATCCATCCATAAGGTCTTGTAAAAGATCTTACTTTAAGTCCCCTCATTTAATGACTGCCATTTTCAGGGGCCTTGGAGATGTGCCTTTTCAATCATTGTCCCTTCTCCTTGGAGTAGCATTTACCCAAGGTCCAAATCTGAACCATACCCTACTAGATTTTGGAATGGCCATCCAAACCTGTTTGTCTTTTTCCTCAACAGACCTTATTGGAGGGTATGTTGTGAATGACCCCTGTTGTAATGGGGTGTTTAACAAATATAGAGGTCTATTTATCTTTGGTTTTCTGCTGTCTTCTCTTTTGGATTCTACTATTTGTATATCTTAAGAACTTCTTTAGATCAATATGGGAGTAACTTTGATCTGCTTTCAATTGGAGCAGCATAGAAATCTAGCAAATAAATCTCCTCTATTATATTTATCACCTACACTGACACCTACCCATGGAATGAAGATGGGTTGGAGAATCATTTCAAGAATGCAACACAGTCAAATATTAGCTGGTATTTTCATAGTTCTGGGAGCTTTGTCATGAGAGTAAGTTCCCATGTTGCAACTTCTCCCATTGATCTCATGGTGAACAAAGGGAAATTCAATTTTAGATTATTTGAATGGAAAAGTCTCCGACCATAGATATAAAATCCATGTAGTCCTAGGAATGACATTTAAATGCTTTCCAAATAAATTGTTACTTCAGATTAAGATGATGGGTGGTATTTGATTTCTTGTTTAAAATCTGCAATTTATGTCAATATACTATAATTTGGGCAGAGGTAAATGTGGGGTCCTTTATACATGTCAACTTACCCTTTTGCCTAAATATTAAGAAATCATTATGGTCTCTTTGATTTTAGTTTATTTCTGATCCCCTGTTCCTGTTTTGCTATACATGTATTGAGATCCATACAAACTAAGAGACTATGAGTATTTTGTATTTTCTTTCCTTGGCATTACTCAGGTAGCAATAACTAGAGGCAAGGCAGCCTGTAATTCCCCAGAAATTCTGGAACAGAAAGTCTCCATATTTCAACAATTTCTGGGAATCAAATCTTGCCCATTTTTCATAGCATTGCAGAAATATGCTCTAGGTATTTTCTTCTGCATTAGAACCATTCATTGCAAAGTATTGTTACAATGTTGATTATATCAGGGGTCTCCAACCTTGGTCCCTTTAAGACTTATGGACTTCAATTCCCAGAGTTCCTCAGCCAGCTTTGCCTCCAAAATCTCCCTGGAGGCATAGATTGAAAACAATAAAGTACATTGAGTTGTGTTAAACTGATACAAGAAGTTGGGGAAAGTGTAGGACAAAAGTATTTAATACATTTAGTGTTTTTTATAATCTTTCTCTTAACAGTTGAATACAATTGAATCAATTACTACCACTTAGAGATAGTGCTTTTAATGCTCACCCATAGTTAATTTAAACATAATTCACTTAATCCAATTTTAGGGATTCATATGACTCCATACTATATTTCATATAATATAAAGAAATTGCTGAATTTGTACAAGAGTCTAGGCTATGATTAGTTGGCATGTTAGTGAGCCATATGAAGACAGCCTTATAATGGTAAGCAGTGTACCATCTTTTAAAAAACGAGTCACACACTGTGAAACAATCACATTATTATCATAAGCAGTATTTTAGAATGTATGGAAGTTTATTAAGCATACAGACAGAACAGGTAGAAGATAATAGGTAGATTAGAATTAATAGATGGGGCTGTGCAATGTTGCATAGGGCCCTGGGTAACAGCTGTTTGCAACCTTAAACTAAATAAGTCTTTTGCTGCAGGTGTGGTGTAGGTATCAATGATACCTGTGTGAACCTGGAGGGGAGATTAATTTAAGGAGTTGCAGATAAGGATTATATGTATATGTCCCTACACATTCCAAAGCCTCTGAATTTGAAGTGTTGCCCTACTACATTATTGTAACAGCTTGAACAGAAATCCAAAAGAAATTTAAGTTTGAAAAACAGATCTTGATATAGGTTAGAAATTGGCATAGAGTAGGGGACGTGGTGGCTTAGTGGTTAAGATGCTGAGCTTGTCAATAGAAAGATCGGCAGTTTAGCAGTTCGAATCCCTAATCCACGTAACGGGGTGAGTTCCCATTACTTGTCCCAGCTTCTGCCAATCTAGCAGTTCGAAAGCACGTAAAAAATGCAAGTAGAAAAATAGGGACCACCTTTGGTGGGAAGGTAAAAGCGTTCCGTGTGCCTTTAGCATTTAGTCAAGCCAGCTACATGACCACAGAGATGTCTTCGGACAGCGCTGGCTCTTCAGCTTTGAAACGGAGATAAGCACCACCCCCTAGAGTCAGGAACGACTAGCACATATGTGCGAGGGGAACCTTTACCTTTACCTTTAATATGTTGTAGGAAAACATATGCTAATATCAAGGAGAGAAGCAACCTAGAACTAAGGAGAAATTTCCTGATGGTTAGAACAATTAATCAGTGGAACAACTTGCCTCCAGAAGTTGTTAATGCTCCAACACTGGAAGTTTTTAAGAAGAGATTGGACAACCATTTGTCTGAAGAGGTTGAGACCAGAAAACCTTCAAGGTCCCTTCTAATTCTGTTATTCTGTATCCTGAGTGAAAGTTGCAGAATAATAAAGGTCCCAGCCAAAATTTCTAATCATATACAATAACTGGCTCTTGAATTTCAGTATGAATCCTTATTCTGGGATTGCTTTCAAGCTGTCAACCACCAGTCTTCAGCTTTCTTCTTTTCATTTTTGGCTGTGATTGAATGAGCCTATTGCTTCCACATAAAAGAGGCAGGAGAATGTACTAAGCAGGGATAGTTTAACTTCAGGGTGGGGGGAACGTACAAACTTCATTGCTCAGAAGTTTGTAAATTGTTTAGTTATTTCTTCTTAACACTGTCTCAGAAGGAAAACGTTGCATGTTTGTTCAATTTTGAACCCAGCAGATGTGTGTTAAGTATGGAGACCTATTTTCTAAGATAGCTAACTTTCTTTTCACTCATAAAATGCCTTCGATGTTTTGAATTGAGCCACTAACTTGTATACTTTGCATTTTAAAAAGCTGCTTCACTTTCCCTGCTAGCTTTTGTCATGCTAAAGCATTAGCACAAGGCATCTCATGACTACTTCACTTTCAGGCTCTTAACCCACTTTCTTTTTCCTTCCAGAGTTTCCCCTTTTTTCTCCTGATCTGACTTTCTCTCAGTGGCAAACTATAGTACATTGTCCTTTGCTGCAGAAGTTCTATCCTTTATAATCAATTGTGAAACAATTAATTATAAATTAATTAATTTTGACAAGAGGCTGATTTTGCCTTTCAGTTCATGCAGATCCCTTTGCATGACAGCGTTTTTTTTCTGAAAACAAGCTAAAGTTCCCCTGTGCAGTTCATTATAGAACACAAATAGAAGACCTCATTCAATTTTTTTGAATAATATTCTTAAACATTAGAATTACAATAGTGAAAAATAATATAAATTAAAGAAAGAGTAAAAGGTACAAAGGGAAAAAAGGGAAGAAGGGAAAAACAGAAGAAAAAAGGAAAAGTAAGAATATTGTATATGTATGAGAGAGATACTTCCAATCTTCATCACAAGTATAAACAATTTTAGTAACATTTAACTTCCTCTTATATTTCAATAATCCTTCTCTAACCTACAAACAAACATATAAAGTACCATCATTTCAGTTCTGGTCTTATTAAAAGTCCTTTAGGGGCTATTAGAAATAACAATATATCTACAAATATCTACAAATATGCTCCTTTATTGGTACCAATATATTTACCTTGGTCAAATAAATCAGCTTTATATTCCTTAATCCACTCAAATAATGTCAAAGAACTTAATTTCATTTCTTTTCAAGATTGTTTAAAGCTTTAACAAATCCCTTTTGTATGATGTCTATTGTAATTATTAAAATATCAGTTGGTTTCTTTTGTATGTCCATTGTAACATTTTTTTCTGTGCCCTTTTTGTAGACTGTCATTTGTAAATCCATTTTCAACTCAGTCTTTATCTTGTCAGATAAAATTGTTCATCTTCCATAATATGTTTTAGACGCAGTCTGTCTATAGAGGCAGATATCACTATTAACATTGTTAGCATTAATGTTTGACTCTATTTTTCAAAAGTGTCCTTCAATTTTCCCAGTGTCAGAATATTTTGTGCCATTCTATTCTTCATACAAGAGTCACAAAACGTCTGTATGTTTGAAGTTAAGGCCATAGATCTTCTGGTCATTTCCCCCTCTCCCTCAAATTGATATTATGGTTAGCAAGCTGTTTTTAAAATTTTCAACCTTACTTGACATCCTTCATCCCTCATTTCTTCGTAAGCAGGAACAAATGATACACATTATTTGTCTTATACCTCAAGCTACTTCTGCTGTTTGAGGAATGATTGAGACATTTCAGAATTTGTTGCTAAGGTTTTCTTGACCAGAGGTCAGACCCAAGGTTTCTGATGCTAAATCTGCTGCCATTTTGACATTTCAATGTAATTGCATAGCATGGCTTCTGGTTTCTTCACCATCAGATAAGGACTTCTTTATGAAAAGAAGTGCCCTGCTGTACCCTCAGCTCTAAGCTCTGTTTTAACCAATAACTGATTGGATGATCTCTCCCTATTCAGTGTTTGAAGGTCTCAACCTGATCTCCCTTCTGTAGCCATCATCACTAAGACAGCCACAACTGAAGTCAGTCCAATACCAAAACCAGGATTTTGACTTCCTTAGTTGTAGTACAGTGATGGCTAACCTTTTCCAGACCGAGTGCCCAAAGCGCGCCCATGCCCAAACCCCCAAAATGCAATGTGCATGAGGCCCCCATGCATGTGACCCCCACATGTGTCCCACCCCCTGCACACGCACCCCCATGTGCCCCCCCGCATGCACATACCCCCTGCACACACCCCACTCCCCCACACATGCATGTGTGGGCCCCCTGCATGCCCCCGAACCCCCCCACATGCACACGCAGGCCCACACACACGCCCCAGCCCCCGTGCATGCATGGCAGAGATCTGAAGACCAGCTTGCCAGCAGGAGGCGTGTGTGCATGCGTGGTGGAGTTGAACTGGGGTGACAGCTCGCATGCCATCAGAGAGGGTGCTGAGTGCCGCCTGTGGCATGTGTGCCATAGGTTCGCCATCACGGTTGTAGTATAACAGATGATGAGTGTGTTTGGCAGAGACACACTGATTATTTAAATGAGAAGAAGAATACTTAGATTCAATGGATTCCAAGGGTAGGGCAATGTTTCCCATTCACTGCATAGAGTTTGCTCTGCGTGCCTGATGAAAAAAATCTGCTGTTGCAGTTGCTATATATAATTTGAAGCATCTCTGTTCAATTTATCTGCTTTTCTGGGTGATGTTGGAGTGAGTAAATAGTGGCCTAGTTTGCAGTGCTTTTTAGCTGGGCTTTCTGCCATGTTACTTTTAAAGTAGCCCAGCCCATGTGTTCTTTTCTGGGTAAGGATTTTCTCACACATGACGTAAATGGTAATGAACAGCTGCAACTGCAGTTTTTAAAGGATGTTCAACTAAGGTAGAACTATTGTGGATTTACGTAACTATGCAAGTGCTATATATATATATACACTTTTGCCTATCTGTGGAAGAAAATAATGATGCTATGCTAAGAAAATCATTTCACTTTTAATACACTAGATTTCTACACTGTGCTTGATCCTCATCCCAGCTTGACTTAATGGGAACGTGTGTTTGTATGTTTGTGTGTGTGTCAGAGAGAGTGGATGAAAGATAGCTGCTTTTTAAGGCATACTGGTAACATCTAAATATTCAATAGGAAATAGATATGATGGAGGGATTATATTAGGGTATATCCACACTTAACATTTAAGCTGCTTCCGGGATGTGCTAATGATAACTTGAAACAATCCTATCTGGACTGAGACATTTTGCAACAGCTTATAAGATAGTCATCCCAGACTGTAGACTTAAGTTATTTCCCCACTGTTCTTCTTTCATAGTCAAGTCTTCCTTGACGTATAGACTTGTCTACAAGGAGTCCTCTTTTAATGACTACAGTTGGGACTGGTATTTCCATCAATAAGTAGCACGGTAGTTTAAGTGAATCATCACATGATCACACCCAACTTACAAGGTCAGTTCTGCTGCAATGGTGTCATATGACTGCAACTTGTCACTTACTGCTGGCTTTTCCATTGACTTTGTTGGAAAGCAGCTATAAGGTTGCAGATGGCAATCAAGTGACCGCAAGCTGTTGCATCTGTCATAAATGTGCACGGCTTGATAAATACCTGACTTGCAATCATGTGACCTCAGGGATGCTGCAACTGTTGTAAGTTTGAGGATCAATCATATGCTTTTTCAGTGCTGTCATAGGTTAGAATCAGGGGTGAAATGCTCCCGGTTCGAACCAGATCACTTGATCTGGTAGTGATGGTGGAGGGGCAGAGATCGGCCTCTAGGCACCTCATTTGTGGGGTGCCACAGGGGTCGGTTCTCTCGCCTCTCCTGTTCAACATCTATATGAAGCCGCTGGGTGAAATTATCTGTGGTTTTGGGGTGGAATACCATCTGTACGCTGATAACACTCAGCTGTACATTTCCACCCCTAACCACCCCAATGAAGCCATCGACGTGATGTCCCGGTGTCTGGAAGCTGTGCGGGTCTGGATGGGGAAGAACAAGCTTCAGCTCAACCCATCCAAGACAGAGTGGCTGTGGATGCCAGCATCCCGGTACAGCCAGCTTACACCATTGCTGACTGTTGGGGGCAAATCATTGGCCCCCCGGGGGAGGGTTTGTAACTTAGGCGTTCTCCTGGACGATCGGTTGTCCTTAGAAGAACATTTGACGGCCGTCGGCAGGGGAGCTTTTTATCAGGTCCGCCTGATTTGCCAGTTGCTTCCCTTTCTCGACCGGGATTCCCTTCGCACGGTCACTCATGCCCTTATCACTTCCTGCCTGGACTACTGCAATGCTCTCTACATGGGGCTCCCCTTGAAGAGCACCAGGATACTCCAACTGGTCCAGAATGCGGCTGCGCGGGTAATAGAAGGGGCACCGCGATGCTCCCATATAACACCGCTCCTGCGCAGCCTGCACTGGTTGCCGGTGGTCTTCCGGGTGCAATTCAAGGTACTGGTCATCCCCTTTAAAGCGCTCCATGGCACAGGACCGGGTTACCTTCGGGACCGCCTACTGCTGCCTATAGCCTCCCATCGACCTGTGCGCTCCCATAGGGTGCCGTCAGTCAAACAATGTCGACTGGTGGCCCCCAGGGGGAGGGCCTTTTCTGTGGGGGCTCCAGCCCTATGGAATGAGTTGCCTCCGGGGCTGCGTCAACTCCCCGACCTCCAGTCTTTTAAACGCGAGCTCAAGACTTTTTTATTCCACTGTGCAGGGCTAGCTTGAGGGAATTTTAAGAGGGGTTTTAGGATTGTTTATTTTATTGTTAATTTTAAATTTGGCCAGTTTTCGGCCGAAAAAATGCTTTTAAAAGTAAAAAAAAAAAGCCTCTGATCATTGCGTGGCTCAGCTGGGATTGTCAGAATCTTTTAAAAGCATTTTTTCTACCACCTCTTCAGCCAAAGAGGTTGTAAACAAAATGCTCTTACAAGGTTCTGACGATCAGGCAACTCAGCTGGGATCGTCAGAACCTTTTAAAACCAATTTTTTACAACCTCTTTGACCGAAGAGGTTGTAGAAAAAATGATTTTAAAAGTTTTTTTAAAAAAAGTTGGCTACGCCCACCTAGACACATTACCCCCCCACACAAACACACATACCAAGCCATGCCCACAGAAATGGTAGTAACAAATTTTACATTTCATCACTGGTTAGAATGGTTGCCAAACAGGGCAACCAGTAACCGAGAACTACCTGTATCTACATGTGGATATACACAGTTTTCTAAAAGGCACTTCTTTATACTCTATTCTACTCTAGTAAGACTGAATAAGTTAAATAAGTTCCTTTTATGACCACTGCTGAAAAAGCAGAGTGATTAAGTTAAGAAATAGCGTAGAGAAATGCTTTTTTTTTCTTTTTTTGAGTAGCTAGTTCTGCAATTGGCCCTTTAAAACAAAACAAAAATAGGACTTAATAAGAGACATAGTGAGCTATTCTAGGAAAATATATTCATAATTTTAAAAATTCTGATAGGTTTCAGGCTGGTGACTTTTTTCTATTTCAGCAGTCCTGTCAAGGGAAAGTATAAAAGCTACTATTAAAGCGCAGTAGAAATACGGCCTCAGTTTCATATGTGGTCCATCTTCAACAAGAGAGCCAATGAACTGTTGAGGTTAACGTAAAATAGTCAGAACTCTCTGTCCCAGAAGGGCAGAATTTCTCCAGGCAATGTAAGATGGGAAAATGTATTTTGAAAGTGAAACAGAGAAGCATGTCCTCAAGTCACTTCCGAGGTGAATGGGGGAATGAATGGAGCACAATGTCATCCATTCCTGCCCTCTAGAAATCGTTACTGGCTGGTTTTAGTGATGGGGCAGCTGAATAATAAGATCAATCCCTTAGATATTTTACCAGTGACATCCCACTGAAGGGTTAGAAGTAGCAGCAGCATGGCATTTCACATAGAAATTGTATATTTCATGTTTGTATGCCTTAAAAATAAAAAAACTTTTTCAAAAAAGAAAAGAAATTGTATATTTCATGTAATCAAAAATGAGAGTAACCGTAATTAATAAAATGGAAAGAATATGATGGGATTGATATATTCTTAGACACTGTGGGGAGGTTTAAGGAGATGTGCTAAATCATTGCAATAATTCCTTGTAAAGAAAAGTAATTTGTATCATAAAATTAAATTATGGGTAGTCATGTGTCATTTGTGATCTGTTTTCTCCCAAATGAGGTTGCAGAATATTATTCTCCAAAGGTGACTGACTGTATGTCATATTTCTTTATTATATGGAATTAATTTCTCACCTTTAAGGAGTATATTTATATTTATTACATTTATTTATTCATGGAAAAAATTATGTTTCTAGGGGTGTTGAAAGTAAAAGGAATAAGCCTTCCCTTTGCTTTTTAATTATTTTTTAACAGTGTCTTAATCTTCCTTGCCTCTTTTTAATTTTTTTAACTTTTATATATTAAGTTATAGTGGTGCAGTGGTTAGAATGCAATATTGCAGGCTAAGTCTGTCCACTGCCAGTTCGATCCTGACTGACTTAAGGTTGACTCAGCCTTCCATCCTTCCGAGGTTGGTAAAATGAGGCTGGGGCAATATGCTGACATTGTAAACTGCTCAGAGAATGCTGTAAAGTGCTATGAAGTGGTATATAAGTCTAAGCACTATTGCTATATATTGGTTTTATGTTTTAATACATTATTGTACACTGTCCAGAGCCCCTCTGTGAGAGATGGGCAATTCTAAAATGTGATAAAGTAAATAAAATAATCAAGTGCTTGGGTATATAGACACACAGACATGAATAGTGAGAAAAGGAAGGTTTCTACATGAAATTAGTGGAAGGGAAACAATCTTTTTTCAAAACAAGGCAAGAGATCTATTGAGGGGTGGTGACTGATGGCAATCAAAGCTATGGGAGCAATCAAAAAAGGAAATTCTGTGTATACATATTTAGTATTTATTACATTTGAAAATGGCAGTTCTGATTAGAAGATTGGACACATTTTAAAAATGTATCTACCATATTTTCAATTCAAGAGTATCTTGACAAAGAATGTATTATGTAATTGATTTCAAGGTCCTGCTTGTCAGCTGATATGCTGAGTCAATGTGAAAATATGAAGTTATGTGATTCAGAGAAGAATCGTGTTTAGATCTTAGCTAGAGATCTACAGATCTAATGTCTATGGAGATTCTCAATCATATAGTCATGGTTGTCCCATGGGTGCTTTTGAAAAAGCAACTGGACTTTCTCGGTTGTTTTCCTTGAAAACATTTTGCTTTTCATCCAACTGCAGTCCCAAGAAATTTCCACACCCATTTGCATTCTGATTCAGGTGACCCTGATATCCCCGAGTAGCCTCAATACCTGTCAGATAACTCATGATTGACCTTCAGAGGGCTAACACCAGATGACTGAAAAGAATATAAATCCTTCCCCACCATTCAATCAGAATTGAACAAGTTTCTTGGGTGAGAAGTGAAACTTTTTTTTGCTAAAAATCCCACAATCTACAACAATTTAGAAACATCAACAATAAGTATTAAATATTAAAACCATAGCACCACACTGAAACTATTTTATAACTTTGACTTCAAGATTGAGAAAGTGGTAGCTGAATATAATATTTTGGCTAATTGCTATATAGAAAAATCATATTTTATGAATAATTGGTAGAAGCATCTCTTGAACCCAAATTGCCTTGAAATTATAAACGTTAATAATAATTTCTGCTTTTTTCTTAAGAGCTTACTGATTCAGTTGTGAATACATGACAATACTTTCTTATGTCACATGGTCAAATTCTCATACTCCACTATATAAAAGTCATACGTCATAGTTTACAAAGTCTAGCTTAACACAATATTTTATTTTATTTTATTTTATTTTATTTATTTACTCAAGTATGTATTTTATGACAGATACAAATGTAAACATAATACATAAATACATGTAAAGGATACAAATAAAAGAAAACATTAGAACAGGGATGGTAGGCACATTGGTGTGCTTATGCACGCCCCTTACAGACCTCTTAGGAATGGGGTGAGGTCCACAGTAGACAGTCTAAGGTTAAAGTTTTGGGGATTTGGGGAAGAAACCACAGAGTCAGGTAGTGCATTCCAGGCATTGACAACTCTATTACTGAAGTTGTATTTTCTGCAGGTTAGTTTAGATCGGTTTACCATGAGTTTGTATCTATTGTGTGCTCTTGTATTGTTTTGGTTGAAACTGAAGTATTCATTGGCTGGTAGGATATTGTAGCAGATGATTTTATGTACTATACTTAGGTCAGACCGAAGATGGCGAAGTACTAAGTTGTCCAAAATTTTGAGTCTGATGGCATAAGGTATTTTGTTGCGAGCAGAGGAGTGGAGGACTCTCCTTGTGAAATATCTCTGGACTTGTTCAATTGTATTAATGTCCGATATGCAGTGTGGGTTCCAGACAGATGAGCTGTAATACTAAATTAATTCTAAACCCTACCCAAGTAAGCCTTAATTTAATATTTTAAGACACCCACTTTCTTCTCTGTTAAAAAATTAGAGCTTTTTCAGAGAGCCTTCATGATATTATAGTTACAAAGTTGGCCTGGCACCTGGGAGACCTAATTTTAAGTCCACTTTTAGTCACAGAAGTTCATGAATGACTTTGGTTCAATTACACTCTCTCGGGCCAACCTCTCTTGCAAGGTGTATTGTTATAGGGGAAAAATGGGAAAAGAAAGTTCTGCCTTCAGTTCCTGAATTAAAAAAATATATAAATCTAACTAATAGGTACTTCCTATCATCTTCCTGTGAAGATGAAAACACTCCCCCTCATCAGTCCTGAGAAGCCTGGCTTTCTATCCACCACTTCCAAGAAGCCTTCTCAACATCACCACTGTCCCTCACCACAACTGGATCCTCTTACTTTTCCCTTTCCTGGCAGCTGCTCTCAGGTGCATCCAGCCAATGCGAGCTCCAAATAGAAAGCTAACAAAGGGAAGCTTTCTTAAGATTAACTAGGAACAGGACCTTCTCTTCCTCTTGGGGGTGGTAGGGAGGGGTAAGAGGAAACCAAGCTTTTGCAAGTAGGGGGAGCATCAGGAGGCCCATGCACCACTCAGTCTAGCCAACTGAGGCCTTCTGGCCTGCATCAGGTTTCACGACAATGGGCATAGCCTGCTGAAGCCATCCAGCAGTGGTGGGCTTCAATTTTTTTTTACTACCGGTTCTGTGGGTGTGGCTTGCTGGCTGTGGCATGGCTTGGTGGGCATGGCTTGGTGGGCATGGCAGGGGAAGGATACTGCAAAATCTCCATTTCCTCCCGATCAGCTGGGACTTGGGAGGCAGAGAATAGATGGGGGGGGATAGTCAGAATTTTTACTACCTGTTCTCCAAATTACTCAAAATTTCCACTACCGGTTCTCCAGAACTGGTCAGAACTTGCTGGAACCCACCTCTACCGTCCAGGCATGGTGGGGCAAAGAAAATCCTCTGAACAGGGAGAACTGGGATTGTGTCAGTGAGCAAGGCACCTACGTGGATGACATGGACTCAATTGCAGTCATAAGTCAAGAAGTACCTGTATGGTCACAGTTTGGGCAGTAGGCTCAAATTTTATTTTTCCTCAATGTTTTTTTGCATTTCTGTTACTAGATTTTAAGCTGTTTTTTTGTTTTTGTTTTTGCTTTTTTAATTAGGACAGAACTTCTGCTTTCTAAGTGGTTCTATTAGCTTCGCTTCCTTTCCTTCACATCAGCTGTCATCCATAAACAGGGTGAGGAAAAAATAAAAGATTTGTCAGGCATTCTCAGCCACAACCATTACAAAATGAAACACTTATGTCTGTTCTGCCCAAACCATACATAACCAGCCCCTGTCTGGGGAATAACCGGTTTTTTTAGTGGATCACAAACTGAACAGTATTATACAAACATTTCTTCAATAATTAAAAAAATATTTTTTCAAAAAAAAAAACACAGGCTGTGCAATGTTTAGTTTTGGAGAAATAGGGATTTTTTTTAATCGTTGGGTGAACTTTGTTGGAAATCAGTTGCTTCATTGTTTTTATCACATACACAGAAGCTATTGAAAAATCTTAAGGTCAAATCCATCAGAATGTGTCTGTGTCTCTATATACAAATGGTAAATAGTATTTATTTTCCTCTTCTTTTTATATTTAGAATCATAAAAATAAAACAACCAAGGATAAATGATGGTATTCAGTTTGCCTCTTTTTCGGTGCTCTTTGTTCTAAAGCAGAGGTCTCCAATCTTGGCAACTTTAAGACTTGTGGACTTCAACTCCCAGAAGTCCTTTCTTTGCTGGCTGAGGAATTCTGGGAGTTGAAGTCCACAAGTCTTAAAGTTGCCAAGGTTGGAGACCCCTGGCCTAGAGCAAAGCAAGTATAATCAACCACAATGGTTTTTCTTTTTTTTAAAGTTGGCAAGTCAGTTGTCACTGTTTATATGTCTTAGTAATCAAACTTTAAAAATCTGTTACCAAGCTTTATCTGGTATTATTGTGGGCTTTATTTCCTTGTCAATTATCCAATGTAAGGCAATTGACTGTGGGATGGGTTGTTGTTGTTTTTTTTAAATCTTTATACAGTATTTATTCAGGATCGAATGATCTGGCTACTAAATGCATGAATCCTTCTGTGAAATTAGGAAAGGGCAGAGAAATTGATGAGAACATTCATAATAGTTGAAAGAATTTCAATTCTTTTTATCGTGTCTTGAAAATATCCAAGATAGTCAGAAGTGTTGTTTTGGGCAAAATAATATACATTGTGTTGATTAGGAAAGGCACATCATTTTCATTTTTTTGTCTTTAAATCCCCCTTCTATATCATAAAAGGAAAACTCCCATTTTTCACAACATATTTAACATCCACATATTTGGCCTGGACATTTCTATTCAAATACAAATTTTTTAAAAAACTATTTTGCAAGATGTGGAAGTAAAAATACGAAGAAATGTTTGTTACAGATTGAACTTTACAGTATCTATTAGTTTTCTACTATAATTAAACAGATGGTGTTATAGGTCTCGCCCATCCATCAAACAGATTGTACATTGTCCCTTAATTGTATGCTGAACTTCTGAATGTGACTGCTATTACCACTAAGGATATAAGAATGATTCTGATATATTTTACTGTGTTTTGTAAAAACACACTGGTCCTGCAGTTCAGTCACCTGATGTTTCTAACAAATTTGTATTTTAACAAGAAATGAATCAAATCAGTAATTGCTCTGAGTGGTATCACACTGACATTCTTTGCAAACTTTTATATAAATGCAGCCATTCTCTAGGAGTTTTGGCAAAAAGTCAAAAATGCTGTATCATGGCCAGATTTGCATACTAAATTTGTGAACAAAGTTGTACAAAGGATTTACTTGTTTAAGAAATAACACTGGCTAATATATGTCTTTCAGCAACAGCCAGAATTTAGGTGTGAAATTTGGATAGAAATATGTGAGTTCATGGATTTAGAAGTTAAGTATGCTGTTTGCTGGATATGACACATCCACTTTCTCTCTTAATGGCATTTAGAAAGAATTTTTTATTTCAGCTTGAATAAACAGTTACATCATATGATCACGTTACTGAACAAAAATAAAGGCTGACTGGGGGTATTTTCAAAGAATTTATTCTTCAGAGCTGAATTATCCGTCACAGCTATTTTTAAAAAGACAGAATCTGGGGATGGCAAGAAGGAACATGTTTAGTCATTGAGGCTATTCTTCAAATACTCTGGTTCTTTATGAGGGGCAGAAATGTAACACATTCAGCGAAAAAAGAGGAAGCCAAACTTGTATATGCTTCATGATCCCCCTTCACAAAAACTTTGGCATATTGACATATTCAAATCCGCTCCAAGGAAACAACCTGCTGTGGAGTCAGTGCTGTAGAAAGATTTTGACTTCCATGTTACATAAACCAGCATTGTACAATATTGCCCTTTTCTTGGAAATTGTCCAAGGAAAGCATCTGCCCTCAGTCTATTCAGTCTCTTAAAACAACAAGTGGAATGAGAATAAAACTGAATGGACCTGAGGGTAGCCCAGTACCCTCTGAGGGGAAAAAGTATAACCAAATGAACTTTTAAAATCCTAAACCTTCTATATTAAGCTTTGGCTTGTGGCCTTTCCTAGCTATTGCGGTAGCCATTGGAAGATGCTCCTGTGTATCCTGTATTAAAAGAAAGGACTAATAAAGAACTTTGCACAACCTTATTTTCTGTGGGAAAAAACTCTTTTGCTTCACTGCAATTGAATGATAACCATTTTCCAAGCATGTACAATAAGTATATATTGAAGGCTGATAGTTATGGACTACAACACAACTTCTTCACGGTCTTCAAATAGGAATAAGATCCCCACAGGCCATATTAAGCAACATGTACAGTATGTATGTATGTAAGTTTGCATGCACATCTGTGTGTGTATACATATACACATACATATGCACATGCATACATACATACATACATACATACATACATACATACATACACATTGTTAATGTTCCTTGAAGGATGCTGGGCCTCCACTTACAGTGCAAAAACTAGAAGAGGAACAGCTTAGTATCTACTCCACTTAGCATCCAATTTTTCCTCATGTATGTGATTTTTATTTGATAGGGAAACTTCTTTTAATTTTTGGTATGATATAATGGCACAGGCTTTTTTGTTTGATTGTTTAAAAAGTTTGAAAAAGGACAATAATGACTTGCTGCATCAAATAAATGGGTATGTTGAATTTTACTAGGTATGAACCATATTTTCTGATTATGCTGAAAGACAGTAAAAAGTTTCACAGAGCATGAAGAATAGATGTGAGAATAAAGGGGAGAAACCTTGATATTTGTTTTTGTTTTGAGTGAAATTCAAAGTACCGTATATACTCGAATATAAGCCGATCCGAGTATAAGCCGAGGTCCCCAATTTTACCCCAAAAAACTGGGGTAAACTGGGGACTCGAGTATAAGCCGAGGGAGGGAAATGAGGCAGCTACCGGTCAGGGAAAGCCTCCCTCCCTCAGCCGAGAAGGCTGGCGGCTCCCCCGCCCCGCCCTCTCACTGCACCGGCAGGGCTTCCCCGCGCTAATGCAAAAGCCCGCCAAGTTTGCACCATCTGGTATAATGTGAAAAAAAGAAGAAAAAAAAAAAACTCGAGTATAAGCCGTATATACTCGAGTATAAGCCGAGGGGATGTTTTTCAGCACAAAAAACGTGCTGAAAAACTCGGCTTATACTCGAGTATATACGGTAGTTTAAATATGAAACTATTCAAGAGAAATACATATATTACTACTTTGTGGAAGTCTAGTTTGTATTTTGTATTTTGTTTAACATGTGGCTGACTTCCACGACAATGCTGTTCAAATTATTGAATTAAGTCCATTGACTGTATGATGAACCAGGGGTATAACTTGTGTTGTTGCTTTTCTTGGTATTCTTCTATACTGCCTTTCTACTAACATGAATGTAAATGGTTAGAAAAATCAAAAAAAATCAGTAACTCCATTACACTAACACAGGGGTCTGCAAACTTGGCTCTTTTAAGATTTGTGCACGTCACCTCCCAGAGTTCCTCAGCTAGCAAAGCTGGCTGAGGAACTCTGGGAGTTGAAGTCCACAAGTCTTAAAAGAGCCAGGTTTGCAGACCCCTGCACTAACACAATACAACAGACAACTGATGGCAAATCACACCATAGGCGCATTCCAATTCAATTTGATTCAGGTGAGGGCACAGGGAAACCCCCCAAGTGGCTTCAGCTGCTTCAGAGAGCGTGCTAATACAATCTTCCCATCTCCCCATCCTATCAGAACCTATCCTTCCATCCCACCCCCATCAGAACTGATGAATCTTCTTGGATGAGAAGTGAAACATTTTCTTCTTCCTCAAGGAAAAAACCCAATCCAGTTGCCTTTTGAAAAAGTACCTTAGAGTCCTTCCAAAATAGTTAACAGATGAGCTGATCCAACACCTTGCTTGTTAACAGTTTTTTTAAGACCTTACCCAGGGATGAAATGTACTTACCTTCCTTACTGGTTTGGAGGTGCACGTGCCGCACGCACGTGTCACACATAAGTGCAGACCTGCACATGTGCAAAAACTTCTGTGCATGCACAGAAGGTAAAAATCATATGAAGTAATGACACCTGGGTGAATGGGCAGAGCTTCGCTCCACCATCGCTCCCGGATCGCTGAACTACCAGCCATGATCGCTACCGGATCGCA